>NC_089225.1:50537900-50902981 GCF_963924675.1 Phocoena phocoena | reverse complement strand
AGGTCACTCAGCTAGTAAGTAGACGACCTATGATTTGAACTGATATCCAAAGCCCATACTCTTAGCCATGGTCATCTGCTGCTGCTCTTAGAGGCTTACATATCTGTCTTTTGCTACTAGTCTGCTGGCACCTTGAGAATAGGGACAACATTTTAGTCAACTGTTCTCTCCTTTGTGTCTTGCACAATGTTGGAATTTAGCAATTCTTGCGCTCATCTTTACAAAAAAGCTATTATTTGCTCTGCCTAAAGCAAAGGCCCAGCCCCCAGAGCCAGTTGGCCATTCAGGAAACATTTTTGGAGGGCTTCTTTTCCGGAGGAAAGGTGCTGCAAGGCTGAGAACCTACCACACCTAACGCTTCTCTCTGTACAGAGTACCCACAAGTGCACTGGGCCCAGGTGGACATGTTTGTCTCAGGTAACACAGTTCTCCTGGACCACAGCTGACTGGGTCAGAGATCTGGGCCGGGGCATCTTTAGACCGGCCTGTGGCGTCTGAGCTAAGTTGCTGTGACAGCTGCCTAATGATGAAACGAATCAAATCCTCTCCCGAAGAGGTTAGATGTGAGACACACAAAGAAGGCACTAATGCCAAGAGACACACAGAAAGAAGTCCACTATACAGAGGTTAGGAGATGACAGAAGACCTGACGGAGCTGGAGTTTGGGGAGAGGGCAGAGCAGTGCTGGGGAACAGGAACAGAGGCAGCAAAGGCACCCAGGGGACTGGAGTCACTGCTTGGCTCACCAGAGCTGCTGGTGTGTCCCCAACAACGAGCCTGCTCTCCAGGGAGCACTAGGCCGCAGGCTGCTGAGCCCGCCTCCCCAGCTTCCTTCCTTCCTTTGTATCCCTATCACTGAGATCATCTCAGAATGTCTCAGAGCCAGTTGCTGAGGCGCGGAGGGGTGGGGCCCAGGCTAAAAAAAAAAATGATGAAAACACACGATCCCAATCTTTAAGGAGCTATAATTTAATGAGGCAGATAGAGATGTTCATAGGTGACTATAATCCAAGACTAGATATGCTTGGATGGACTGGACTATACATCAAAGGGCTCTCTAAAAGGGGCTCCCGGGACACCGCTACACGCTCTCATGACAGGCCTATTTGACAGAGCTGGGAATGGAGGGAATGGGTGGAAACTGGGAAGACGAAGAAAGCAAAAACCCATTATAATTCTGCTCCTATTTGAATTCATATACTTCAGTAATTGCCTGCAGTGCTGAAAGACAGCCTAATCTTTCTGTTAATGTTATCTTTAATAAAAACTCTCTCTTAGTATATTCTGAGTGAGTTTGGTGTTCATTAGGGTGAGGGACAAATAGCAGATGAGTTACAGCACTGCATCATGAAGACGGAACCTGCCATGACTTATTCAAGCCTGAGCTGGGGCATTTACTCCTCCCCTTCATCTGGGGGGACGGAAATCACAGCTTGAATTACAAGCTGGCTTTATAAGGTGCACCCTGGATATCCCGGTCCTGGACCTGCCCCACAGTTACAAAGTGAATAGGGAATCAAATCAAGTCAACCACAGGCTGACCTTTGTATGTTCAAGGCCTGGGTAAGAAAGGGGACCCCTCTCTTTTTGTTCAGATTGCGATCAGTCCAGTTCTAAGATTACGATGGAGAAGGCCACATCCTTCCCGAAACTTAACTGGTCATTCTTTTCTAAGCCTGTGACCTAGCTGCCTATACAGTCAGAAATTTGAGGTTGCTGAAGGGCAGCTCTGAGAAATAGTGGATCTTGCTTCTCTAGTCTCCTGCGGTCATGGGGGTCGCAGAGTTGGCCTATGTTGTCTGGATGGGTACGCTAGGACGCTATTACACACAGCCCATTGCTACACTGAACTGAACGGCCACGAGAGCAAATATGTCCCTCAACCTAACAACAGCTCACATTTTGTGAATGCTAATGGAGTGTCAGGCCCCTTGAAGCCATGTCTTCTTCCTTACCACGTCCTCTGAGGGAGTGGACAACAATAACTATTATTAGTCTGACACTGTAGATGAGGAGAGGGATACTTAAGAAAATAAGTAACTTGACCCAAATAACATGGCCGGTTAGTGGTGAAGACATGGGATTTGAACCCACTCTTTTGGACTTGAGAAGTCCCTCTGTTTATTACCCCAATACACTGCTTTCCAAACATCTCAAGGAAGGATTATACTCTCTTACAAAGAGAATGGAGTGAAAGCAGTGAGTGTCCAGCTTCTGCAATAACGCCAGTAAACTGGTCAGTCCTTGTGGATGATTTCTACTCAAGCACCAAGATTTTCTTAGATATCTACATGGTTTCTTTCTCTTTCCACCTCTGGAATTCTCTTGTAGTGATTTTTTTTTTTTTTCCATCTTTGCAGAGGTTCTCTGGTGGAAACACATCAGCAGAGAGCAGTGATGTGAAATAATTTCTTCCACTGCCCAAGATTAGCTATTCACTACTTTAGTCCACAAGTAAAGCAGTGCATATTTTAAATGCCATCCCCTGAGTAACCAGAGTCTGCAGCTTCATCCCGCTGGGCCAAAATTAATTAGAGGTGAATATCATAATAGAACAGTATTGATCGCAGCATATCACTAAGAAGTGTTGGTCTGTGTTAATTAACATGATTCACCATCAACACTCAGTATATTTATATACAATCAACACAGGTATTTGTCTACATAGACCAATAGATTTTTTAGTGGTGGCAGAACTCACCTCAGAAATGATCCACAGATTCAAATGCTTGTCCCTTCTGCCTCTACCCAAACCCTGCCCACCACACACACACAGTGGGGTGGCCTAATTGTCTCCATATTGGCTATTTCAAAGCACATTGTATAGCATTTGGAACATATGAATATTTGGAAGCCGAGAAATAGAAAATGTTGGCATAAATGAAGCAGCACCCTGGGGAACCGACTAGAGAAGGATTCCTAGGCAAGTTCAACCTGCCTATAATCTCCCTTTCTCCAAAAGAATCTGAGTATTTCTCTTTTATTTTCATGCAAGCTAATATGCTACACTGCCTGCCGTTTCAACAATTAGAAATTCAATAAAAAATAAACAGCCTCTTTTAAAAGACAAATATCTCCTCGAAAGTTAGGGGGCTATCGGTCAATCAAATTTGTCCAAATTTCTTTTAACCTATTTATTTCAGACAAACTGCATTTAAGAATATGGATAACGGCTCGGTGCTCTGTGACCACCTGGAGGGTTGGGATAGGGAGGGAGACGC
Source organism: Phocoena phocoena (assembly GCF_963924675.1). Classification (NCBI taxonomy): domain Eukaryota; kingdom Metazoa; phylum Chordata; class Mammalia; order Artiodactyla; family Phocoenidae; genus Phocoena; species Phocoena phocoena. The sequence continues at coordinate 50,899,760 of NC_089225.1, read as the reverse complement.
AAGAGGGAAGAGATATGGGAACATATGTATATGTATAACTGATTCACTTTGCTATAAAGCAGAAACAAACACACCATTGTAAAGCAATTATACCCCAGTAAAGATGTTAAAAAAAAAAAAAAAAAAAAGAATGTGAGTTTTGCCTGAGTGTTGGGGAGGGAGGCAGTACGTCTTGTGGCCCAGGAGGCTCATCCTTGACTCCAGGAAAGAGAAAAAATTCTTCCTCTCCCACTCCTCTTCCAGAGGGCTTCATGGGGACATCCAACTTCTACAACTCAACTGGGTAATTTTACCCATTCCCTACTTTAGCTATGTTATGGATTAAAGAGGCTTCCATGGACTGGCTTGAGTAGTTAACCACTGTGTGAAACATGGTTTCCAGAGGAAACCACGCTCTGAATACTGAACATCTAATAAACCAATCTTTGGCACAGACCTGTTTGAAACTGGGGACTGTGTGTGTGTGGCTTCAGGCTGTCTCTTCCCTCTCCACCCTGCAATATACTCATCAGACACTGACTGTTCAAGCATGGAAATGCATGTCAAAACAGACAGCTGGAATGCATAGCATGGCTCTGTACACAAAGCTGAAACATCTGGATGAATTGTAGACTATGCTATCCAGATGTTTTAAAACAGTTAGTAGGGCAGGCAGTACTTTTCTATCATTGACATTTTTACCTTTTTTTTTTTTGTATTGAGTAGCCCTAGTCTTTATAACTGCAATGTTCCTTACTAAAACCCACCTTTATTCCAGAGAGGCAGGGCTTACTGAACTCAGTGGGTGCATTAGGCACTGTGCGGGGATTAATTCTGGGTTCTCTTGTAAGATGCAGACTTGGTGTGGATCAGGAAAAGGGGAGCAAGGTGAGCGGCCCGTCTATAAAAATTCCTTTTTATCTTTTTCCTCCCTTTGGCACTCTACTCTGAACCAGAGGCTTGATCTCAGCTCCATTTCAGCTATCTTAAGCCTCTTAACTTTCTGTCCTCTATGGGTGTCCTGTGAAACCTGATTCAAAAGCAGGATGTACTCTATTGCAGTTTTTCTCAAAATACGATCAAGGGCCACAAGCAGAGAAACTCGCTGGCTGTTTAGTGTGAATGCTGATTCCTAGGTCCTACTTGATCTTCTGACTCAAAGTCTCTGGAGGATATGTCCTGGGAATCTGTCTTTTAAATAAACTCTCCAGGTATGTCTAGTGCAAGCTTAAGAGAACTACTGCATTATATAATGCCTTATTCTGATTGTTTCAACTCATGAAACTTTCACTTCAATTTTAGTAACCTATAGAATCTAGAAATCTAAGTAATGTAAGAACAGTTATAAATCAAATATCAGGGTGCTTCTAAAAATGTAATGCAAACAAGTTAGGAACTTGATAATTCATCACAGATACTTGCTCTAGAATCTATTCTGAAGTGTGTTGGGCATTTTTCTCTCTGAAATCTGATTTCCATGTAAGATCAGTAAGGGAATATTTATATTGCCGATATGGTGACCATTTATTATTTGATTTTTACAAAATCCTTGCCTCTAAGCAGTTGACATTCAAAACAAATCATTCCTTCATTAGCCATAATAATACTTTATTGCCTCTGTTCTGAAGTATTCATTTTATTTCCATTATCCCTATTGTATAAAACAGGCACAAATCTAGCAGAGCCCAGTTTATCACAGGCAAATTGAACGGAGAGGCTAAGTAAACGCGATCTGCTAGGTTTCCCCCTCAGATTAGTAACCAGAAGAGTACATCTCTAAGAGCCCCTGGTTGGTCTGTGGGAAGCAGTTTGAGTAAAGAAGGTCTGCAATATGGAGCTACAACTCTTCCAAAATCATTGCTAAGCTAATTTATTACCATTGAACCAATTACCAAGTGAGTTGTTTGGCATCAAGGCAAACCGCTTGGTGAGTAAGGAACTTTTCCACATTTTCCTGGGAAGGGCAGAGGGAGACTGTGGGGACAGAGTGCATTTCAGAACCTCCTCAGGAGAGCTGGCTCTGTAGAGACACAGGCGCTCCTGGAAATGAAAAAAGCGTCACGAGACCATTTTTGGTGTCTGAACTCAACTCTCTGCATGGAAAATGGGAGGTTACATGAGTGGCTTACGGACAGCAGATTGTGTGGCTGGGTTCTCCCTGCTGGCAGTGACTCTCTTAGCCTCACATGGCTTCAAACCAACAGCTGGAGCACAATGAAGGACTTGGGGCTCATCAGATGTTTCTGCAGAGGGACATGGCTCTGGGTATTCCTCAAGGCTGGACAAGTGTGAGTGGCCTTTGCTATCACTGTAGTTTTCCTATTTTTTTTTCCCTTACTTAAAATGAGTGCTACTCGGGGCTTCCCTGGTGGTGCAGTGGTTGAGAGTCCGCCTGCCGATGCAGGGGACACGGGTTCGTGTCCCGGTCTGGGAAGATCCCACATGCCGCGGAGCGGCTGGGCCCGTGAGCCATGGCCGCTGAGCCTGCGCGTCCGGAGCCTGTGCTCCGCGACGGAAGAGGCCACAACAGTGAGAGGCCCGTGTACCGCAAAAAAAAAAAAAAAAAAAAGAGTTTTACTCTGTCTTTTTTATGAGAATGTAAATTTCATAAAGAGCTGGCCACATCGTGGGTACTCAATAAATGAATCAACTTCAAGATAAAATAAAATAAAATAATATTAAATTAAATTTAAAAAAAAAGTGTTACTCACATTTCTGAGTTTCAAACTCAAGTATCTAGTTGCATTTGGGTTCTCAGGTTCCATGAAATGGCCCCTCTCTCTAATGCTCTGCATGCAGTAGGACCTCCACTGATGCCAGTGGGCTGCCTGGAATAAGGTTCTTTTCCAGAATCAGCCTTGGATCCACCAGTAGGTAGATTTTCTAACATGGCTCCAATCCAGCCCCCACTTTTCACATGTAGATTTATCCCGGGAATCAACGGTGCAGAGTATAGTTAGTGCTGCTTGCATTTAGCTATCTCATCTCTCCTGGCTCACTTAGGAAGCATCTCACTTCTGTTTATCTCAAAGTCAGCTTCTCTACTTCTGTTAGTCATAGCAATTCCCCAAACGTGGTTGGCAAAGAGCTGTGGGACTGAGGTATCAGGCCTGTTGTTTCCAACTCTTGTGAGGTTCTGAGATGAGGTTTGTTTGATTTTCTTTTTAGAGGTTCGTTCACCTAGGAGATGTTAATTTCTCAAAACTGGAATGCACTTATCCTCTCAGGCAAATCTTATCTAGGGAGAAGCCACTAATTGCGAAATTAAACGGTGATTATTATTTTCCACTGATGGCAAAGCCTGAACTTTATTAAAGAACAAATAGAATATTGCTTTATGGGAAATTTAGAATAAACCTACCCAAATGGTATACACGGGTCTCCTCATGGCTATAAAAGCAATGTGCTTTATGTATTTACTTTATGCTTATACAATTAACATCAGGTATTCTTCTTTACTTTCATTTGTAAGTACGTTAGTACATTGAAATTTTTGTCATAAAAAGTAGAAATGTTTTATGAGTGCTTAAATATACACATAAAGGTTAAAAGCATTGTTCTCTGTATTTAAAAAAATGCCTACAGTACAATAACTCATCTTGAAATGTCTACGGAACATAATACCTATTATGCTGTTCTTTGTTTCCGCTTTTCATCTTGAAAATGCTTCCATATTCAAGTGAAATTATCACTGCATCTTTAAAAATCTTTTTACAATGTAAAACTTCTTTATGTGTCACAAAAAAGGGGTTAGACAGAGCTTCCCTGGTGGCGCAGTGGTTGAGAGTCCGCCTGCCAATGCAGGGGACACGGTTTCATGCCCCGGTCCGGGAAGATCCTACATGCCGCGGAGCGGCTGGGCCCGTGAGTCATGGCCGCTGAGCCTGCACGTCCGGAGCCCATGCTCCGCAACGGAAGAGGCTACAACAATGAGAGGCCCGCGTAGCGCAAAAAAAAAAAAAAAAAAGGGTTAGACAATATGACTTTCAGTAGCTAAGACTCTCATGAAACAATGCAGTGCTAGGCATAGTGGCTGATTTTCCCACAGAGGTATAAATCAGACTTTATAATGAAAGAGTTCAGTTCTGGCCCTTGTAGCTTTTGTCCTATGTGAGCACAATACATACATACATACATACTGTCAGCTGCTGCCTAGTTCCTGGGTCTTGATCATCCCCTTTCCCAGCCTTCGCTGTAGTATCTGCAGACATCTACCCAACCTGTGGGTCAGAAACTCGGTCACACATTCCAGCGGTGCCTTAATTAAACCTTGTGATATTCCGGGAATTAGGTTGTCCGAGAAAAACCTGGGTGTCTAAGTTGGCTGCTGAAAACAGAAGTTTCCACTTTCTGAACATCTCATCAACCACTCCTTGCTTCCTCCCACGTCTTCACCTCTATCAGCTCCCCCAACACAGATACCTTCTACCAGTCCAACGTGTACCTACCAAGTGGTCTATTCTCCCTACTGGGATTGACTCTCCTCTCTGAATTGTCTGCTAGGCTAAGGTCCCATTATCTTGATAACTCCTACTTCCTTAAGGCCTTGGATGGATTCTGATTTGGAATGATCATACTGGCAAGAATAGTCCCTGGTCCAAGCTTCTTGCATGACCAGACTCACTCCTCTACTCCCACATCAATGCATTCCACCCAACATTATTAATAACCAGGAAAACATGCTGGGTGGGTATGGCTGCTTCTTTGGCCCAGGTCTCTTCTGGTCCTTTTCTGCCCTTTACTCAAGCACTTGTTGCCTTGGGTTTTGCAAGTCTACAGCAAGAGTTTGCTGGTGTTAGGACACATTCTAAATAACTCAGCAGTGTCTAAAGGAACCCCAACACGTTCTCTACATGAACATGTAAAGAAAACTATGTGATCGCTATTTTTAGTAATGTGCTAAAATACGATTCTGGAGGGCTGAAATCTTATAGCAGGGATTAGCAAACTATGGTGCACAGACCAAAACCATGCTGCTCCCTGTTGTTTTAAATAAAGTTATATTTGAACACAACCATGAACATTGCTCATTCATTTATGTGTTGTTTATGTCTGTTTTCATGCTACATTGGCAGACTTGAGTAGTTGCGACAGAGACTGCATAGCTCACAAAGCCAAAAAGAATTACTATCTGACCCTTTGTAGAAAAAGTTTACCAAATTCCACCTTATACATCCATTACTTCATCTCTCTGTTTGGATCCTAAATAGACTCCTACATGAGGGGCTAGAACCCAGGTACCCAGATACCTACTTTGTTGAATTCTAAGCTATTTTCACCAAAAGGGACAAAACCTATTTCAAATTAGTGACATCTGACTAAATATATTAGCATAGTGGGGGGAAAACCTGCAAAGCTCAACTCAAAGACTTCTAGAGGAAATTACTTTAAAAAATGCAGCCTAGAGTGAGGCAAACTTGAGATAAATTATTAACAATTATTGTAGTCCAATAGGAATTCAGAAATAGCAATCCCACTCCTTCGTCAGCATTCTGTTTGCAGTTCATTTACTCTGATCACTCCTTACTGCTAGACAAATTCAGCTTCACTGGATTGGAGAGGGAATTAGCGTTGATTTTCTCCCATTAAATATTACATAGGCATGCTTATAAATGGTTACATCACCAAGGTTTGCAAATAGAGAAGATAAAAAATTTTTTTTTCGTAACTTCATTTGCTAAACTGAACCTGATAGAAAGAAAGCAAAATTTCTCATGTAAATCGAATGACTGGATATGCCGACATTTTGTTTCACAAAGCAGTCTTTCTACAAGGTTACACACATAACTACTAACATTTAAAATGGCAGAAGGAAGGGGTTTTACACCCTATTGTGCCAAGTTTTATTTTTTCTGCTGCACTGATTACAATAAAGGACTCATCACTGTCAATAGGCAGAGCCTGCTACATTGCTTTTATCAAACGCCAGGAGGTGTAAATACAAACTGTAAAGAGAAAGATCATGACTCACTGTCTGACAGCGAAGCTATTAAACGTAATCAAAGACTCAGAGTGAACTCACAGTGCCTTTCAACACATTGCTAAAGAATCCTTTTCACTGTAAAACTAGCACAAAATGTCACAATTCTGACACTGCTGTTGGAGAAACTTGGTTTAAGGCATTTAAAACAACTTCAAGACTTCAAATGAACAGGAGTTACTCACCATAGAATAAGTCACACTGCATTTAGCCTGGACACAAGGCTCCTCAAATTGTAATCAATAACTGATTTAAAGTTGATCTTTCAGGGCATTAAAATCCAAAATTTTAGGATACTTGTTGGTGATTAAAATATGTCGTCGTCGAATGAATGCAGCCTCATATACATCAACAACAAAATCATTGTTTGCTGTCTCTTACGAAGTACAAGGACAATGATTTATTCTCAGGAAGTCAGTTGGACCATGAGGTAAGGTACATGTTCTATATTGAGAAGTGAAAATCCTGCCCATGGTGTAGGATTCCGGCATCTTGAGTGAAAGGAACAGATGGGTAGGACAGTGGGACATGTGGGTCCAAGAGAACAAATATGACAGTCTCAAAGTTTCCTGAGTGTTACCTGAGTAGAGCCTACCTATTTTCTGCTCATCAGTCCTTTATTGTTTTTTAATTTATTTATTTTTGGCCGCACCGCATGGCATGTGGGATCTTAGCTCCCTGACCAGGGGTAGAACCCAGGCTCCCTGAAGTGGAAGCGCAAAGTCTTAACCATTGGACTGCCAGGGAAGTCCCTCATTAGTCCTTTAAAGGCATGTGTCTTCAAGGTCAATGTTACAGTACATCAGTCTATGAGAAGGTTGTGATCAAAGGACTTTTATGACTAATCACGTGAGTTCTGTGGGAAGCTTAATCATGACTATTTACATGTTGAAGTTAGACTTCTAAGACCAGTCCTTGGCCAGCCTCACAAAAATACATGCAACTTAGCTCTGTCTGGCTTCTTGGTGGTTTACACGCGCCCTTTGGACTCTAGGTTCTGAAGCATCACCTACTTTCACTTGCCTCTCCATGCACACTTAGCATGGAACCTAGAACACAGCTGTTGCTTACTAAATGCATGAGGTATAAATGACAGCAAGAATGATTCTCATCACTTATTATTAAGCAGTGTGAGAACACAAAGATAGAGATGCTGTCCAAGGAAGACTGGCTTTGGCTGGCAATATCCACTCATCCCCTGGCCCAATAAGTTTGACCTCAGGCCTTTTTACCATATATTCCACAAAAGTAAGCCACAAACACTGCCACTTATTGTGGGGTCCAGTGTGACTAACTTTTAGAACTCTGGCCGCACAGCCTGACTTCAATACCTGCCTCTGGCTCCTTCAAATTTGTGGTCCGTTAAGTTTCTCCTTCTGAAATTCTGGATCATAGTTGTCCAACTTCCACACAGCTGTCCACATTTTAAAAAATTAAAAAAAAAAAATTTTGCAGTACGCGGGCCTCTCACTGTTGTGGCCTCTCCTGCTGCGGAGCACAGGCTCCGGACGCACAGGCCCAGCGGCCATGGCTCACTGGCCCAGCCGCTCCGCGGCACGTGGGATCCTCCCGGACCGGGGCACAAACCTGTGTCCCCTGCATCAGCAGGCGGACTCTCAACCACTGCGTCACCAGGGAAGCCCAGCTGTCTACTTTTAACCTTCCTTTAGTTGTGGTGCCTTCTGCTACCTCAACTTAAGAAGTCCCTGCTCTAACTTCTAACACTTTGGCATTTCCCGATCCCCTAACGCTACTCTACTATGACAAGGAGGGATTCTGACCCAGAAGGAATAATCTAAGAAAAAGCTTCAGGGAGATATTTTAATTTTTGTTTCCTTCCTTGAAGTCTTATGGATCTTTGAGAATTTCTAGCAAAGGTGGGAGCAGAAGCTCTTTTCATCAATGATGAATTCCCAGGATTTTAACCCTCATCTCAATGGATAACTGGTGGCTTGCCTTAGGTAATCTGCATGAAAGTAACTCTCACCCCGCAACTGCCAATCTTTATAGCAAAGGCTGAATAGGTTATTTATAACCAAAGCGTTGAGTATTATTTAACACCCTCTGTATACCACATTGTGCTTCCTCTGTTCTTCCCAAGGAGCTCACATCATAGTCTACCTTGTACTATATTTATGGCTTAATTTTCTTTTTTGTAATGCTTTGGTAGCTACTTGGGGACAGCTCTTTTGTTTTTCATTGTATTCCCCAGAACACTAGCAATAAAACTTGTAAAAACAAAGATACTAGAAATGCTTACTAAATGTGAGAAGAGAAAAAAGAAGCATATGCAAACATATCAAATTCTAGTTTGGTGAAACGAGTATTAAACTATTGGATTAAAATGAGACTTTTGACGAGTTTTTGTGTCTAGTTTTAACAGTCATTATCAGAATTACATACGTGTTCTAAAATCCTGCAAATGAAATAAATAACCTCTTTCTACTCCCTACCCCTCACTTCTTCATGCTTTGATCACCTACAAGTTATTTTCTATTGATGCTTCCCACTCTCCATGATTCTTGCCTAATGTAATCCCAAATGAAATTATGCAGGAGACTGTGTCCCCTGCTCTAAGTTTATGGGGATTTTTCTCTCCATTAAAAAAATATTCACACTTAGGAGTAAGGATGGGCAAAAATGGGAACTAGGTGAGTTTCTCTTCAGCCTCTTCAACCTCTAGTTGTTCTTTCTCTCTGCCTGAAATAGCTTCCTACTGTTCTTTGGATGTTCTGTGACCTCATCTCATTCTGACCCTCTCTCAAACTGAACCTCTCTAGCTCTCCTTACAAAATCTGCTCTCAGCCTACTTCTGTTGGAAAGATTCCAATATATGAATTAGTCACATGATGTTAATCAATGATAGCAGCTTAAGGCATTTTCTGGCTCAGAGGGATTTGCATTTTGATAAGGGTCAATGCCCTAACCCCTAGGATCAAATTGCTAATGGTAGAATTTAATAGTTTGGGAATGGCATCAAGGGTTAGAAAGCCTTCCAATCCCATCATATTGGCTGCCAGCTCTACAAGTGCAGAGAACATCCACTCCCACAAAGCTGTCCCCCATTATTACCATAAATAATGAAGAAGTTATTTTCTATATAAGTCCAAATGTTAACACTGACACTGCTGAACTTAGTATAGAAGGGAAAAATGTCAACACGGTGGCTCCAAATAATTTTGGATTTGGTGAGAGCGGAAATGAGAAGAAAGGAAAGCAGGAAGGAATGGGTAAAGACAGGAAAGGAGGACTGTCAACATAGGGAATGAAAGAAATATCTCTTTAGTCTGAATGCTATTATATTATTAGATATACAGAATGCATGCATTTTAATGCCACTTCTGAGATCGATTATATGTGTTAATCTAATTTTTTCATAAAATAAAAATGAGATTGATTTACAGTCTGTGGGGAAGGGGGACTTAAGAGACACAACAAATTTGGGGGCTACTAAATGTAATATGTAAAAGCTGAAAAACAAATTTCATAATTGAAGCTCTGTATCTTAAATTAATGTACAACAAGGAATACTGACTTTGGCAAACAGATACAACAAGGTTATTTACCAAATTATTATTAATTGAAGTGTATGACCAATCTGTCATTGCTAAGAATAGTGGAAAAGCAGTTCTGTAGTCACGTAGTTTTGAAGAAAGTCAATAAGAAATGAATTTGCTCAACTGCAGGAGAATTTAGCTGCATTTGTTGAACTCATGATTTTTTTTTGATCTTTTTGGAAAACAATAAATCACACACTCATAGAATATGGTGCTGTCCTTGGGTTAGGTCATGTATACCCTCTTAGAGATATGGTAAAAAAACTTAAGAGGGCATAGGAGATGATCCCACATCAAATAAATCACTAGGGTGAGTTTTCAAATGCATGTTACTGCACTGACTCTTAAGTTTCTTAGCTGAACTTTGAAACTTAATAAAGATCTCATTTTGGACTCCCCTGGTGGTGCAGTGGTTAAGAACCTACCTGCCAATGCAGGGGACACTGGTTCGAGCCCTAGTCCAGGAAGATCCCACATGCCGCAGAGCAACTAAGCCCATGTGCCACAACTACTGAGCCTGTGCTCTAGAGCCCAAGAGCCACAACTACTGAGCCTGTGCTCTAGAGCCCAAGAGCCACAACTACTGAGCCCACATGCTGCAACCACTGATGCCCACGCGCCTAGAGCCCATGCCCTGCAACAAGAGAAGCTACCGCAATGAAAAGCAAGTGCACCACAACAAAGAGTAGCCCCCCGCTCACCGCAACTAGAGAAATCCCTCGCACAGGAATGTAGCCAAAAATAAATAAAATAAACAAAAATTTTAAATGTCATTTTATTTATCTTTTAAAAAGAAAAATTAATGTAACAATCAGAAAGATGAGCTAAAATTTCTTTTAAAGTGAAAATTTCAGTTAACTGTACAGCATGAATTTTACATATATTCTAAATAAAACAGAACAAGAAAGATAATGTTTATTAATGTGAGTTACTTAGGAAAGAAGTTAATCTGTCCCCTCTATCTTTGAAATGACTCTACCACTTCCTAAATCATCCTTTACTCTACTTCCATCCTCAACCTCTCTATTTCCATCCTCAACCAATTTATGAGATTTAGCAGATTAGACACAGGTTAAGACTTAGATATGATACAATTATGTAGATATAAGAAGATATGTTATTAGAGAGAAGAGACATAGCAGATAATATGAGAATATATATATGCACAATTGTTGTCCAGTGAGAGAGACTAGAAATAATAGAGGAGACACAATATTTAAATTCAATATTTGGTTGAAAAATTTTCAGAACTGATGAAAAACATGATTCCACATAAAATGGAAGCACACCATATGCCAACAGAATAGATTTTTAGAAATCCACACCTAGACATGTGGAAAACTGCAGAACACCAAAAATAAAGAGATGGCCAGAGGGAGAACACAAACCAGCTACAAAGGATGAAAATTTGACAGTACTATTATCAACAAAATCATAAAGGGAGAAATTGACAATAATACAATAATAGCAAGGGACGTTTTTTTTCTTTTTTTAACTTTGGCCACACCATGTGGCATGCGGGAGTTGAGGAAGATGGCGGAAGAGTAAGATGCAGAGATCACCTTCCTCCCCACAGATACATCAGAAATACATCTACACGTGGAACTGCTCCTATAGAACACCCACTGAGCGCTGGCAGAAGACCTCACCTCCCAAAAGGCAAGAAACTCCCCACGTACCTGGGTAGGGCAAAAGAAAAAAGAATAAACAGAGACAAAAGAATAGGGATGGGACCTGCACCAGTGGGAGGGAGCTGTGAAGGAGGAAAGGTTTCCACACACTAGGAAGCCCCTTTGCGGGCGGAGACTGCGGGTGGTGGAGGGGGGAAGCTTTGGAGCCGCGGAGGAGAGCGCAGCCAAGGGGTGCAGAGGGCAAAGTGGAGAGATTCCCGCACAGAGGATTGGTGCCGACCAGCACTCACCAACCCGAGAGGCTTGTCTGCTCACCCGCTGGGGTGGGCGGGGCTGGGAGCGGAGGCTCGGGCTTTGGAGCTTAGATCCCAGGGAGAGGACTGGGGTTGGCTGCGTGAACACAGCCTGCAGGGGTTAGTGCGCCACGGTTAGCCGGGAGGGAGTCCGGGAAAAGGTCTGGAGCTGCTGAAGAGGCAAGAGGCTTTTTCTTCCCTCTTTGTTTACTGGTGCGCGAGGAGAGGGGATTAAGAGCGCCGCTTAAAGGAGCTCCAGAGATGGGCACGAGCCGCGATCAGCGTGGACACCAGAGACAGGCATGAGACGCTAAGGCTGTTGCTGCTGCCACCAAGAAGCCTGTGTGCGAGCACAGGTCACTATCCACACCTCCCTTCCGGGGAGCCTGTGCAGCCCGCCACTGCCAGGGTCCCGTGGTCCAGGGACAACTTCCCCGGGAGAACGCACGGCGCGCCTCAGGCTGCTGCAATGTCACGCTGGCCTCTGCCGCCGCAGGCTCACCTCACATCCGTACCCCTCCTTCCCCCTGGCCTGAGTGAGCCAGAGCCCCCGAATCAGTGGCTCCTTTAACCCCGTCCTGTCTGAGCGAAGAACAGACGTCCTCAGGCGACCTACACGCAGAGGTGGGGCCAAATCAAAAGCTGAACCCCAGGAGGTGTGCGAACAAAGAAGAGAAAGGGAAATCTCTCCCAGCAGCCTCAGGAGCAGCGGATTAAATCTCCACAATCAACTTGATGTACCCTGCATCTGTGGAATAACTGAATAGACAATGAATCATCCCAAATTGAGGAGGTGGACTTTGAGAGCAAGATTTATTATTTTTTCCCATTTTCCTCTTTTTGTGAGTGTGTATGTGTATGCTTCTGTGTGAGATTTTGTCTGTATAGCTTTGCTTTCACCATTTGTCCTGGGGTTCTGTCCATTCGTCTTTTTTTTTTTTTACTTAAAAATTTTTTTTCTTATTAATTATTATTTTAATAACTTTATTTTACTTTATCCCCTCCCTCCCTCCCTCCCTCTCTCTCTCTCTCTTTCTTTCTTTCTCTCTCTTCCTTTTATTCTGAGCCGTGTGGATGAAAGGCTCTTGGTGCTCCAGCCAGGAGCCAATGCTGTGCCTCTGAGGTGGGAGAGCCAACTTCATGGTCCACAAGAGACTTCCCAGCTCCACGTAATATCAGACGGCGAAAATCTCCCAGAGATCTCCATCTCAACACCAAGCCAGCTTCACTCAATGACCAGCAAGCTACAGTGCTGGACACCCTATGCCAAACAACTAGCAAGACAGGAACACAACCCCATCCATTAGCACAGAGGCTGCCTAAAATCATAATAAGGCCACAGACAACCCAAAACACACCACCGGACGTGGACCTGCCCACCAGACGTGGACCTGCCCACCAGAAAGACAAGATCCAGCCTCATCCACCAGAACACAGGCACTAGTCCCCTCAACCAGGAAGCCTACACAACCCACTGAACCAACTTTAGCCACTGGGGACAGACCAAAAACAACGGGAACTACGAACCTGCAGCCTGCAAAAAGGAGACCCCAAACACAGTAAGATAAGCAAAATGAGAAGACAGAAAAACACACAGCAGATGAAGGAGCAATGTAAAAACCCACCAGACCTAACAAATGAAGAGGAAATAGGCAGTCTATCTGAAAAAGAATTCAGAAAAATGATAGGAAAGATGATCCAAAATCTTGGAAATAGAATAGAGAAAATGCAAGAAACATTTAACAAGGACCTAGAAGAACTAAAGAGGAAATAAGCAATGATGAACAACACAATAAATGAAATTAAAAATACTCTAGAAGGGATCAATAGCAGAATAACTGAGACAGAAGAACGGATAAGTGACCTGGAAGATAAAATAATGGAAATAACTACTGCAGAGCAGAATAAAGAAAAAAGAATGAAAAGAACTGAGGACAGTCTCAGAGACCTCTGGGACAACATTAAATGCACCAACATTCGAATTATAGGGGTCCCAGAAGAAGAAGAGAAAAAGAAAGGGACTGAGAAAATATTTGAAGAGATTATAGTTGAAAACTTCCCTAATATGGGAAAGGAAATAGTTAATCAAGTCCACGAAGCGCATAGAGTCCCATACAGGATAAATCCAAGGAGAAACACGCCAAGACACATATTAATCAAACTATCAAAAATTAAATGCAAAGAAAACATATTAAAAGCAGCAAGGGAAAAACAACAAATAACACACAAGGGAATCCCCATAAGGTTAACAGCTGATCTTTCAGCAGAAACTCTGCAATCCAGAAGGGAGTGGCAGGACATATTTAAAGTGATGAAGGAGAAAAGCCTACAACCAAGATTACTCTACCCAGCAAGGATCTCATTCAGATTTGATGGAGAAATTAAAACCTTTCCAGACAAGGAAAAGCTGAGAGAGTTCAGCAACACCAAACCAGCTTTACAACAAATGCTAAAGGAACTTCTCTAGGCAAGAGAAGGAAAAGACCTACAATAACAAACCCAAAACAAGAAAATGGGAATAGGAACATACATGTGGCATGCAGGATCCTAGTTCACCAACCAGGGATCGAACCCATGGTCCCTGTAGTGGAAGTGTGGAGTCCTAACCACTGGACTTCCAGGGAATTCCCAATAATAGAGGACTTTAACACTCTACTTTCATCAATGGACAGATCATCCAGACAGAAAATCAATGAGGCAACAGTGGATTAAATGATGCAATAGACCAGTTGAACTTAATAGACATCTACAGGACACTACATCCAAAAATAGCAGAATACACATTCTTTTCAACTAAACATGAAATGTTCTCCAGGATAGTTCACATGCAAGGACACAAAAACAAGTCTCAACAAATTTAAGAGGACAGAAATTACAGCAAGCATTTTTTCCAACCTCTATGATATAAAAGAAAAAACAAATCACAGAAATAAAAATGGGAAAATAACAAACACATGGAGACTAAACAACATACTACTAAAAAAACCCAAAAAACTATGGGTCAATGATGAAAACAAAGAGGAAATTAGAAAACACCTTGAGACACTCCAAAATCTATGGGATGCAGCAAAAGCAGTTCTAAGAGGGAAGTTTATAGCAATACAGGCCTTTCTCAAAAAAGGAAAAAAACTCAAATGAACAATCTAACCTACCACCTAAAGTAATTAGAAAAAGAAGAAGTAAACAAAGCCCCAAATCAGCAGAAGGAAGGAAATAATAAAGATCAGAAAGGAAATAAATACAATGGAGATAAAAGAAACAATAGAAAATATCAATGACAGCAAGAGCTGGTTTTTTAAAAAGATAAGCAGGTTGATAAATCATTAGCCAGGTTCACCAAGAAGAAAAGAGAGAGGGTACAAATAAACAAAATAAGAAATGAAAGAGGAGAAATAAAAAGTAATATCACAGAGATACAAAAAATTCTAACAGAATGCTATGAACAGTAATATGTCAGCAAATTGGACAACCTAGAAGAAATGAACAAATTTCTAGAAACACACAACCTGCCAAGACTGAATGAAGAAGAAACAGATAATTTGAACAGACTGATGACTAGAAGTGAAATTGAATCTGTAATACAAAAACTCCCAGCAAACAAAAGTTTAGGAGCAGACTGCATCACAGGAGAATTCTACCAAACATTTAAAGAAGAGCTAATACCTATCTATCTCAAACTATTCCAAAAAACTGAAAAGGACAAAACACTCCCAGATTCATTTTACAAGGCCCTCATCACCCTGACACTAAAAGCAGACAAAGACACTACCAAAAAGAAAAAAAAAATTACAGGCCAATAGCTTTGATGAATACAGATGCAAAACTCCTCAACAAAATATTAGCAAACCAGGGCTTCCCTGGTGGCGCAGTGGTTGAGAGTCCCCTGCTGATGCAGGGGACACAGGTTCGTGCCCCGGTCTGGGAAGATCCCACATGCCGTGGAGAAGCTAGTCCCATGAGCCATGTCTGCTGAGCCTGCACGTCCAGAGCCTGTGCTCCACAAAGGGAGAGGCCACAACAGTGAGAGGCCCGCGTATTGGAAAAAAAAAAAAATTAGCAAACCAAATCCAACAATATACAAAAAGGATCATACACCCTGATCAAGTTGGGTTTATTCCAGGGATGCAAGATTGGTTCAATGTTCACAAATCAATCAATGTGATACTCCACATTAACAAAAGGAGGGATAAAAATCACCTGATCACCTCAGAAGAAACATTTGACACAATTCAATATACATTCATGATAAAAACTCTCAAAGATGGTATACAGGGAACATATCTCAACATAATAAAGGAAATTTACAACAAACCCACAGCTAACATCATACCCAATGGTGATAAGCTGAAAGCCTTTCTTCTAAAATCAGGAATGAGGCAAGGATGCCCACTCTTGTCATTTCTATTTAACATAATATTGGAGTCATAGCCACAGCAATTAGACATGAAAAAAGAAATAAAAGGCAACCAAATTGGAAGGGAAGAAGTAAAACTGTCACCATTTGCATATGACATGCTACTTAAAAAAAAATTTATTTATTTATTTTTGGCTTCATTGGATGTTCATTGCTGCGCATGGGCTTCCTCTAGTTGCAGTGAGCGGAGGCTGCTCTTTGTTGTGGTGTGCTCCTCATTGCAGTTGCTTCTCTTGTTGTGGAGCTGGGGCTTCAGTAGCTGTGGCACACAGGCTCAGCAGTTGTGGCTCATGGGCTCTAGAGCGCAGGCTCAGTAGTTGTGGTGAACAGGCTTAGCTGCTCCGTGGCATGTGGGATCTTCCCAGATCAGGGCTCGAACCTGTGTTCCCTGCATTGGCAGGCAGATTCCTTTTTTAAAATAAATTTATTTATTTATTTTTGGTTGCGTTGGGTCCTTATTGCTGAGTGTGGGCTTTCTCTAGTTGTGGGGAGTGGGGGGCTACTCTTTGTTGTGGTGCACGGGCTTCTCATTGAGGTGGTTTCTCTTGTTGTGGAGCATAGGCTCTAGGCATGTGGGCTTCAGTAGTTGTGGCACATGGAAAGTAGTTGTGGTTCGTGGGCCCTACAGTGCAGGCTCAGTAGTTGTGGTGCACGGGCTTAGTTGCTCCGTGGCATGCGGGATCTTTCTGGACCAGGGCTTGAACCCGTGTCCCCTGCATTAGCAGGCAGATTCTTAACCACTGCGCCACCAGGGAAGTCCTGACATGATACTTTATATAGAAAACTCTAAAGTCTCCACCAAAAAACTATTAGAACTAATAAATAAATTCAGTAAAGTTGCAGGTTAAAAGATTAATATACAGAAATCTGTTGCTTTTCTATACACCAATAGTGAACTCTCCAAAAGAGAAAGTAAAAAAAAAAAAATCCCATTTACAGTCACATCAAAAAGAATAAAATACCTAGGAATAAACTTAACCAAGGAAGTGACAGACCTATACTTTGAAAACTATGAACCACTGATGAAGGAAACTGAAGGTGAGACAAAGAAATGGAATGATATTCTGTGCTCTTGCATTGGAAGAATTAACATTGTTAAAATGGCCATAACACCCAAAGCAATCTACAGATTTAATCCAATCCTTATCAAAATACCCATGACACTTTTTCACAGAACTAGAACAAATAAAATTCATATGGAACCACATATGACTCTGAATTGCCAAAGCAATCTTGAGAAAAAACAACAAAGCTGGAGGTGTCAAACTCTCAGACTTCAGACTATACTACAAAGTTACAGTAATCAAAACATATAGATCAATGGAATAGAACAGAAAGCCAGAAATAAACCCACACACTTATGTTCAGTTAATCTTTGACAAAGGAGGCAAGAATATACAATGCAGAAAAGACAGTCTCTTCAATAAGTAGCACTGGGAAAACTGGACAGTTACATGTAAAACAATGAGATTAGGATATTCCTTCACACTATATACAAAGATAAACTCAAAATGGATTAAAGACCTAAATGTGAGTCCTGAAACCACAGAACTTCTAGAAGAGAACGGGCAGAACACTCTTTGACATAAATTGTAGCAATTATTTTTTGGATCTGTCTCCTAAGGCAAAATAAATAAATAAATAAACAAATGGGGCCTAATTAAACTTAAAAGCTTTTACACAGCAAAGGAAACCACTGAGAAAACAAAAAAGATAACCTACAGGATAGGAGGAAATATTTACAAATGATATAACTGACAAGAGGTTAATATCTAAAATATATAAATAGCTCATACAACTAAATATATATAAAAAAAAACCCCAAACAACTCAATCAAAAAATGGGCAGAATACCTGAATAGATACGTACCCTAAGAAGACATACAGATGGCTAACAGGCACATGAAAGGATGCTCAACATTGCTAATCATTAGAGAAATGCAAATCAAAACCACAATGAGAGATTACCTCACACTTGTCAGAATGGCTGTCATCAAAAAATCTGCAAATAACAAATGTTCTCAAGGATGGGGAGGAAAAGGAAACTTCATACACTGTTGGTGGGAATGTAAATTGGTGCAGCCACTATGGAAAACAGTATTCAGGTTCCTCAAAAAACTGAAAAGAGAACTACCATGTGACCCAGCAATTCCACTTCTGGGTATATATCTGGAGAAAATGACAACACTAATTCGAAAAGATACATGTTCATAGCAGCACTATTTACAGTAGCCAAAATATGGAAGCAACCCAAGTGTTAATCAACAGAGGAACGGATAAAAAAAGATGTGGGGTGTGTATATGTGTGTGTGTGTGTGTGTGTGTGTATATACACACATACACACACACACACATATATATACAATATATATACAATGTATATATACACACATATATATACAATATATATATATACAATATATATATACAGTGGAATATAAGCCATAAAAAGAATAAAATTCTGCTATTTGCAGTGATGTGGTTGGACCTAGAGAATAAGATGCTTAGTGAAATAAGTCAAAGAAAGACAAATACTATATGATATCACTTATATGTGGAAATTAAAAAAATAAAATGAATGTATACAGGAAAACAGAAACAGAGTTAAAAATATAGAAAATAAGCTATTGGTTCGCAGTGGGAAACGGGAAGTGGGGCGAGGGAAGATAGGGGTATGGGATTAAGAGATACAAACTACTATGTGTAAAACAGATAAGGAACAAGGAACAAGCCATTATCTTGTAATAACTTTTTTAATCGAGTATGAGCTGTAAAAATATTGAATCACTATACCTGAAAATAATATAATATTGTAAAAAGAATATACTGCAATTTAAACAAAGATTCTCAACAACAATAATAGAACCCAAAAGCCAACAGAATAGAATCTTCAAAGTGTTGAAGGAAAAGAATTTTCAACATAAATATCAAAACTACCTTTTAAGAATGAGAATAAAATAGAAACGTTTTCATTAAAAAACAAACAAACCAACAAAATAGAGTTTTCTAATAATAGGCAATCACTAAAAGAATATTGACATCAGGTATTGAAGGAAAATGGTCTCAAAAAGACAGTCTGAAATGCAAGAATGGTGAGAAGAAACTGTAAATAAGCAGATACATCTAAACCAATACTGTCTATATAAATAAGCATAATCATCTCTAATGCAGGGAGGAAAAAAAAGATAAACCATAGTGTGAAAGTTAGGAGAGAGGGTAAACAATAAATATTCCAAGATCCTTGTATAGTTTTAGGATAGAATTAATACATTGATTAACATTAGACTTTATTAAGTATGCATGGTAAAAATCTTAGGACACTTAGATTCCACTATAAGTGATATCATATCCATAAGTGATATATAGCCATATAAGCAATATCATATGATATTTGTCTTAGATTATCATACTAAGTGAAGTAGGTCAGACAGAGAAAGAAAAAGAAACACGGGACTTCAAAAAAATCTTTCACATATTAGGCCATTAGGCAAGTCTCAGTGTTGAAAAGACAGTATACATAGACCAGTTCCTCTAACCACAGTTCAAATACATTAGAAGAGAATAACCAAAGGATCGATACAAATCTCCACGTAGTTTGAAATTAAACACACACACTTCTGAATAACTCATAAGTCAAAACATTTTTAATGGAAATTAAAATATCTAAATGGAATAATAATGTTATATTGAAATAGTGCTCAACAAACCATCGCAACGTTGTGTGCTTATAGATAAGCCATCAAATTGAGAAGTTAGAAAAACGGAATAAGCACCAAGAAAGCAGAATAATAGAGATAATAAAGATGAGTTTTTTTAAAACAAGCAAAATAAGAAACAGATTAACACAGATGTTCAACAAAAGCAAAGTTGTTTCTTTGAGGAGCTGTTAAAATAGATAAGCTGGTGGCCAGACTGATGAAGAGAAAAAGAGAGAAGATATAAATTAAAAATATTTGGAATATAAATGAGAACATAACTATAGATACATTGGTGATTTTAAAAATAATAAAAAGACATTCAGAGAAATGTAATAATCTGAAAACTCAGACAAAATAGGGAACATTCTTACCACAACTGGTTTAAAATATAGAAAATTGAAACAGCTCTATAACTATGAAAATATTTCAATTGAAAAAAGATAAGAACAGACATGTCTTAAAAGAGACATAATCGCAAATAAATACCCTAAAAATGCTCAATTTCCTTAGTAATCAGGAAAATGCAATACAAAAATGATATACAGTTTGTTGTTTCCTTGTTTGGCAGAAAGACAAGAAGTTTGACTCTATACCCTTGTTGAGGCTGCTGTGGTTTGATGCTGGCCAATGTTTAAATTGTTTTAACTGCTTTAGAAAAAATAATGGCACTATTTTGTAAAACTGAACCTTCCTAAACATAACCTTCAGCAATTCCCTTCCAAGGTGTATACCTGAGAAACTCTTGCTCATGTGCACAGAAGACACTGCTTGTAATAATAAAAAAAATCTGAAATGTTCGTTAGCAGGAGTATAGATAAATAAATGTGGCATGTTCACATTGGCATATTAGTGATGAAAATGAGTGAATTAAAGTTAAAATAACAACTATGTATTGATAAGTTTTAAAAATAGTATTCACAGAAAAAAGCAAATAATGAAAACTACATGTAGCATATAATTTTTAAAAACAAGGAAAACCAAGCAATACATTGTTTAGCGATATATACATGCTAAATCTTTTTCTTTTTAAATAGCAAAGAAATGATAAAACAAAATTAATGATTTGATAACTGAGCAGGAAGTAAAAAGCAGAGTAGAGAAGAAACAAAGTAGATATGCAGTGGTGTTCGAATTATTTTAATTTTCTAAGTTGGGTAATAGTTTCATAGATATTAATCATAATATTATTCATAACATATATTTCAAACGTATTTTTTTAAAGATTTTTTTTGATGTGGACCATTTTTAAAGTCTTTATTGAATTTGTTACAATACTGCTTCTGTTTTAAGTGTTGGTTTTTTGGCCGCGAGGCATGCAGGATCTTAGCTCCCTGACCAAGGATCGAACCTTCACCCCTGCATTGGAAGGTGAAATCTTAACCACTGGACCGCCAGGGGAGTCCCTTCAAATGTATTTTTGAATGTTCAAATATTACATAATATAAAATTGAAAAACAGAATTATATCATTTCTGTGGGTAAACTTTTTTAATAGCTCCTTATTATTCACCAAATGAAGTTCTAAGTAATTAGCATAATGTTCTAAATGCAACGTGATTCCGCTAAATACTTTTAGTCTCCTTTCTGTAATGTTAGAACAGATTTCTTTCCCTCGCACATACTGCCACATACTCACAGTTTCGTCTTGCTGCTTTACAGTTCTTTAATGAATATACAACATGGTTTTATACTCTTGTGTCTTAAACTATTTCCTCAGCTTTCAGTGCCTTCAGTTTCTGCCTCTGCTCATACAAACCATTCTCATCTGTCAGGGCCCGGGACTTCCTCATGTCCCCAGTGAGGAATGGCTTCACCAGAGTCAGTTCTCCCACTCCATATTATCTGTACCTCTATTGCAGTTGTAAAAATTAATAAACAAAAAGCTCAAAGAACATAGTTGGGAGGCCATAAGGGAGAGCTCTCACACCCTACAACACTAGCACAGCCCAAGGGTAAGAAGAAAACTTCCTTTTCTTGCTGGGCAAGGCCTCAGCCAGTGAGAGACTGTCACAACTCAGCCAGTGGAAAGCCACTATGCTTCAAAATTTCAGTTCTTCCAACGGACTCTCTGTTTACTACAGCCCTCCCAACTTCCTTTTCCCCTCTTTAAAAGAGTTGTCCTCTCCTTGCTGTGCGGGCACTTCCACATGGCTAGCCGCGGTTGCATACTCCAAACTGCGATTTTTTTGCCTATCCCGAATAAACCCATTTCTGTGGGAGAAGTAACTGGCAGTCTGTTTGTTTTAGGTCAACACAGTGCAATCTGCATCCATCAGGTAGGAAATAGCCAAGCCATAATGTTGAAGCAACTGTCTTTCATACTACAATGGGTAAAGACTACACTTAAAGCAATACTGGAGTAACCATTCATCAGAAAGTGAGAGTACAGAGCACTGATGAAGTGACCTTCTGACAAGGGCTAGAACATAGCCAGAATGGGAGATGCACAGAACAATATCGATGGATTAAATTACCTTAGTAGGAACTTTTAGACTCATTACAGAGTCTGTTCTCTTAGCCTCACCTGGCTGAGAGATATTATCAGTTTCTCAGTAAGGACAAACTGGAAGTATATATCAGGCCTCCCTTCTTTAGCAATAATATTTTGTGGCATATAATTTTCCTTATCCCATTGTGAACCTTCATACACTTTCAATAAGTTCCCAAGTTGCCTTCATACAATACTAAATTAAATACTCCCTGTTGCCAACCTTGTTATAGTTTGATAACTCTACTCCATATTGCAATCAAGATTTTGGTTGCCATATGATCAAAGAGCAGCTTTTTTTAGAAGCCTTATTTCTGAAATGGTGAGCTTCAAGCTACAAAGATGATTTACTGTGATTCAGAGGTAGTCATTTAACAATGATACATCAGATCTGGGGACCTGAGACAGTGGGAATGGTCCATCCTGGCAGGGAGGAGTATTCTATCACTGAACCGGCATTATTTAAAATTACAGTGTGTGGTGATGATAAAAAGAAGACTTTTAGTCAATTTTGTAATTTTTAAAATTCTCTTTAAACAGTGCACGCCCTTACTGCCCACATCTCTGATGGACATTCTCACCACATCATCAGCCCACCTGGATGTTTACTTTTTCTTTCTCTTACCAGATTATAACTTCTTTGAGGGCATGAAAGAGACCTAAATTACCTTCCGATCACAAAGTCTGACATTTAGTGGATTCTTAATGTATGCTTGTTGAAGAAAGGAATTTCATTTGTTAGGATGTGCTTGGTGACAAGTAACCAAGCACCCAATTTACACTGATACTGACAACAAAGCAGATACATTGAATCAGGAGAGAAACTTGGTTCAGTGACCCAACAATGTTATCAAATACCCACTTTCTTTTGCCTCTCCATTCTACTTTCTGGGGTGTCACATCACCCATACAGACACAAACTGGCTTCCAGTAACTCCAAAGGCTACAAAAGTCTTCATTCATGACTGGAGAAATCGAAGAGTAATTCCAGAAACATCCCCACAAGGGCAAGGAAGCTTGTTTTCCGAATCTTGCTCTCCATTCTCATTGCCCTGGCCTGGGTCATGAGCTTACCCCTGAATCAATGGCTCCTAGAACCAGGGAAGAAGGGAGCCCCTCCCAGAAACTGGAAGGAAAACTGGAGTTTTTACCAGGTGAAGTGGGAATGGAAGTTGAGAGGCTACCACAGTGCCCACCAAAGAAATAAAGGATAATTGGTTGTATAGTGGAGTGTGAAAGCAGCTTTTCGCTTGGAACAGAGCTTATGATACTGGGCAAAATCTAAAAATCATCAACTATATATGAACCATTCCTAGAAAAGTTTTCATTATTTACATATTTGATAATTTGTATTGCTAATATTTTACTTTTCAGAGCATTTGCATAAAGATGATCTTATCTGTTCCTTGTTATCATTCAGAGGGGTAGTTGGGCAAGATATTTCTATTCTGTATCCTTTTTATTCCAAATTACTATGTGGGCTATTCCTGTAATGCATTTGCAAAGTACCTAAAAAAATAATAAAGTTATTTATTATCATGCTATGGTAATATTGTCTTTCCTGCCATGTTTGATTAAAAGAAAGTCCACACGAGTTTTATTCAGTATTATTTTGCATCCAAGTCACAAAAGAAATTTTCATATATTGAGGTATAGGGAAGTCATTCTGCTTTATACATGAGTTAACTTGAATTTTATGCTAACTACAATAGCCTCTTTGTGGCCTATCAAACATACATTGTACATCTGCTTTAATTATTAAAGAAAAGGGCACACTGGCCAGAAGTAAAGAATGCCCATGTTAAAAATAAAGATTAAATGCCTCCCTCCCTGGAATGCCAATGCTGGTACTCCTTTGACGATAAGGCTCCCTTCCCAGGTGCCAAGGCCCTGCTGACTCACTGGGTATGTCCTGGTCTGTTTTTGTTGAAACCTTGAAGAAATGTATCCCTGACTTGTTTAATGTACTTTGTTCTGGCAAGATAGAAAACTGTATTGAAAGCCATGCTTCTCTGGAGCAGTTTCTCAGAGCAATCTGAAAAGCTGTCTTCTGGGCTATAGTCCTCAGTTTGGCTCAAATAAAACACTTTTCTATTCTTATTATAGATTGTTTATTGATTATTTTTGTTGACACAAGTTAAGAATGCCAGAGAGGCCAGAGACATCTCACTATAAGGTGATTTCACTGGTGTTCAAGGGTAGTATGTATTAACATTCTTGGAAAAAAAAATAGGCCAAAGAACTCTGAAAATTCTATATTTATACATGTTTCACTTTTAAGCATGAAGATAGGGAGACTGTATATACCATCCATCTTTACTGCTGCAAAAAGTGGACTCCTCAGAGCCGCTATTAAATGTGTTCCATTTACCCTAATCTGAGTAGTCCCAAACACATTGCTTTGTAAGTTTCCCCAAAAGAATTGCTTTTAATGCAATGTGGACTATAAAAAAAAAGCTTGTTTCACCGTTCAGTCATTCCTTCATTTCACAAATATTTATTGAACTCTTGCTATGGGCTAATCTTTGGAATGACGGGGAGCTTACAGTCTAGTGATATGGAGGCTGATACTAAACAGAAATGTATATAGCGTTAGCCAAAAAGTTCGTTCGGGTTTTTCTGTAACATGGAAAACCCGAATGAACTTTCTGGCCAACCCAGTAATATGTTAAGTGGAGAAAAGCTCTTAACATGTTATATATATGGAGAAAATACGGTAGGGTAAGAACCAGAAAGGAGGGAGAAAATGCTAAATACCTGGAAAGTATGTGAGTGAAGGGAACACAAATCACTTCCCCACACTTAACATGGGAAATAAAGGCAACTGGACCACAATCCTTTTGACACTAGCTTTCAGGAAGAATCCTTAGCTTTGGAACCATGGACAAATGTTTCCTGATTCCCATCTCTACCATTTTCCCCCATGCTTTCCTTCTTTGGACCAAGGAAGCTACTACATGTTATGGATAGCTCTCTGATCTTTTATCTTAGGGAATTATTTAAATTTTTCATTACTACACCAAGCTGCCCTATAAGTTACATCAGAGCTACATGTGAGTCATAAACTTAGAAATTACCGTTGTTTAGGTAAAGTTAGGAACAACAACTTAATTAAAAAATGTCCCCATTCGCTAGGTGTAATTTAGAATCCTAGCTAGTTTATCCTTTATCACACGCCCCCAGTTGTTACAGCTTCGGCAGCTGAAAAAAAAAAATCAATCCAACCTTGAGTAAGGAGGGCAGGGGGGAATGAAACCTGGAGTAGAATTAACCAGCAAGAAACTTAAAAAATAGGGTAGGTTGAGCTTAGGGCGACAGACAATTTCATGTCTAACCAAAAATGAAGGACTGCTTATAATGCTGTCTTAACAGTTCTATGTTTCAATCCAAGAGCTATCAAGGAAAACCTGGAAAGATAGTGAATGTCAGAAAATGGAAGATGTCAAGGATACATGGGGTTCAAAGGCAATTGTTTCTTGGTTTCAAATATAGACAAGAGGTGGTCCCACAATGGAAAATACACAAACAACAAGCAATCAGAAGGGAGAGTTTGACTTTTCTCTGAAACTTCTAGCTAGTCTGAAAGGCTGAGAAATCTCGAGGTTTTATTTGAAATCTCTCTTTTCAGAGGTCTAAACTGTAACCCTGTCTGTCTAGACAGGGGTTCTTAACTATTTTTTGTTTGTGTACCCATGTATGTGTGTTTCACATAGAAGATATTAGGGGTATTTGAGGTTGAAAGAAGAAAAAAAAAGAACATCACTGTAGTAACTTCTGTTCTAGGAAAATCACTTGAGAAAAGCTAAAGATGAAACTGACCTCATCTTCAGGGTATCTGCTGAGTAGGTCCTGTCATTCTCATTGTGTTCATCATGATGTCTGATTATACTGCATTTTAAAAACGAATTTGATCTTATCACCTAATTTGAATTTTTCACTCATTAACCCACATCCATACATAGTTGCATTTAACCAAGGAAGATTCTCTATCAGTTAGAAATGTTGCCTCTCTAACTTGTTGATATTATTTATATTTCCTAAAATGAATGGAGTTTTGTTCCTTTTAAAATACTTTTTTATGAATTATCTCATTAGTTCCTGCATGGTTTTTCGCTTATTTTTTTATTGTGGTAAAAAAAACCCCCACATAACATAAAATTTACCATCTTAACCATTTTTAAGTGAACAGTTCAGTACTGTTAAGAACATTCATATTGTTGTATAACATCTCTAGAACTTTTCATCTTGCAAAACTGAAACTCTATGCCCACTGAATAACAACTTCCCCCTTCTTTCTCCCCTCAGACTCTGGCAATCACCATTCTAGTTTCTATTTCTAAAAGTTTGGCTACTTTAGGGGCTTCCCTGGTGGCGCAGTGGTTGAGAGTTCACCTGCCGATGCAGGGGACACGGGTTCATGCCCCGGTCCGGGAAGATCCCACGTGCCGCGGAGTGGCTGGGCCCGTGAGCCACGGCTGCTGAGCCTGTGCGTCCGGAGCCTGTGCTCCGCAACGGGAGAGGCCACAGCAGTGAGAGGTCTGCGTACCGTAAAATAAATAAATAAAAATAAAAGTTTGGCTACTTTAGATGAAGCATTTGAGTGGAATCATGCAATATTTGTCTTTTTGTGACTGGCTTATTTCATTTAGCTTAATGTCTCAAGGTTCATTCATGCTGTAGCATATGTAAAGATTCCATTCTTTATCAATGCTGAATAATATTTCATTGTACATGCACCATGTTTTGTTTATCCATTCTTCTATGGACATGTAGGATGCTTTCAGCCCTTGACTACTGTGAATAATTACATAGATTTTCTTACCTCCCTGTCTATGTCATTTTAGAACTCAAGTGCAAAGCTGAGAGTTGATGCTACTGTCATTATAAATTCTTCTCTCTAGTCTTCCCTTTCTACTGAAGGCTTCTTGAGATGAGCAGAGGAAACATGGATCCCAGGCTCAGGAATCTTAGCACAATGCTTTGGAGGTTTGTAATCATGAAGATTTTATGTGTCAATTCGTGGACTCTCCAGTCTGAGAAAGGCATTTCGTTTAATCAATCAATCTATATTTAAATTTCCTTTCCAAAATTCCTGCCGAGCGTTTTTCTGACCATGCTGGTAACTGTAGTGATGGATTAAGTCTGAAGCACAACTGCCACCATTCGATTGCTCTAGCAGAGAATTCTTCTTCAAGCTAAGCCGACATGCAACTTCAACTGGCTCTACTCTGCTATGTAATGAGTGTTTGTGTCTCCTCCCACCACCGCAAATTCATATGCTGAGACTCTAATGAGATGGCATTCAGAGATGGGAACTTTGGGAGGCGATTAGGTCATGAAGGTGGAATTCTCATGGTGGGACTAGAGTCCTCATAAGAAGAAGAGAGCCCTCTCTGCTCTCTGCCCTGTGAGGATACAAGGAGAAGATGGCCAACAGCAAACCAAGAAGAGTGTCTTCACCAAACACCAGATCTGCTGGCACCTTGATCTTGGACTTTCCAGCCTCCAAAACCATGAGAAATAAATGCTTGTTCTTTAAGCCACCTAGTCTGTGGTGTCTTGTTATACCTGCCTGAACTAAGACATACTCCCTGGATTTATGAGGAATGTATCATAGAATCACAGAATGGCTAACAACCCTGGAAATGGTCTCTTCCAGGCCCCTCTAAATAGAGGCCCATTTCACTTCCTTCTGGGCAGCTCTTCAAATCTCTGAAGACAGGGCCGTATTATGTCTTCCCTTCTCCTGGCTAAACACTGCTGGCTCCTAAGATCCCTTTTCAGCTGAAGTGGTTGTGGGCCCTTTGCCCCTCGAGCTGCTCTCTTCTAAGCACACTGCAAGTGACCTGTATTTCTTTTAAACTGTAAGACCCAGAACTGGACAATGCACAGCCTTCATGCTGACAATGATCTGTTCATCCATACCTTTTGAACATGAACATTTGATCAGCTATGAATTCAATGAATACTGATGAAGAGCTTGAGCTCTGCGGTCAGGAAGACCTGGATTTAAAGCCAAGCTCCTTTTAGTTATGTGACACAGGGAAATTAACTAATCTCATTAAGCCATTGTTTCCTCATCCATTTAACAGAGATTATATAGCACCTACCTCACATAACAGAATGCAAATAAAGTACATAGCACAAGGCCTGGCACAGAATAAATACTGAAGTAAGTTCCTGTAAGTCCATACTTTCCCACTTATTCAAAGTTGCCACAGTGAGAGACAAGGAGATCCAAAGAGTTAAAGGAGAAAATAATTATGGAATAATATATCTTTTTATCTGCATTGCTTATAAGGATACTTTTATCAAAGGAAAGAGTGGACATAATTAAGTGCTTTAACCCTGTCAAAAGGGATTTGTTAGAGTGAGTTACTTGGTTTTGTTCAGTTTGGAGTCCTAACATTTGGAATTTATTCTAGTTGAGTTCATGCAATTCTTTGAATATATTACTCCAGTTCGGAAACAACCTGCTAATACTGCATGAGCAATAGAGTTAACTGAATTTTACACTGCTCTCTCCTTCTCCTATCAATACCACCTTGAAACCCTTCTGAAGAAGGAGTCCTACATGTACTGCAGGGATGACAAGATATATATATATATATATATATATATATATATATATATATATATATATATATATATATAGTTCACATCTTTATTGGAGCATAAATGCTTTACAATGTTGTGTTAGCTTCTGCTGTACAACAGAGTGAATCAGCTATATGTATACATATATCCCCATATCCCCTCCCTCTTGCACCTCCCTCCCACCCTCCCTATCCCACCCCTCTAGGTCGTCACAAAGCATCTGAGTTGATCTCCTTGTGCTATGCAGCTACTTCCCACTAGCTACCTATTTTACGTTTGGTAGTGTATATATGTCAATGTCACTCTCTCACTTCATCCCAGCTTCCCCTTCCTCCCACGTCCTCAAGTCCATTCTCTACATCTGCATCTTTATTCTTGCTCTGCCACTAGGTTCATCAGTACCGCTTTTTAAAATTCCATATATATGCGTTAGGATACGGTATTTGTTTTTCTCTTTCTGACTTCCATCCACCTCACTGCAAATAACTCAATTTCGTTCCTTTTTATGGCTGAGTAATATTCCATTGTATATATGTGCCATAGCTTTATCCATGGGATGACAAGATATTGACGAACATTTTCCACGCATGGTGAATTATCTTTTGACGTAACTCTTTCAGTACCTGGGCTACATTGGGATGCTACTCACATCTTGGATGATACAGAATTTTTATTTTTCTTAAATATGGCACTAAAAAATATTTTTGGTGTTGAATATCCATTTGAAATGTCTCAAGAGGCATGGTTATATACTGGAAGGCATGTGCATTTGGAGTTTCCCGTGTGGGATATGAAGTCAGTCGGCTGTGGTTCAAATCCTGGATCTTCTACCCACTAGTTCCATGACTCGGACAAATTATTTTACTGATGCTACTGTTTGGTCTCTCACAAATAAAATGGAAGTAATAATATTACCTACTTCAGAGAGTTGCTGTAAATGAAATAATGTGTATGAAATGCTTAGTACAGGGTCTGGCTCAATAAATGTTTCTTCTCCTCCTCCTTCTACTTTATCATTATCATCATCATCCAGATTCATAGATGACGTTAACATTTACCAGGTGACCACTGGCAATTTCCTTAACCATCCTATTCCTCCATTTTCTTACTTTTTCAAAAGGTATAGTTGTAAATACTTCATAGGATAATAGTAAGATTAAATGAAATAATATAGCTAAAGCACTTGGGACAGAGTAGAGGCTCAGTGAATCATCATACATTACTTCTTTACCTTCCTGTCCTCAAGCCTTTTTTCATTCTTCACTGATATATATCTATATCTACATATACCTGTTGAACTATATGTAGGAGAGATGTATTCGTTTCTTAGTTTTTGCACAGCTAGTTTGAGCCAGTAAAAATGTGTCTCAAATATTATGCTACATATGATCAAATATAAGCAGTCAGTGCTAAGACAGCAAGGGTAGGGAAGATCGAAATTCATGCTCTCGTTACTCTTGCTCTGTGGTTGGCCCACTGAGATGTTTAGCTGCTGTTGCGGCAAGAGGTCTCTAGTCTATCGGAATTTCACCTGCCAAATGCTGCAGTTAGCAGAGACCAAGAGAATACATTAAAAAGGCATGGCTCCTAGAATTTATTGGCAAATCCAAAGTAATAAAAAAGGAAAATCTGATATGACCACAGGCTCTTCATACTATCATTTTTCATCTTTACCACATCCTCTCTAGCTGACCTAAGCTATTTCTCAGTATGGTTTTGGAAATCAGAAGGGGGGGATTTAATGCCTTGCTTGGGTATGCTTTCACTTGACTCAGGCTTATTTATAATTAAGGTTGTATTCCTATCTTCAGTTGGAATATTGTTAGAATGAGTGTTTAAAAATCTAAAACCATGTGTAAACTCAGTTACTTGGAGAGTGAGAAGATGATGGCAGCATAAACAGAAAGGGAAGAGAAATAAAATACTTCACATACTGAAAATAGGAGGGCAGGAAAATGGCAATTGTTAATGAGGTATTTGAAAATACCTGAAAATCAAGTAAAGGAAGATGGATGGAAAACGCATACAAAAAAGAAAAATCAGAGAATTAAAGATGCAGAAACAACATAATAAAAAGACGTCAACTGGGAACTCCTGGGTGGTCTAGTGGTTAGGACCTGGTGCCCTCACTGCAGGGGCCACCAGTTTGATCCCTGGTCAGAGAACTAAGATCCTGCAAGCTGTGTGGCCATAAATGAACAAATGAATGAATGAATGAATAAGTAAATAAATAAAAAGAAGTCAACTAACTCTGAATACATCATCTGTCTCCTCTTTATATTATCTGCTTGATTTAATAGCAAAGAGGTCCAGCAGTGAAACTGGAAGAAATGGCATGTTAAGGAAATTTTAAAAGATACCCTTTCATAATTCATACTCAGTTCTCTAAGATCCATATTTGAATACTTTTAAAGAGGGATCACTGTGGCTGTTAGGATGACATGCATAACTTTTAGTGCCCTCAGGAATAAATGGATTGTGCTGTTCATTTCCTGACCAAGGACTCACACAGACCCTCACTCAAATAATTAGTGTTTTGCTGATGTCTGGGTAATCTCTGAAGTTTTCCCATACATATAGGCCATGTCGACAGCAACTGAAAAGTTGCTATTGCCTTAGAGCAATGACGGCCTGGCAATTGTGTTAACTTGATGTTATAGTAGCAGCCACAAGCAAATAAACTTGTAAACGGGTAGAAAATGAGATCAAAGACCACTGTGCCTTTTTAAAAAATTTTACATCCCTGCTTGGGTGAATAATGACTGGACCAACATATGTTTTCTTCTTTACTGACTGGCTCTAGAAAATATCACACGGAAGTTTATTCTGCGGAACACTCCCTGGATTCATGTTTCTGAATCTTTACAGTCAACAATAATTTTTATAGACCCACAAACATGACTCTTAGATGTCAATAAACCAATGAGTGAAATGTCCTGCCTATGCACAGGTGGGAGCGACGTCGCTTAAGGACTTGAGCAGCCTGTGCTCTTCTCTGACTCATTCTGTGACCTTGAACTTACACTGCCTACTTTTTACTTTCCTGGCCTGGCAAGCTGAGTAATATGACTTAGGATAAACCAGGAAATGGCAAAATGCCTGGTGCTCTCAAGTGAATTTAGTCCAGTAACATCACCATGTCAGTGGCCTTTGCCCAGCACACTGGGGGAGAAGAAGGAATGACAGGGTCTCCCGGATCCTATCAATCCCCACAGAAGCTCTCTTTAAGCCCATCAGACACATGATGAAGCATCCCTATTAGCTGTGTTTGTGGGACCTGAGTCAAAGATTATCGGCTCTAAAGAATGTTGAGCTCAAGAGTAGAATGCTGTTCCTCCATTCTCACATTGGCTTTACCAGCGGCAAGATTTGCACTCTTGGCAAAACATTTGAAATCTCTCTGTACCTCTGCTGTTAGTCTGTACAATGAAGCAATCATTACAGGATTGTGGCAATCAAATCGTATTGGATTGAAAGGGTTTTAGAAAGTCAGAAACTATTTAAACAAATGAGACACCAAGAGGTAGGTTACCATGATGGTTAAGAGCACACTGGAGCCAAAATTCCTGGATGAGAAACATGCAGGGTGGCATCCCTGTACGTGAATGTGTAGAGGCCCACAGGCTCCCCTCCTGTGCCTGCCTCCAGGGACCTATTAATAAGAAAATCAGGTTCTCTTCCCACCCCACCCAACGACTCCCTTAAAACTGCCCTCACTGGGGTCACAGATAAGCCTCCTTATGGCTAGATCCAGCAGACTCTTTTCAGTCATTTACCAGCTATGTGACTTCTCTTTGCCTTACTCTTTTCTGGTATAAAATGGGAATACAAATAGTTTCTAATAATGGTGGGTGCAAGCCTTTATACATTTGTCCAGACCCATGGAATGCACCACACCAAGAGTGAATCCTAATGTAAACCATGGATTTTGGGTGATAACGTTATGTCACTGTAGGTTCATCAATTGTAACACACGTACCACTTTGGCAGGGGACACTGATAGTAGGAGAGGCCATGCATATGTAGAGGCAGGGGTTATGTGGGAAATGTCTATACTTTCTGCTCAATTTTGCTGTGAACCTAAAACTGGTCTAAAAAAGAAAAGAAAAGCAGTATCTATCTCACAGGGTGTTATGAGGATTAAAAAATTTATATTTAAAGAGTTGTAGCATACCCAAATTACAGTAAAGAGCATACCATACCCAATGCATAGTAAACACTCAAAAAGTATCAGCAGAGTTTTCACGAATCTCTCAGAGAATATTCTTTTCTTCCTCTTTATCCTTTCATTTAATTATCTTCAATGTAGGGCCATGATAGATCATTGCTATGTCAACTGAGTACCAACACTACATGAATAGGAGCAATACCTTCTATTAAAGAACATTAGGTTTTGCTTATGTAAATGACCAAATTCAACTGATTCATTTGCCTCCCTCTTCTATCTCTTTCCCCCTACTTCATTCAATTATGGGTTTCCCACCAAACTGACCACATTTTAGTTCTACGCAGAAACAGTAGGGATTTACAATGGAAGCAGCTATTCTGCTGAAGTTACAGCCACACCACTATGAGATTCAGCAGTTTCCAGCCCAGCAGCTTATCTCCAGGTGAAGTTAAATCCTTGCCAATGGTAGATCTTACTGCGTGTCAGCTTCACTGCCGTGTGAAGGCTCACCAGGACTTAATTCCGGCCATCTGCTGAAAGTTTACCACTGTAATTGTCTGGAGTGAGTGCTGTGAATCCAAATAGGTTCCACGTCTAATTACGTCAGCACTACTCACAACTCTCACTGTTTTATTTTTTTATGTGGTGCTCCGAAATGAGGAGATTTGACAGAAAGTTTTTACCATAATAATTTACAGTATCAATAAAGCTCATCCACATGTCCAGTTTACAATTTTATGCCTCAATGTATTCTACTTTTGGCTACATGGGCTGTGTGGACTAAATTTACAGAAATACTCAGATCATAAAACATCTGTTCCAATTAAAGGTATTCTGCATTTGTTTTATCACAATGGTAGCAGGTTTGACATTGAACTTAGAGTTTTTGTTCTTGGCCATATTCATATAGAAAAGCATTATACAGGTTGCAATTCTGTGTATAAAACACTGCCCTTCCAAGTGAGTACTGCAAGGCTGAACAAGTGTTTTACCAAATCACTGTAGGTCAAAAGGAAAATGAAAGTTTGAGTAAGTTTTAACGGCTGAGGAATGGGGAAAACAAAAGTCTTGGGAAAAGACAATTGACAGTCAGGGCGAAGGGGCCTGGGAACAAAACCACTTAAGGGGAGAGAACCATCAAGCACCACCGTTCTGACTCAGAGGCATTAGCCCATGATTTTCTATAAGCAGAAAAGAAAGCAGAACAGAAAAAGAGAGGGGGCCTCAAGATGGAAGCCTTTGGTTTTAAATCATGTTGTGCAAATGGGAGATGTCCATGGTGAAACAGACTGGTTTCCTTCATGCACAGGGAGGGTGACCTCCAATAGCCCTAGAGAACAGTCACATGAATCCTGACATTTTTAAGAAGGAGGTATTAGGAGGAGATGATACAATGGTGCAAAACAAAAGATGCTGGAATTACCAACTCATCTGCAACGACAGCAAGCTAAAAGTGAGTAATCCTGACTCCATATGGTGAGAAAATCGTTCAAATGCAGGAAAGAAGGGAAAGTGCCTGGTTAGCCGTGGACATTGCTGATCTTGGGAGTACTGAGGAGATGGAGCTTCTAAAAACTGAGTCTGCAGAGAAAGAGTCCGGCACACACAGCAGGTGTTCAGTATATAGTTCAGAATGAATAAATGAAGCTTGTGTGTAGCATCAGTAGAATAATACTAGCTCACATTTATTTTTTTTATACAGCAGCTCTTATTAGTTATCTATTTTATACATATTAGTGTATATATGTCAATCCCAATCTCCCAATTCATCACACCACCATCACCCCCTGCTTTCTCCCCTTGGTGTCCATACGTTTGCTCTCTACATCTGTGTCTCTATTTCTGCCTTGCAAACCTTGTACCATTTTTCTAGATTCCACATATATGAGCTCACATTTATTGACTACTAATTAGGTGCAAATTTTGGTTAACTTATTTTAGTCATTTGACAGATGAAAAAACAGCTTCAGAGAGATTAAATATTTGCCCGATTTAATGCAGCTCGTCACCAGTGCAGTTGAAATTCTAACCTAAGGTTGATTACAGAACATCTTAATCCTCATGGTTTAGTGGTGAAGACTGTGTTCACTGGAGCCATTTTTCCTGGGTTCAAGTCCCCACCCTACTACTTACTAGCTTGAGTGACTGACATGCTCTCTTACAACTGTTTGTTCATCTACAAAATGGGGATAATACTGGTTGGTTGCTGCGGGCTGTTTGCATTCTTCCTCCAAATCATATGTTGAGGCCCTAATCCCCAATGTATTTAGAGATGCAACCTTTGGGAGATAATTAGATAATGAGGTCATTAAGGTGGAGCCCCACTGATAGGATTAGTGGCCTTATAAGAAGAGGAAGGGACCTCTTTCTGCCATGTGAGAATATAGAGAGAAGGCAGCTGTCTGTGAACCAGGAAGAGGGCTCGCACCAAGAACTCAATCATCCTGGCACTGTGAACTTAGACTTCCTGCCTCCAGAACTGTGAAAAAATAATTGCTGCTTCAACCATCTCATTGGTCTACAGGATTCCATTAGAACAGCCTGAGCTAAGACCCTAGTACTTCCTTTCATGGGTTTGTATGAAGATTATTTGAGGTAGTATTTGGAAAGCACTGAGTAGAAAGTATGGTGTATTGTAAGTACTCAATAAATGTGAGCTATTGATATCTTTAAAAGCACCAGCTACTGTTTTCGTGTGTATTCCTTTCATGTGAACAGGAGCAAAATGACACATTTTTGACGAAAAACTGACAGTTGGAACATCTTTCCAGATGCTGAGATTTATTCTCTTACATGTTAAATAATAACACTTGTATTTTCTATCCATAATGTCTTGTGTGGAACCCATGGACAGACACAGGCAGTGCTGTGTGACATGAAGGACATGACATTTGGAGCCAGAAGACCTGCTTCAATCTCAACTCTGTAAGTGGCTGTGTAGTCTTCGACAAACCAGTTATATCTTTAAGCCTCCACCTTGGTAAAAGAGTTCCGAATAATACCCCTGTCAGGTGATGATAGGTTTGAAAGTATTTTGTAAACTGTAAAGCACTGTACAAATGTTAGTAATTATGTTCACACCGTGAGAAGGTTTGAAGAAAAGCAAGAAAACAACACATTGCTCGTGAAGTTTCAGGAGCTTTCTAATTTGGGAGTCGTTGCCAACACCATTAAGAACGAGACACACTGTACTAAATTTAGCTTAAAACAAACAAAAAATGAAAAATGTGATTCAACCTCGAAAAAGATGTATCTCGTGATGCATGAAGAAAGGACTCTGAAATAGAGTTACAGAAACCTAGACAGTAACATTGTGGATGGGCAACCCAGTGGTTATCGTAAAACAGAAAGCAGAGCTGAGCTTTTCCAATGTCGTACAGCGGTTAAAAGCGCAGTTCTATTTTAGGCTTTTCTCAAGAGACAGTGGGCTCCTTTCTTCCTTTTAGAGCCTAGACAATGCTGATCTAGTACCCTTCCGGGCACTGCAGGTCAGCTATAAAGCCAGGATGCCTCATTCACCCCCCCGCCCCCAACACACACACATACACACACCCTCGGGAGTCTGTC
This sequence comes from Phocoena phocoena, assembly GCF_963924675.1. Lineage (NCBI taxonomy): Eukaryota > Metazoa > Chordata > Mammalia > Artiodactyla > Phocoenidae > Phocoena > Phocoena phocoena. The sequence goes on along the minus strand of NC_089225.1, from coordinate 50,863,389 downwards.
TATGAAGAAGAAATAGGGTCTAATTGGAGACCTGGGGCCAGTGTGGTGTGTGCTTGGCCACAGCCCACAGCTCTGCAGGTCAGTGGAATGCCCCTTAGCTCTTTTCACTCTTTTCATGCTTTTTCTCAAAGGGATTTTGCCCGCTTTACCTCTGTACGTGATTCTTTTGGATTTGCTGGAATCTGATCTGAATCTCAGTATACAGTAAGTAGGTCGGAAGGAGAGACCATTGAGAATACGTTAGAGAAGATGGAGGGATACGGTGATTGATGAAAATGAATCATAGTATTCGGTAAGGCAACACGTTGAAAAAAAAACCCAGACTTGTGGTTGCCAAGGGGGAGGGTACAGGGGAGGGAAGAACTGAAAGTTTGGGGTTAGTTGATGCAAATTATTATATATAGGATGGATAAACAACAAGGTCCTAGTGTATAGCACAGGGAACTATATTCAATATCCTGTGATAAACCAGAATGGAAGAGAGAATATGAAAAAGAATGTAAATATACATATAAATGAATCACTTTGCTGTACAGAAGTTAACACAACTCTGAAAATCAACTATACTTCAAAAAAAAAAAAACTTAAAAAAGGATTTAAAGAAAAGCCTCAGATACGGGGAGAGGGAAAGATATATGGATCAGACGATTGTTACTCTCAGCAGAAGGTTCCATGTCTGCCCCTGGTGAGGTGTGTCCCTGTACACAATTGCAGGCTGTCACCCTCCTCTTATACTAATGAATACAATCACTGAGCCGGTGCTTCAGGGGCCCACACACTCCTTCCACTTTCCAGATCTCTTCCCTAACTCTATGGCATCATCCTTGTGTTCACTATTTGCACCTGCCATTTTACAGCAGAGAAAGGGTAGTGGTGAGGGTGTCAGATTATGTGTGCTGATCAGCTGAATCCCTAGTATGTATTAAGACGCCATCCTTGAAACAATTCAACAGTTACTAAGCAGATGACTAAGTTGTGACTTATGTTGCCTGTGTGTGTAAATGCAATACGTATAAAGAGAGGGGTTTCTGTTTATCTGCGTGCCACCTCAGTCGCGCTATTTGTAATGGCACCACCGTATATGTTGAATTTTAACTTAAGTTTGTACTTCTCATTGTCATTTTAGTTGTTATTTTACTTGTCTTAAAATATACTTAGATACAGCTTTGACATGAAAAGTATTGTGTATGAAGAAGATTGTGTCTGCTGCATACCAGACAATGCAATTAAAGGCACTAGAAATAGCTAAATCTCAGGAATAGATTATAGGATTTTCAAAGCCAGGAGAAGCTAGTGTGGCTGATTCACACGTCATGAAGGACTCTCACTCAGGCACTAACTTAGCAAAAGCTTCTGGCTAACTTTCAAGAAAAGCTGTTTAACTTTCATCCATTTATAACACAAGTGAGCAAAAAACAAAACTAAATAGAGTCAAAAAAAAAAGCGTATGTGGCTTTTGGGGTCCTGTGATTTGCCTCAAAATTTTAATATCAACCGTAAGACTGGGAAATGTCAAGATGAAGATCCTGTGTTATGAGAAGTGTCATGTCACTGGGAAGCAATGCAGAACTGTTGGTGGCCGGTGTGGCAAACAAACTTATGACCATGAATGATGGAGACCACATTCTTTCATTTCTTTTTCCCATTTGGAATGGGAATGTCTATAAGGGTTATCCTATGCCTGTCCCACCACTGTAATTTGGAAATAGATAACCTTTTTTCTAGTTTAGCAGGTCCGTAGGTGAAGAGGAAATTTGCTCTATGATGGAACATACCCAGCCTCACATCTACTTGACTTAGGTGATTTACACAATGAGATTTAGGACTTTTCAGCCAATGTGATTTAGATGAGATTTTAGGCTTACATCGATGCTGTGCTGGGTTGAGACTTGGGAGGATGTTGGGGTAGGCTGTATTTGCATGTAGGATGGATGGGAATCTTTGGGGACCAGAGGATGGACTATGGTGAGCTGAAAAAAACCACCACTCCCCCCAAATATGTATTTTCTTTCTAATCCTCAGAACCTGTGAATATTACCTTATATGACAAAACAGTGATTATTACTTTATACAGCAAACAATATGATTAAATAAAGAATCTTGAGACTAGGTGTCTAACTTGGGTTATGTGACAGGACCTCTAAAAATCTCACAAGTATGCTTACTCGAGAAGGGCAAAGGGAATTTTGAGATACACACACACACATACAGCAGAGAAGGCATTATGAAGACTGAAATGACGTAGCTACAGTCCAAAGAACACCTGCATCCACCACAAGCTAGAAGAGGCAAGGAACGGTTTCTGCCTAGAACCTCTGGAGAAAGTTCAGTCCCGTCAAAAACCTTGATTTTAGACTTCTGGCCTCCAGAACTGTGAGGTAATACATTTCTGGTGTTTTAAATTATCAAGTTTGTGGTAATCTGTTTCAGCAGCCCCAGGAAACTAATGCGGAAGACAGGGACATATAATAGTACAGTATGGCATTATCAGGACTTATGAAGTAAAAAAAAAAAAAAAAATTAAAAATACACTGTAGTATAAATGTTAATTTAAAAGTAGAATGAATGAATGAATGAATGAATGAATAAATAAAGAAATGCATGTTGGGGGCTTCCCTGGTGGCGCAGTGTTGAGAATCTGCCTGCTAATGCAGGGGACACAGGTTCGAGCCCTGGTCTGGGAAGATCCCACATGCCGCGGAGCAACTGGGCCCATGCGCCACAACTGCTGAGCCTGTGCTCCGCAACAAGAGAGGCCGCGATAGTGAGAGGCCCGCACACTGCGATGAAGAGTGGTCCCCGCTTGCCACAACTAGAGAAAGCCCTCACACAGAAACGAAGACCCAACACAGCAAAAATAAATAAATTAATTAAGAAATGCATGTGGAAGACAACATGTCTTGGTTGCTTGGGTAGTATAAACAACAGAATTTTTTTCTCATAGCTCTGGAGACATGAAGTTTGAAATCAGGGTAGAGCATGGTTGGTTTCTGGTGAGAGCTCTCCTTCTGACCTGCAGTTTTCTTACCGTGTCCTCACATGGGAAAGAGGGAAAGAGAGAGCCCGGATTTCTTCCTCTTTTTAAAAAGACACTAATCTCATTAGGAGAGCCCCACCCTCATGACCTCATCTAAACCTAATTACCTCCCAAAGGCCCCACCTCCTAACACGTTCACACTGGGGGTGGGGGATGGCTAGAGCTTCAACACATGAATTTTGGGGAGTGTAAACATTCAGTCTACAATACCATATAACATGGTGTTTCTGAAAACTGACAGTTTAGGTGATATTTAATCACATTTTTCATATTTATATAATGGGATATAAACATTTAATCCTTTGTTGATATGAAAGTAGCTTGTCATAACCTTGAATTGATCATTAGACCCATTCAGAGTGGGGAATACAGTGCTCTCCAGGAAAGAACACAGGCAACTCTCTTACTTCACAGGGATTAAAGGGTATGTTCTAAAGGAAAGAATTTATTGCCCTTGAGGAGAAAACATTTTTTTTCTTTTATTAATGGTGTCAACTCTGGATTTAGTAGATTTTCAAATATTTCCAGATAACCCAAGAATCACTAATGATAAGGGAATAGGGCTTTGATGGGAAGAGAATAAAGGGATGAAAGTATGAAGAAAAGGGAGGCTGAGGAAGAAGGGTAAAGGGAGAGGGAGTCCCAGCTGGGCAAGTGGTGTGACAATGGCCACTGCTAGGGGACAATGCTGAACCAGTATGCTAAAGGCATGACCAATACTTACACAGGGGCACTGTTTTAGGGTCCCAGGAACACTTTGGAGCAGGTCTAGAGATCAGGCTACCAGGTCTTTGGGTGGGTACTTGACCACAGGAGTGGAAGCCGTGCCTGGCAGATTCTGAAAGTCCCTGTCCCACCACCATCCAGCGACCTTAGGACATGCCCAGGTACTTTATAAGTAAAAAGAATCTTTGGGTATTGGGGGGGATAGTAAGGACAACCTTTGACTGCTGTACCTCGCAGTTAAAATGAAGTCCTCAACTTGGGATAGAGCAGGATGCATGTTCTCTTTCACATTTTTTTTTTTTAACAGTGGATATATAATACTTTAAAAATAAGAAAAACAGTACAAAAAGAAAAGAAAAGCCTTATAAAATGAGGTAAAAGAGGAATCTATATATCTACCACAGGCCATTTGTTGAATATTTTAAAAGAAGGATGAGGAAAACGCCTCATCAATGGCATCACATCATTGGTAAAAGGCTAGCTGGCTAGTCAAGTAAGTGCTTAGCCCAGAGTCAGTTCTCTGAGCCCTGGGACTTTAAAATTAGAAGAGGTTGAAGATTAAGAGAAACTAGAAAATGAGCTCTAAAAGTGCCAACAAAAGCTGATGGAGATAATCACTGATAGCTCCCAAAGGACAAAGCTTAAATCCATCACTTGTAAAACTTGGCTTCACACTGGCTTTGGGGCTTTGTGTTGTTAATGGTATCTCTTAAGCTCAAAAAAAGTATAGATGCCTGTGCTGGGCAATGAGCTTCTGGCCTAGAGCAAATCACTGTGATTTAATTGCCTGTTACCTGGTACAGAGAAAGGGGTTAGATGTTTATGATGACATAGCTGTATACCTGCACTCAATCAGTTGGTTTGTGAAGAACATACACCTTCTCTACCCTCAGTCAAGGGTGAATGAACATGGGACATAGAAATGATAGAGTGCCTATATCAAAGACCAAATTCTGAATGTTGTTTACGTGTAGATAGCAATGAATTTAAAGATGCCTGAAATTCTTTTAGACTGCGTTCTGCAAGGCACTAGGTATAGAGTCAGATAGGTCTAAAGATGAAACTGCCTCTGCCACATACTCATTATGCTAAGTTGGACGTGTTATTAACTTCTTGCAGTCTTGGTTCTCTTGACTATAAATTGGAGGATAATGATATCTATCCCATGGGGATGTTGTGAATGTTAATTAGACAAAGTATCTAAAGTATTTAACCCAGGGCACTTCCTAAATCCAGTCACTATCGTTCTTTGATGCTACATCACCAAATGTGAGATTTGTCAAATTGCAAGTCTACAGGGGAAAAATACTATGGGGCAAGGTGGTTTCTCCTGTCATCATTAAATCATGCTTACTGTTTACTCTTAAGGTGAATAAGGCTCACTTACTGTTTACTCTTAAGGTGAGTAAGGCTGCTGCTGTCTCAGGCAGGGCAATGTGCCTGGACTAGTGAAGGTCAAGCCAGGAGCAGAGGCGGGTGTGCAGATTCATGAGAAGATAAGGCTGCAAAGAAAGAGAGAAGCAGGTAGGGAGTAGGGCTGGCAATATTAACTTGCACTGGAAGGCTTCTGGGTATGAAAAACATAAGCACCATGTCAAGAAATAATCACAACAAGACTCACACAGAAGCTTGATATCCTAGAAATACTTGGAAGTAGGACAGACCTAAGCTTGCAAAGCAGTCTGAAAAATGATGCCCTGAGATGAGCACCATGGATAGCTCCAGGGGAAGCCATTTCTTCCTCCCTGAAAAGGTGGCAACTCAGGATTGTTCAAACCAATTTTATGGAGAAGCCAACAACTCTCTTCCTCAAAGGACCAAGATCTATTAAGGCATATTTGATCCCTAACACCAGATATCTATTCAATATTTCTAAATATGTCAGTAACAGCATAATATGTGAACAGAACGGTTGAGAATTGGTTCTCTCTTGGAGAGAAGTAGATCTACTGTGAGCTTAATTGGTTTGATTTAGGGTTGCTCTTCATTCTTGGAGATCCTGAACAATTCAAGGTTTTATCAGGAAGTTCCCCACCTCCCTTAACGCTAACACAGTGTTGACATTTAGGGTTGGTGGTAGGTCAACTGTAGAATGTTTCAACTCTGTGAGATCATGAGTGTGGGAGAGGGCTCCCATTCTGGGGCCATATTTATTCCAGTCCATTAGAAAGTCTAGCTACACTATTGCTAAGGGTTTATAAAGGGGTGGATATAAATTCTGCTCTACTTTCTGTGTACCCATGGGAAAGTCATTTGGTCCTTCTTACTGTCATCTGAAAGATAAAGGAATTGAACTATAACATCTTTTCTTTTTTTTGCAGTACACGGGCCTCTCACTGTTGTGGCCTCTCACACTGCGGAGCACAGGCTCTGGACGCGCAGACTCAGCGGCCATGGCTCACGGGCCCAGCCACTCCGCGGCATGTGGGATCCTCCCAGACTGGGGCACGAACCCGCGTCCCGTGCATCGGCAGGCGGACTCTCAACCACTGCGCCACAAGGGAAGCCCTGAACTATAACATCTTAAGGGAGATAAGAAGTTCCATTATGATGAAGTAATTTAGTTTAAAATTATTCATTCAGAGACTCCAGAGATGCAAAATATATCCCTGAGGAAAAAGGCAAGAGCTGCAAAGGTATATATATAGAATCAGAATTCAACCAAGCACGTCCAGGACACAAAAAATTAAAGTATCATTGGCAAGGGGATGAAAGAACCATAATGTGTTTGGCTGCAAAGTACTATGGTGTCTTAGAACTGGGACAAGGTCTTCTCAGATCTTCTACACCAGGAATTGGTAGAAATACCAAGGCTTTACGTTAGAGGTTTGAACTGACTATTGTCCTCCAAGTTTCAAGGCTTCTAGATGACAGAGTGTTGGGTTTTATAATGTCCAAAGGGCAGTACATCAGAACATAGGAGCAGGCTGTGGGCTCAAATGACCCTGCTGGGACACACAGGCTTTGAATTATAGGAACCCCTCTGACAAAGCAGTGTCTGGCTGATGGGTTTTTATGATTTCTTGGAGAAAGGATTCTCATTGTGATTTCTGAATAATGAAACTGGGGCTCCTCTGTTGTCAGGTTCTCCAACAATTGGATGAAATCAGGCCTTGTATTTTCTGGAGCAGAGGTTCTCAAAGTGTGGTCCTTGGATCCCTGTGTGTCTCTGACACCATTTTAGGAGGTCAATAAGATCCGCCCTTTTCCAACTACATATTTCTATGCGGTCTGACTTTCTTCTTAAACTTCAACCAAAATAACAGATCACAATAAATTGACTGCAAGAGCAGATATGAGAATCCAGTTGTTTTCTACTGGGCCAGACAGTATTGAGATTTGCTAAAATATTAATAAGCTGTACCATCTCCTCCCTAATTTGTTTTGAAACATGTATTTTCTTTTAAAAAGATGCTATTTATTTTTAATATGTAATGACTTTATTGCTCCTTAAAATTAATTAAACAAGAATGTTATATACATCTTTCAATTTTAATATCTAATATGGTAAATGTTGATAAATGTAACCTACATAATAAAAAGCCCTCTGGGAGGCTTCAATAGTTTTTAAGAGGGTAAAGAGAGAAAAATGTTTGAAGCCCTGTTTCAGAGGCATCGGAATTCAAGTGTTTCTGAATAGGTAATCAGTCTTTTAATAACAGTAAAAGTGAGCAAAGATTCTTGGTTTCTAAGTTTCTATGAGATGTTAAGTTGTCTGCGAGATATGGGTATTCAGATATTTGGTTTGATGTGGGCTGACCCATCAGGCACATGAGGGTCTCCCTTCAGGGTTTGGACTCTCTCCACCATGGACTGGCTTTGAGCTTGGGAGTGAATCCTGAGAGACAGTATTAGTGGGCCTCACACTATTCACCTATATTTCTGCCTCTAGAATAACCCAGTGATGAAAATGTCTTGCAACCAGGCAGGATTGGATTAAATGAAGAAAAACTTAGGATAAATGCAAGGAAAATCTCTCTACTGATGCTAGTGAGAAATATTACATTTTAAAATATTATCTTTAGGTAACTGGTTGAAGTTTTATCACTCAAATGTATCAAATGTAAAATTCTCTCTCAATATTTCACTCATGTGTAGTTTACGGGAAACAGTAAACAATATTGTTAAGCTTTATCTTTGGAGCAAAAAGATTTATGACTATGGGCAAATCTCAGTATAAACTGACTAACTGAGATGAAGTCCAAACTAAATATATGAAAATAAATTCAGAATGGAAATACTTTCAAATAAAATGTTAACAGATGAAATTTTAATGCTTTGGAATATACTTCATATTTCCAGCTAATACACCATGGAATTCAAAAAAATATATGTTTATATATATTACTGGACTTAACTTAATGAAAGCAAAACTCTTGCTTTGCAATTTTGAACAAGTTACTTGGTTTCCCTGTTATCACATCTACTAAATAAAGAGAATGCACCAATAATCATCAGCTCTACATTCATTCATATGTAGGACAAGTAGGTTTCTTAAGTATATTTTGTTCTCTCAGCTAGTAAATCATGTCACCTGCTGTCTTATAATTTTTTTTGTTTACCCTTTAAACTATTTTTACTACAAGATTCAAAGGCAAGATTCATCACAATCTTAGATCAATCATCACAAAATAGTGAATGGTGACATCAGTTCAGTGACATTTTATAGAAGATCTCAAGAATATCTTTACAGAAAATAACAGTATTTCAGGCAAGAGATGAATTTTAACCCTTTAAAGAATTTAGATTTTTTCAATAAAAAATATTTGGACTCACTTGATCATTGAGTATTTTTTTCCCACATTTTGCTGGGCTATCTTGGGGGTGGTGGGAGTGGAGTAGAGATAGAGGTGAGGGAAAGGAATAATTCTTGGGCCGATTCAATTTTTATTTATCTGGTTTACTGAAATTTGTGTCATGTGATTTAGGAATTTCAGTTTTCACTACTTCTGGGTTTCATCCAATTTTAAACAACTCTTTCTTAAATTTTTTTGTTCCCAAAGCAGTGGAATAAAACTCTTATCAAAGACCATGCTAATTCAAAGCCATCAGCTTACAGCTTGCCTACCATGCTACTGCATTTTAAGTAACCAATTATTATTTAAAATTCTGGCTTCAGCAGCATTAAGGAAATGTAGGAGTCATGAACTCTGTATGATTACAAAGAACTTGAATTCTCATTAAAGGACACAGAAAGTTAATTAAAAGCTAATTAAAAGGAATGAAAATTTTCGAATATCTGATATTCTCTACTTATTCAGTACATTTGGAAAGTTGAAAACTGATCAATGTCAAGTAAAAGACACTAAAGTCGTCCTCTTGGGGTAATTTAAGTCTACTGACTTTGAGAAAAAGGGTCAATTGTTTATATAACATAATCCACTCACATCATATCAAAAGGAGGAAGGAATACTCAGTCTGTAATGTATTGTATAGATTCATTAACTTCAAAGTAGCTGTGCAGGGAATTCTCTAATACAAATGGAATTTATATTTACATTATAGTACATCAGTACTGTAGCCTACATCAAAGCCTATAATTATTATGCAAAGATTCCAAGTACACAAGTATTGGTACTACAATTAACATTTGAGAAGAGTAATTAGTTAACTCCTTTATCCTTTTTACACAAAACAGATTTCTTTTTTTCAACAAAAGCAACATAGAAAGAATACTACATCCAATGGGAATATTTGTGAAGAAAACAATCAAAATAACAAAAAAGAATTTATCCTTAGTGAAAGAATGGGGACACATAAGCCTACCCCAAAAGAGATAAGTTGAAAATAATGCAAATAATATGACAAATGCTATCCCTGCCTTCTCTCAACCTCTATGTTACTACAGGACTGGATTTCATCTGCCTACAGGACCAGCCCTGCCCAGGTTCAAAGCCACTGCTGCCTGATGGCCACGCTGTATGTGCCGCCCTGGCAGCTATAAGTCTTGAGATGTGTCAGCCACAGGTGGATCCCTGAGAATGTACTGTGATTTCCTCTTCTGTCCTGAGTAGGATCTTTCCTGTCTTGAAACCTTGGCTTGGGCCCCGACACTCTGCAAAGCTTTCCCCAATTTTCTCCTCCCTTCCTCATTTTGAGGTCTGATCTTGTCCTACCAAGTCCCAGCTGCTTCCTGGATTCTAGTTCCTATAGGCTGCCACTCATCCAGAAAACACACACAGTTATACTTCTCTTAAGATGTACCTGCTGTTTTCTGACAAGGGAAAGATTCTAATTTATGCTGTTATTTTCTGCTTCTGCCCTTGTCTGTCCACAAAAGGAATTTCTACAACGGAAAATCATCAAAGGCAGTACAGACAGTGAGAGACACAAAATCTCCCTTTTCTGCAACGCTTCAGTTACTCTTTCCTCTGCTTTAACTGTATGTAAACCTGCTAAATCCTCTCCTGTTCTCCTTAGCTCCTCCAAGTAGGAGCTATGATCAGATACCAAAACTTCCTGGTTGCATGAAATAAATTTTCTTTAACTGTGTATTTGCTCTAGCACATAAACGAAATTGTCTGTAACAGAGTGTGTTGTCAATGATGAATCACACCTGCAGAGCATTTTGTGGCTGAAATGTGAGAGGGAGAAAGAGGGAGAGAAGGGGAAGGAGTGGGAGGGAGAGGAGGGAAGAGAGACAGAGACAGAGAATGCCCAAGAATAATAATAACAGAGTACAAATAGAAAGTTAATCCCACAGCATGCCTCCTGTGATGTCCTCAATACATCCTCCAAGTGAATGGTGCATCCTTCGCTTCTCCTCTCTAGGGTAACTTTTAGAATCATGTACTCTTAGTGCATAAAGGGCAGGAACCTGCCCGTCAGAAAGCCCCATATAATATATCCAGTCAAAAATTAACCAAACCAAAAGTTCAAGAATGGTAATTAGGAGGGTAAATGGTCAGCAGAGGAATTTTCTCTAGGAGGAAATTTAAATAATGTCACTCCAATGCATCATTCCCAAGACCAAAGTCTGGTTTCAACAGCATTGCATATACTTATTGGGTAAGTGAGCAAGTGAGGGAGGGAGGGAGGGAGTGAATGGGGTGAGAGCCAAGAATTCCCAGGAATTCCAAGTCCTGTCCCTGGAATTCTTCCTTGGTGACTATGCCACTGTGTATATAACAGGCTTCTTTTTGTTAAACTCCCCAACTGGGATTCACTTCATGGATGCCTTGCAAGTTGAATGACCCCAGTGTTTTAATGCAAGAGGTGTCTGAGAGCGATTGAGTTTAGTATCATTTATAGTCATCAGAATAGAAACTGAGAATAATTTCCAGGGTCCAGATGTTGGGCATGATGTAGGCGAAACATTCAGACAATTGAATGTTTAACTTCCATCCAGATGTTTTAGCTGGTATTTCCATAATATACCCTCTACCAGCAAAAAACAAATAGTGAGTAAATTAATAAGTAGCCAATATAAAACCACAAAAATAAACAAACAAAAAGTGATTTTACCATAAAAAGCCAATTACTAAATAGCAAATGTTGAGATAAAACAAGCATTGTTTTTATCAAAATGGTCTATCCTGCTGTATCTCCAGAGTTGCACTACCAAGAAAACCCATTAAAAAAATCACATTTTAATCATAACCTCAGATGGAGAAGGGAAATAGGTGCTAGAAGTTTAGGCATGGAGTAACATTGTTGGTTTTCGTGCATGAGTTTCAGTAATGCAGTTGTATTGATGGCACAATTCATTGGGCAAAGCAAGAGCAGAAGTACAGCTCACTTTGGTCAAGAGCTGTGGCTACTTCTTTCCATTCACTAAGGAAACTCAGTGAAGTCTGGAAACCAAGCCAGACTTCTTACACTTTCTTACCACCTTTATCACTCACTGTTCTGCTAAGAATCAGGCCTCTCAAACAGAGCGGATTTGTACATTGTTCCTCTGTAGGTAAGCGTTAAGGACTAGGATTCTGCTATAATACATGGCAATCACAGAAATGAATCCTATTTTCTTTAGATTTGATAAGTTTATGTTAAATTATGTGATATTAAGTTTGGTGCAAAAACATACTTGTAATCATGTAGAGTTTATTATTACTGCTACAGCACAACAAGAACAAATTCACTGAATCTGCCGGTACATCAAACATTATATTATTTGATAAAATAATAACTAAAGTAGCAAAATATGTCATTTAAGAAATATCTCAAAACCGTGCAAATAGGGATTATCATGCTAAGTGAAGTAAGTCAGAAAGAGAAAGACAAATACCATATGCTATCACTTATACGTGGAAGCTAAAATATGACACAAATGAACCCATCAATGAAACAGAAACAGACTCATGGACATAGAGAACAGACTTGTGGTTGCCAAGGGGGAGGGGGTTAGGGGAGGGATGGAGTGGGAGGTTGGGGTTAGCAGATGCAAACCACTATATATAGAATAGATAAACAACAAGGTCCTTCTGTGTAGCACAGGGAACTATATTCAATATCCTATGATAAACCATAATGGAAAAGAACATAAAAAAAAGAATGTGCATATATATATATATATATATGTATATGTATAGCTGAATCACTTTGCTGTACAGCAGAAATTAACACAACATTGTAAATCAACTACACTTCAATAAAAAAATGAAGAAAAATCTCAAAACCAACACACACACACAGGCACACACACACTGGACAAAAAACACAGAAAATGAGTAAAATCAAGTTAAATGAAAGTCTTGGAGCCTGGGATAATTTCAGACTTCCTCTGAGTAGGGATGCTTTGGTAGCATCAATATAAAATCTATAAAAAAATATATACATGTGAAAACATGCTTGAAAGGCATATAACACAGATAATAGGTTTGTTAGGATAGTGAAATTACCTGTTTTCCAATGTATTTTCCAAACACTCTATACTATTTTTATGTCATTTTACAGTAACAATAATTAATTATAAAATGAATTGGAATTCATTTTTAAATTCCCAGTTCAAATAGCCCCCCTTCCAAGAAAACTTTCATAATACCTTACTTATATCTTATTTTTTGAATCTATATATGTTCTAGCATTACAGTTATCAGTTTGCTTGTAACAAGTTAAATAAGCTGTGCATTAATTTGGTTCCAGATTTTGGGAATGAGCATAAGAATTTGTAAATAGATTCTGGGTGTCATTAATAGTAAGTATTACAACTAAAATTTGGGGATGCATATACTTGTTTTTCTATTCTGCTCAGAAGGGACAACAATCGCCATGTGTACACCTGCAAAAATCATGGGGCTTCCTTCTCCAATCGCTAACTTTTATCTAATATTTCCATATGGACATCCTTTATTCTAAATGGTCACTAATTTCACCCTTTGATGTGGTATTTTTTCTATTGATAGCAGATAAATTATTCATTTGTTATTTAACTTTGAGCCTAGTATTTTCCTAAATCTTTGCTACTAGAGATGGGGTCACTCCCAACAGGACATAATACTTTTTTCTAGAGTTTGAAATGGGGACAACACCACCCCTCAAAGAAACACATGTGCAAAAGAAACTACAACAAGGACCTGGAAGAAGAATAAAAGGGAAAGGGCCTTGATTCAAGTCCAAGTTTTCCCAAGTAAGCACAGAGTAATTTGTTAGAGATGAGTTTTACATAGCTAGTGAGTTTGTATTCAGCCACATTCGGAGTAAAAGTTGTACACAATGACCAAGTGGTTCAACATGTGAAAATCAGTTAATATAATTCATACCAACAGCCTAAAAAAGAAAATCACATCAGGTCAATAGATACAGAAAAAAATTTGATAAAATCCAGCTCCCCATTCATGATAAAAACTCTTGGGAAACTAGGAATAGAGGGGAACTTCTTCAACTTGATAAACAATATCCACAAAAAAACTACAGCTCACATCACATTTAACGGTGAGAAACTTGAAGGTTTCTCACTAAGATCACGTGCAAGACAAGGATGTGCCCTTTCACCTCTCCTTTTCAACATTGTACTGGAAGTTCTAGCTAATGCAATAAGACAAGTAAAGGAAATAAAAGGTATACATACTTGAACAGAAGAAATAAAACTGTCTTTGTTGTCAGATGACATGATCATCTGTACAGAAAAATCTGAAGGAACTGACAAAAAAAATCTAGAACTAATAAGTGATTATAGCAAGCTGTAGGCTATGAGGTAATTATATAAAAGTCAATTTCCTTACTATATACCAACAATGAACAAGTGGAATTTGAAATTAAAAACACAATACTATTTACATTAGCAGTACAAAAATGAAATACTTAGGTATAAATTTAACAAACTATATACAAGATCTATACGAGGAAAACTATAATTGATGAACAAAATCAAAGAACTAATGGAGAGATAATACATGTTCATGGATAGGAAGATTAATATCATCAAAATATCAGTTCTTCCCAACTTGATCTATAGATTCAATGCAATCCCAATCCAAATCCCAGCAAATTATTCTGTGGGTATTGACAAACTGATTCTAAGGTTTATATGAGAGCCAGAAGACCTAGAATAGCTAACACAATATCTAAGGGAAGAACTAAGTCAGAGGGCTGACATTACCTGATTTCAAGACTTACTATAAAGCTGCAATAATCAAGACAGTGTGGTGTTAGCAAAAGAATAGACAAATAGATACATGGAACAGAACGGAGAGCCCAGAAATAGACCCATATACATAGTCAGCTGATCTTTGATAAAGGAGCAAAGGTAAAACAATGGTGCTAAGATAGTTCCGTCAACAAAAGCTGATTGAAGAACTGGACATCCACAGGCAAAAATACAAATCTAGACACAGACCTTATATCCTTCACAAATATTAGCTCAAAATGGATCACAGACCTAAATGTAATATGCAAAATTATAAAACTCTTAGAAGGTAACATAGGAGAAAATCTAAATGACCTTGGGTCTACTGATGACTTTTTAGATACAACACCAGAGGTACGATCCATGAAAGAAACAATTGATAAGCTGGGCTTCATAAAAACTAAAAACTTCTGCTCTGCAAAAGACACTGTCAGGAGACTGAGAAGACAAGCCACAGACTGTGAGAAAATATTTGCAAAAGACATCAGATGAAATACACAAAGAAGTATTAAAACTCTATAATAAGAATAAACATCCTGACTTAAAAAAAAATGGGCCAAAGACCTTAACAGACACTCACCAGAGAAGAAATACAGATGGAAAATAAGCATATGAAAAGATGCTCCACATCATATGTCATCAGGGGAATGCAAATTAAAACAACAGTCAGATATCACTAACACCTATTAGAATGGCCAAAATCCAGAACACTGACAACATCTAATACTGGTGAAGATGTGGAGCAACAGTAACTCTCATTAACTGGTGATGGAAATGCAAAATGGTACAGCCACTTTGGAAGACAACCTGGCAATTTCCAAACAAACTCTTACCTTATGGTTCAGCAATCACACTTCTTGGTATTTACGGAAAGGAGCTGTGTGCATGCAAAAACCTGCACAAAGATGTTTACAGCAGCTTTATTCATAGTTGTCCAAACTGGGGAGCAACCAGGATGTCCTTCAGTTAGGTGAATGGATCAATAAACTACGGTACATCCAGACAATAGAAAGCTATTCAGCACTAAAAAAAAATTAGCTATCAAGCAATGAAAAGACATAAAGGAACATTTAATGCACATTACTAAGACAAAGAAGCCAATCTGAAAAGGCTACATGCTGTAAGATTCCAACTATATGACATTCTGGAAAAGGCAAAACTATGGAGACAATAAAAAGATCGTTGGTTGGGCTTCTCTGGTGGTGCAGTGAATAAGAATCCGCCTGCCAATGCAGGGGACACGGGTTCGAGCCCTGGTCCGGGAAGATCCCACATGCCGCGGAGCAACTAAGCCCATGCGCCAAAACTACTGAGCCTGCGCTCTAGAGCCTGTGAGCCACCACTACTGAAGCCCACATGCCACAACTACTGAGGCCCATGCGCCTAGAGCCCGTGCTCCACAACAAGAGAAGCCACCGCAATGAGAAGCCGCGCGCTACAACGAAGAGCAGCCCCCGCTCAATGCAACTAGAGAAAGCCCGCGCACAGCAATGAAGACCCAATGCAGCCAAAAATAAATAAATAAAATAAATTTATTAAAAAAAAAAAAAAGATCAGTGGTTACCAGAAGTGGGGTTAGTGATAGGGATGAACAGGCAGAGCACAGAGGATTTTTAGCGCAGTGAAACTACTCTGTATGATACTGTCATGGTGGATACATGGCATTATACACTTGTTTAAACCCAAAGAAGGTACAACGACAAGAGTGAACCATAATGTAAACTATGGATTTTGATTATGATGTATCAATCTAGGTTCATCAATTATAACAAATGTATCACTCTGATGGGGCTATGCATGTATGGGGGTGGGGAATATGTGGGAAATCTCTGTACCCTCCTCTCAATTTTGCTGTTCACCTAAAACTGCTCTTAAAAATAAAGTCAATGTTTTTACAAAAAAGCAGAAAGAAAACTCACAAAACTTAAGACTAAGGAAGTATTATTCAAGCATCAGTCAAGTGGAAGTTCAGGCTTCTAAGAGAAAGTGCTTCCAAGGTTGTTAGCTGGCTGTAGTCTACGATAGGGTTGGTTATTGTGAAATTCTGAGTGTGAGGTGCTATGTGTAGGCAGGTGGGCTCACTGTAGTCCACATTATTTTTATTCTCATTTCTTCATCTCACTTCTTAATCACGTGTTGGTTTGTACTTTGGAAACCAGTTGGTAGATATTATTTTATTCTGCAGCATATTTGGAGGCTTAAAATACAAATAATAGATCAAATCAAGGAGGGAATCCCAGGTTTGGGATTCTAACTTCCTTGATCTCTTTCTGTTTTCCCACTGACCGATGATTAAAAGTTTGCATTAAAAGATGGAAATTGACACAATTAAAAGCCATAAATATTTAGAAAGGAATGCTTCTGAAAGGCTTAAAAGAAGTAAGAGATGAAAGCCCAAAACATAAAATAAGCACTGGTTAAAAGTTCTGTATGGACGTGCTAATAAGCTTTCCGTTACATTTCCAAGGAAATGTTGAATGTTTTTTAAAATTATTTTTATTAACAAGGTTTAGGCTACTTATCTAGAACTGGTGGTGACGAAATTTCTTACCACTTGGAAACTGTCAGTAGGTTTAGGCTTAGGAAGAAAAACTAAGTAATTTTTTTGGCCCTTAAATCAAAATACCATTTAGTACTCCAAGTCTCTTTCTCACACATCCTTGTCAGTCTGCAAACCCCTTCAGTTACTAAGAGGACTTCCCTGTATCATCTTTTCTACTTATACTGCCATTCATTCATTCACTCATTCATTCTCTCATTACAGACATTCACTGAACATCTGCTATTGTCAGACACTGAAGTAGGTGCTGGGATTACAATGATAATCCAAACAGAAAGAAAACATCAAGATATCAAATGCTACAATGAAAATAAAACAGAGGGGTGTGACAGAGTGTGACTAGGGTCTTGTTTGGACTGGATAGTTGGGGAAGGCATCTTTGAGGAGATGACATGTAAGTGGAGATGTGATTGACAAGTATTTAGTTATGGGAGACTCGGGTGAAACAGCATCCCAAAGAGAAGCAACACAGTGCTAGGGCTATAAGGTGGGAATAAACAGGGGATGTTCAAGGAAGAGAACATCTAGCAAGCCTGGCTAGAGTGTAGAACCAAGTGGAAGATGGGTAAGAGATGAGTCTGATGATGGAGACAGGGGCCACATCACATAGGGTGTCGTAGGCAGTGTGAGGCATTTGGATATTATTCTAAAGGCTGTGGGAAACCACAGAGGGCTTCATTCAGCAGGGCTACTACACTCTGATCTGCACTTAGAAGACTGTTGGCACTGTGGAGATGAAATGCAAGTAAGGAGAGCAGCTGGAGGACTATTGCCTTAGTCCAGGTGAGGAAGATGATGGTATCTTTGACTTGGGCTGTTGATGCCTGGGGAAATGGGTATGGAGTGGATGGATTTGCTGCGTGTTTTAAAGACAGATTCAGTGGGGCTTGATCGTTGATTTGATGGCAGGAGGGGTAAAAGGAAGAGCGGAATCAAGGATAACCATGTTATCCAAAGAAGATATACATATGACCAACAAACAAATGAAAAGATGCTAGACATCACTAATTACTAGAGAAATGCAAATCGAAACTACAATGAGGTATCACACTGGTCAGAAAGGCCATCATCTAAAAATCTACAAACGATGAAAGCTGGAGAGGGTGTGGAGAAAAGGGCACCCTCTTGTGCTGTTGTTGGGAATGTAAATTGATACAGCCACTGTGGAGAACAGTATGGAGGTTCCTTAAAAAACTAAAAATAGAACTACCATATGACCCAGCAATCCCACTACTGGGCATATTAACAGAGAAAACCATAATTCAAAGAGACACATGCGGGGCTTCCCTGCTGGCGCAGTGGTTGGGAGTCTGCCTGCCGATGCAGGGGACATGGGCTTGTGCCCCGGTCTGGGAAGATCCCACATGCCGCGGAGTGGCTGGGCCTGTGGGCCATGGCCGCTGAGCCTGTGCGTCTGGAGCCTGTGCTCCATAGCGGGAGAGGCCACAGTGGTGAGAGGCCCACGTACCGCAAAAAAAAAAAAAAGAGACACATGCACCCCAATATTCAATGCAGCGCTATTTACAATAGCCAGGACATGGAAGCAACCTAAATGTCCATCAACAGAGGAATGGATAAAGAAGATGTGGTATATATACAATGGAATATTACCCAGCCATAAAAAGGAACAATATTGTGTCATTTGTAGAGACGTGGATGGACTTAGAGTCTGTCATACAGAGTGAAGTAAATCAGAAAGAGAAAAACAAATATCGTAGATTAATGCATACACATGGAATCTAGAAAAATGATATAGATGATCTTATTGGCAAAGCAGAAATAGAGACACAGACGTAGAGAACAAACATATAGACACCAAGGGGGGAAAGGGGGTGGTGGGATGAATTGGGAGATGGGGATTGACATATATACACTACTGATACTATGTATAAAATAGATAACTAATGAGAGAACCTACTGTATAGCACAGGGAACTCTACTCAGTGCTCTGCGGTGACCCAAATGGGAAGGAAATCCAAAAAAACAGGGGATATATGTATACGTATAGCTGATTCACTTTGCTGTACGGTAGAAATTAACACAACATTGTAAAGCAACTATACCCCAAGAAAAATTTTTAAAAAGAGATAATCATGTTAAATAAACATTAAAAAGTCAGCAAAAATATTCCCAACTTTCCAAAACTAATGGGAAACAGAGAGCTGCACCTTTTGGAATTCCAATGAAGTGATATCTGGATTGCACTAGGTCATGCATTTCATTTTGCACATTAATGCCCAGGAGGTTGGTCTGTTGTCCCCTGAGAAGAACCTGCAGACAAAGCTTTGAGCAGCACAGCCAATCCTAAGAGGCAGGCAGGACCACCTACTGCAAACTTCCTCAGCAGCTTTGCCACCCTGTGGGTAGCTCTGGAGCACAGCTAGGAGTTTCAGTGTTGAAGAGCCATGGTATCTCTGTCAGTAAAGTAAGAAGTTTTAAATTAGATGCTCTCTGTGGCCACTTGTAATTTTAAAATTCTCTGTTTTAAAACCCCACTGGGTCTATTCTAGGAATCCTGAATATATAAGTCATACACATAAGTAAGTTACAGTAATAAAGATTCTTCAGGTGTTTTTTATTGTTACATTGCTACACTTAATTCTGGATTTTTAAAAATGTGGTTTTTTTTTTGGTTTAGTATTTACAGTTCTTCCGAAGTGAGAGCAAGTAAAGTCCTTTTTCTTGAACATTAAGTCTACCTTTACACCTGGGACAAAATTATTTTCTTTAGAGGTACATAAACCCTAGTTGGAATGTTTCCCTTTATTCTAATAAGCAAATTTTTTTCCTTGCAGGATCACCCCCCTTAGTGGAAAATACGTATTATCTATACTTACTCACATAGACATGTAACATATATTGGCCATTACTGAGCACGTGCTGTGGGTCACACATTGCATTATGATAAGTGATCTTCACATATAAATGTATTTAATTCTCAGAACTAGAAGCAGTTGGTATATTTGTCCCACTTCACAAATGAGATAACTGAACTTTAGAGGGTGACAGAGCTAGGATTTCAGGCCAGTTCAGGCCCCTCCTTGGCCCAGGCTCACTCCCAACCCCCGAGGCAGACTCCCCCAGCAGCGTCCTGATGTGCAGCTATCACTAAGCTTTTTACGCTACTGGAGGCTGCAGTCTTTCTAAATTTTTCAAATTATTCACAACTCTGCCCCACTAAAATTTGCTATCAAAGCTGAGTACCTCTTCCTAAATAAATATTAACACAATTTTAGCATGCCCAACCCCCAGTGACTTCCTGAGCCCTTGGGCACCAGTTACAAGAGCAGTTTCCACTCTACCCGTGGCCTTTGTGAAAGGTTGGTTTCTTTCCCTAGTCACCCTTCCTTCCCTCTTTGTCTCACCATATCCAAAATTCAGCAGAAGTCCACAGGGCATAGAGTTCAGAATGTATTATCTGGTTATTAGTTTTTAATTTTCCTTGGAAGGTCTGAAGTGCCCCAGCAGACTCTGGGTTACATCTGGGCTTGTTATCCTTCCTGCCGGTAGCACTACGCTGCTCTGGGCTGAGGCCAGCTCCTGGCAAGAACGCCTCCTTTTGTTTCTCAAACACACGTTACCAGATACTTTGCTGTGTTGACGAGCAGCCTCCTTGCTTGGTCTGCTTTGTCTGATTTTTGGTCTCCAGGTCACAGAAGGGTATGAGGGTCAGGAGGAAAAAACCCAGAAAAACGTTTATCCGGAGGTCCCTAGATCCCTGAATTCATAGGATTTACTAAATATCAGTGTTACATAAATATGTCTTTAAGGTTCATATAACTGAATGGAGGAGAAAATACATGTTAAAGCGAAACAAAGAGTTACCTTTGCGCTGCCTTCTATGGGGGTAGACGGAAGTGGTGATATTGTTTACATTACTCTGGATACAGATCCCTCATTCTCTTTCTTTTTCTCCCAGACACCGATGAGGGAAGGAGAAATGTTGAGTGGGGCACATCAATGAACTTTGTGTATATAATGGAAGGCCTGGAACCTAGCCTGGGGTCAGAGGCTGGAAGGAGTTGCCTTGTTGTGCATGAAGCAATAAGATGATTCCATGTTCTTCTGTTTTCCTCCAGAAGAGAGAGCTATGCCTTGTGGGGAGGCTGACCTGAGTTGGCAGAACTGGCATTTGACCAAAACATCTGAAGTATAACTTTAAAGTTCTCTCGTGATATGCACCCTTTCCATCTCCTCACACTTTTAGTAAAATAGTTCTATGTGTTTTCTTTTTTATTATATTTGGTTTGATTTGATTTGCTCTTTTGTGGCAATCCAGGAAAGGAAGGATATTATATCTAAGTGAGATATAGTACAGAGCGGGGATGCCATGTGTGGGATGGTGAGAAAATTCATAAACTTAACAAATTTAGGAGATGTGGGAGTATAAAAATAAAGGTGACTACGAACAATGTAAGCCATTCTCTTCTCCACCAGAGTTCTTGGTATGATTGGAAAGAATATGAAGCCTTCACTAAACATGATGTTTGAATCAACTGCACTTAAATCTCAATGGATGGCGTGCTCAGCTGATATCTAGATGCCATTAACCAATGTAACTACTATTTTAAAACTATAATTCAGATTTCATTGATTCATGTCCATACTTGTTGTGGTAGCAGAGTAATAGCCTCCTGAAGATGCCCACATCCTAAACGCTGGAACCTGTGGATATGTTGGGTTAGATGACAAAGGAGATTTCAAATTGCAGGTGGAATTAAGGTTGCTAATCAGCTGACCTGACTTTAAAATAGGAAAATTATCCTGGATAATTATCTGGGTGGGCCCAGTGTAATCACAAGGATCCTTAAGAGTGGGAGAGAGAGGCAGAAGCAAGGGTCAGAGTGATGCTATGAGAGAAGGACTCCACACTTTTTCTGGTTTCCAAGGTGGAGAAAGGGAAACATGAGCTAAGGGATGCAGGTGGCCTCTAGAAGCTGGAAAAAGCAAGGAAATGGATTCTCCTCTGGAGCTTCCAGAAAGGAAATCAGTTCTGCCAACATCTTGGTTTTAGCCTAACGAGACTCAATGTTGAATTTCTAACTTACCAAAAGGTAAGATAACAGATCTGTGTTATTTTAAGCCACACAGTTTGCTATGGCAGCAAAGATATAGCTGTGTCAGTTATCTATTGCCACGTAATAAACCACCTGAAAATGTAGTGATCTAAATAACGATAATCACTTATTTTGCTTGTGAACCTGCAGTTTGGCCAGGACTCAGTAGGGCAGTTTGGCTCAGTTCTACACACCATAAACTTGGTGCTTCTCCTGGGGGGTGGGGAGTCTACTCTCAAGATGGCTCACTCCCATGGCTGAATAAGTATTAGCCGTTAGCTGGGAGCTTGGCTGGGAGCTCAGGTGGGGATGTGGGCTTGGGAACTCATTCCCTTCCTACATGTGTCTCACCACAGGCTGTCCGGGATTCCTCACAGCATGATGCAAGATGACTGCAAGATCAAGCAGCCCAAGAAAACAAGGGAGGAGAACAAGGTAGAAGAGCATATCTTCATGACTGAGCTTGGGAAGTAACGTAACTTTACTTCTGCCATATTCTACTGGCCTGCTCAGGCTCAAGGGGAGGGGACATAGATTCACCTCTTGAGAGGAAGTGGCACATTTCTAGTAGAGCATGGAGATGGTGAGGCCATCTTTGAAAGATACAATCTGCAAACCTCACACGTGAAATCTCAACGCTTTGTGCACTACCTTCCAAAATTATTTCTGGAAGCCCACAGTGTGTTTTCTCACGTGTGTTTAAAAATAAGCCACGTATTTACCACCTAATATATGCAGTTTTATTTCTTTTCTCTTGCTTCCAACTGCTGTTTCTGAGTACAGCTGTGTCTTCTGGATAATGGAAGGTTTGTTGTTTTTCCCACTGCACTATCACTCTTAGGAACCAAATGCATACGTTAGGCTGTACAAAAGAGGAATGGCAGCTTTTGCTCTCTCTGCTTTTGGTGTTACACTGTTAAGGAATACCCACTATTTCTTTTTTTTTGGACGCGCAGGCTCATCGGCCATGGCTCACGGGCTCAGCCGCTCCGCGGCATGTGGGATCCTCCCGGACTGGGGCACGAACCCACGTCCCCCGCATCGGCAGGCAGACTCCCAACCACTGCGCCACCAGGGAAACCCAGGACACTGTTTCTTTAAGAAGCTCCTCAGTCCCTTATGCAAACGGAATCTAGCAAGTTAAGATCTAACTGAACTCCAAAGTAAGTATATTAGGTTCAGACTCACAATAACAGAATTGAGATTGCCTTTGAAAATTTTAATTGCTCAAGGTACATAATCCCATGTAATCTTAGTTGATTGGCAATTACAGTAATTAAGATCTCCTCTGCCTTCTTTGCCACAATATCTTAATTTCTGTCTTTCTTATCTAGAAGAATAGGCTTGGTTGAATGATAAAACAGGTAAAATGACATATGTTAAAATTTCTATCAATTAAAGTAGCTTCCATTTGGAGATCCCATAATTCATAACTGTCCCCTTCTTTTGGGCTTTTTCTTTTTCAAACAAGGGCCTATACAATTTTGGTCCCAATCCCAAATGGCTTCAGCCTCCTGACTGTAGGAGATGACTAACGAAAGGGTCCTCTTGCCTGTAGTCAATACTGTCCAATAGAAACTTTTTTCAATGATGAATGCACTCCATATCTGAGTTGTCCAATATGGTAGCCACTATCAATGTGTGGCTATAGGGCATTTGGAATGTAGCTAGTGTGACTAATTGAATTTTTTAAAAATTTATTTCATTTATTTATTTTTGGCTGTGTTGGATCTTTGTTGCTGTGCACGGGCTTTCTCTAGTTCGGTGAATGGGGGCTACTCTTCCTTGTGGTGCGCAGACTTCCCATTGTGGTGGCTTCTCTTGTTGTGGAGCACGGGCTCTAGGCACATGAGCTTCAGTAGTTGTGGCCCACGGGCTCAGCAGTTGTTGGCCACGGGCTCAGTAGTTGTGGCTCACGGGCTCCAGAGCACAGGCTCAGTAGCTGTGGCGCATGGGGTTAGCTGCTCTGTGGCATGTGGGATCTTCCTGGACCAGAGATCGAACCTGTGTCCCCTGTATTGGCAGGCGGAATCTTAACCACTGTGCCACCAGGGAAGCCCTGAGTAACTGAATTTTTAAGTCAATTTCATTGAATTTAAAAGTAAATAGCCACATGTCGTAAGTAGCTACCATACTGGAGAGCATGACTCTAAATGATGAAATCTTAGTGTGACTTCTGGGTCCTCAGTTTCTGAAAGCTCCTTCATAGCCAAGGAAGGAGGTCTAAAGCAATCAGAGCTCCATGAGATTGGGAGAATATAAGGCTTTTATATATGGATATAATTCTAGCTGTACCACTGGATTTCAAGGCATGAGGAGTTCAACTGGACTCTGGCTTTATCTTGAACAGTTTTATTTTGTGAGAAAACAAAGACATAACTATGCCAATTATCTTGTATTCATGGATCTCATGGATGTTTTTACTAGAAAGAGCATCTTGATTCCTGTCCTAAGGCTCCCCAAATCTTGCTTTGATATTGGCAAAGTCTGCCTCAGGCCTGAATCACCTTTCTCCCAATTTTTCAAACATGATAAATAGCAGAGTCCAAAAGAAGAGTTCTTCAGGGTTTAAAGCTGAGACAAGTTTTTATTTTGGGTCAGTTACAACTACCAGTAAGTCAGTAATTGCAATAACAATGCTGTGTAACAAATAATCCCCAAAAAACTCAGTGGCTTACAACATAAACAAGTACAGGTTGGGTAGGTTCAATTGATCTAGGCTGAGTACAGCTGAGTGTGTCTCCAGGCTACAGGATAGGTCCAGGTCTGCTCTATGTATTTTAGACATGTTCTCATAGAGATGGCAGAAGCTCAGGAGAGAAAACCTAGTCTTGCAAGCACATTTCAAGGCTTTGCTCAAATCACATAGGCTAACATCCCATTGGCCAAAGCAAGTCACATAGCCAAGCCAAGAGTCAAAGGGTGGGAGATCCACTCTTCCCATTATGAGGCCCTGGAGAAAGTTTGGATGTACAACACTACTGTGAGAGAGTGAAGAATTAGGACCCACAATTTAATTTACCATACCTACATCAGACTCAATCTTTCTCTCTCCTCACTCTCTGTTTCTGTCTGTCTGCCTCTCTGTCTGTCTATCTCTCTCTCTCTCTCTCACACACACACACACACACACTTTTCTGGTTGTGATAACAACATCAATGCTTTAAAAAAAACCCAAAAAAACCTTTCTATACCTGGAAAGACAATGCTTTGACTCCTTTTTTTTTTTTTTTTTTTTTTTTTTGCGGTACACGGGCCTCTCACTGTTGTGGCTCCTGCCGTTGCGGAGCACACGCTCCAGATGCGCAGGCTCAGCGGCCATGGCTCACGGGCCCAGCCGCTCCGCGGCATGTGGGATCTTCCCAGACCGGGGCACGAACACATGTCCCCTGCATCGGCAGGCGGGCTTTCAACCACTGCGCCACCAGGGAAGCCCTGACTCCTCTCTTTTTTACTTCCATCTTTGGGGAACTTTTTAAAAATCACATTCTTTTATAGCAAATACATCAGCAAAATTAGTTATCTGGAAACTAGTTTACTAATTGTGATCTTTAATAACTTTTTGATAGTCTAAATGTGATGTGATAGAAAAATTAGTCTTAATGCATCAATTTTTGTGTGTGTGTGTATGTGTTTTTGTTTTGTTTTTCTTGGCTGTGTTGGGTCTTTGTTGCTACATGCCGGCTTTCTCTAGTTGTGGCGAGCGGGGGTTACTCTTTGTTGCGGTGCATGGGCTTCTCATTGCAGTGGCTTCTCCTGTTGCAGAGCACAGACTCCAGGCACACGGGCTTCAGTAGTTGTGGCACATGGGCTTAGTAGTTGTGGCTCGCGGGCTCTAGAGTGCAGGCTCAGTAGTTGCGGCGCACTGGCTTAGCTGCTCCACGGCACGTGGGATCTTCCCGGACCAGGGCCCGAACCCGTGTCCCCTGCACTGGCAGGCAGATTCTTAACCACTGCGCCACCAGGGAAGCCCAATGCATCAATTTTGTTACCTTTTCTCTTTTCCCTAAAGCCTTTGATATTCATTTAGTTAAAAACCAACCGACTAATTTAGTACCCAGTCTCTCTGGAGCCATCCCATTTGGAGCTCTATGGCATCTGTCTAAAATAATTCCAGCTTAGTCTAAAGCATTCAAAATTTTTAGAAGACAACTCCTTAACATTGATGAAATATTGTTATTTTTAAAAGTAGGTTAGAAAATAAGATAGATGATAGATAGAATGTACTATTTATATAAGTAAATGTTTGTGTTTATACCTGCTTAGAAGGGATTAGGAAGGCTAGGTTGCTTCTGGGGAGAGGTATTGATATCTCATTTTCACTGTATCCTTCATATACTATCATACCATTAGATCATTATTCAGTAAGCAACAAAAAGTTGTTAAAAATAAAAACCATATCATTATACCTTGAATATTTTGACAGGCTGTCATAGTTGGCAGGATAGAAATAAACTTCTTATTTCCATGATTTATAAGCTTCTTAGAGGAGAGAAAGAAGTGTGGGTGCTTTTGAGGGGACAGGAGTATTTCAGAGTTCAGCCGGAGTTTTAATTTTGTTTTGCTCTAGTTCCAATTGAGTTTATCTTTAGTCCTTGATTTATAAATATCTCTTCCTCTATAGTGATCCGTTCTGGCAACCATTTCTAAGCACTCCAGATTGAGAGCAGCTTCCCATACAGGAAGTCACTTAGAGGAAAAGTGACCAAGAGTTTCTGTTTTCTTATGAAAGCACCGTGGTCTCTGGTAGCATCATTTTGTGTCATCGTAAAATGAATTGTAGCCAGGCAACAGATGTCATCTGTTCTAACAGCAAAAGCTTCTATCTGCATCACTCAAACGGTTGTGTTTTTACCTTAACACAATCTCAACCTTCAGGACCAACTCTAGAAGAGAAAATATTACAAAACATAAATATCCCAGGACCAGGCTCCTCCTGGGTCACTTTAGGATGTGTCAAGGTTTCAGAAATCAAGTTCATGACCATTCACAGAAGTCGGTCCCCTCATTCTAGCCATTTGCATCCTTTCTGGGCATTTTACATTAAGGAGAGTGGTCCAGAGGTTAGAGCAGGCCCTTTGATTTCTGAATTTGAAACTTGGCTTCTCCATTACGATGTTGTACAACCTCTGGCAAGTAACTAAAGCCTTACTGAGTTTCATTTTCCCTTCTTGCAAAGTGCAGATAAAAATGACACTTAGCTCATTGGGTCCTGTGAGGGTGAAATAAGAGGGCATGTGAAAGCACTTAGAACAATGCCTGGCTGGTAAAGGCCCCCAATAAATATTTACTTTCTAATGCTTCTCCACTAATTAATTGTCCCTCTGATACTCTGAAAGGATTAGTACAAATCTTACCAGGTGAATCTTCACTCTCTAAAAATGGATAGAAGGAAGTATAGTATTTTACTTTGTGAGAAAACCTACGAGTGACTGGGATCTAATCCAGATCCACTTACATAATTTGAGTATTCCACATCCATAGGAGTGAAGCAGGAGCAAACCTGGGGGCACATCCGCTTTATAACGCTTCTTTTGTAGATTTTTCAGATGTCATTATAGAATATATACATGGTTGAGTAACGGGGGGGTTAAGGATCACTTTGTTTTTTTAAAAAAATTTATTTATTTATATTTTATTTTTGGCTGCGTTGGGTCTTCGTTGTGAGCGGGCTTTCTTTAGTTGCGGCAAGCAGGGGCTACTCTTCATTGCAGTGTGTGGGCTTCTCATTGTGGTGGCTTCTTTTGTTGTGGAGCACTGGCTCTAGGCACGTGGGCTTCAGTAGTTGTGGCTCGTGGGCTCAGTAGCTGTAGCTTGCGGGCTCTAGAGCGCAGGCTCAGTAGTTGTGGCCCATGGGCTTAGTTGCTTCGTGGCATGTGGGATCTTCCCAGACCAGAGCTTGAACCTGTGTCCCCCGCCTTGGCAGGCAGACTCTGAAGCACTGCGCCACCAGAGAAGCCCAATCCCTTTGTTTTTGACATGAAAATCGCCTTTAAAAACCAGATTTAAAAGACTATAAATCATGTAATATTGTTTCAATTTTATTATAATGTACTTCAGGGAATTAATTTGATTTTCTGAAATATTTCGATAGGAATAGCATCATTTTTCACTTTCCAGGGTTCTAGCTATACTGAATTACACATCATCACATAACGCTACCAAATTTTATTTTCATATTATATATTATCCCTCTGAAATCAGTATCTGGAACATTTAATTCCTATAAATGGGAATTTGCTCATTAAAAATGAATAGAATGTAAAACAAACCAAAGGCGATTTCATCTATATTATGCAATACCTTCCTTTGCCCTTCAATATATATGCACATTATTTTAATCACACTCTCCCGGAAATTGAAGATAGAAGAATATTGGTTCATTGAGTAGAACATTTCTCAGAAAAAGTAATATAATGCAGAGATATAATATACAATATTTGGTGGATACAGGAATGGATCTGACTAAAGCATAACAACTGAAATCTTTTCTCTTCTGCTCTTGTTGCTTTTTCACAGAGTTGCTCATGAATGACCAAAGGAAGATTTTTGGCTTGTGGCATGCTTGGGTAGTAGGTGGCCTAAGAGTTCTCAGGGAGCCACGAAAAGGGAATTTCTGGTAAAGAGAGGACTACATCACATAGTGATTCTTACAAGTCACCGCTACGAGGTTTAGTTCAAAGAATTGCAGGTCCGAATGTTACGAATGTATAATTTTTATTCAGCAAAGGATTTCAAAAAGCCTGAACTCCTTTAAAACTCAATCATAACTCAGGCTGGTAGGTGACATGCCATATTTCAGTGGGCATAATTTGAAATGGATGAGAAATCATCACAGGTGTTAACAGGTCCAAATGCGATACAATACTAAAGCACCAAAGCTCCCACAAAGGACTCGAAAGAGGCTTGATATGATGTGTTCATGCCTGCCAAATAGCATCTGTCCTCAAATGCCTGGCTGGAAAACTTTTACGTGAAATTAAAAGCATATCTGAATTGAGTCCAAGAAAAAGAGCCTTGTATACTGCCTGATATTTGCAATTATCGAAACTCACAGATTTATATTGTAACTAATTAATTTTTGATCAAGGATACCTGCTGCAGTAAAAACAAAGGAACGTAAAGAAGTAAGAAGATCTTAAAACTTTTGTTCAATTTAACAACTCTTAGGGGAAAAAATCAGATTCACGAACTAACTTACGTTTATTATTATGAAACCTAGCATTCATTACTCTGTCAATGCACTTAGAAACTTTATGACTATCATAGGTATCTTCATAGGAAACTCTTCATTTTCTTAAAATGTTGACTGTTTTGGCTACTACAAGCATGAGTGCCTGTGGTCTCTTCCCCTACAGGCTGCCGCAACTGGAAACCTTCAGTTAGTCTCTCTACCACACGCAGTGCCAAGGCTATTCCTGATGAATTCCCTTCCACCCACCATCTCTGGTGGGCCCACTCCTCACCCTCCTACAGCAAGGGTGAGGAATTAGTACTTTAGCGTCTGTTACCTCAATGCTCCACCCACCCCAGGGACCTGTGAATCTCCATCTAGCCTCAGTCCTGGGAGGACTCATTGCATAGGGGGACCTTGCCTAGCTGTGTGACCTTTGCTTGCTCCTCTTACTAATGGTGTTTCCTTGTCTTTTTGGTTTGTTTTCTGTCATCTATAAGATAAAGACAATAATAGTGCTTGTCTCATAAAGTTGTGACTATTAAATTCATACAATCCATAGGCACGATCCATGGTACACAGTAAATATTCAACAAATTATAATGATGATGAAGGCAGATAATAGGATCTTGATTCTGAGAGGACAACCTGTTGAAACAGAGTGCTACACAGTGTTTTGCTTCTTTTAGAGTCATTTTCCTGAATTCTTTTTACTACTGTAGTCACTGTAACTTTTAATATTTATCATCATCTCAAAAAAGATTGTTATAATGAGCAGTTAGACAACCATATATGAAGTCAATTGTTTTGCACGATGTATGTAATCAAAAAGTTTTAAGTGTCTGCTTACCAATAAAGAAATTTTACATTGAAAACACAAATGAACAAGCATGGCCTATGTGAGTACAAATGCCATGCTTTCTTAGAGATACTTTCTTCTGAAACGCTCTTCGTTTTTACCCCTACCACTTTGGGATGTCAATGCCAACCTGGACCCAGGCTTGGTTCCTGATTTAGCCCATGGGTCACTGTCCTTTCCTACTCTCTACTGAAAATCCAACATGCTTTTTGAATCCACGTGAGTGATGACAGTAAACAAATGTTCCATTAATTTATTTATTAAGTTATTTCTTCTGTTTCTCTTTGAATAGACACATTTTTATGACCAAAATAAAGTTAAGAAACTCACCTACTGAGAATTAAGCATTAAATCTCAGAAAAAATACATTTTTCCTAGGTATATCAGTTCTCAAAATTATAATTTCAAAAAGATTTTTTTACATGAATTACAATAAAGATAATACTTTTCCTTTTGAATGAAGATGAGTTATTTTTCTAGATTATTTCTATAGTGATGACAAACCTTACAAAAAAACTAGATGATCAAGAAAAGCTAACTTCCCATATTGATTTTTATACTGGTTAATGTTATATTTGATAAAACATTATATGACAAAACTCTATACTAAACTCTAATTAAAATTTTGTCTAAAATATATTGGTTTATAGCTTGCCCTTCTAAATTAAGTATACTGAATGTTCCCTAATATTTTATTGATAATCAAGATGTTACAGTGACTAAAAGTAATTTTTTTTGTGAATTTAAACTTACATTTAAAGATTTGGGCATAGAAGTTATAGCAGATTAAGTATGTCCTTGTAATGGTATATTTGAGAAATTTACTTCAATTTTTGCAAATGTTGCCTATTCACCTTTTTTGGTCATTTATCCTTTCAACTAAAAGCAGAGTGGATCATATTCTGGTTAATTGTGGTTCTAGTTTCAGTTAAAAGATTTTTTAAAATTAGGAACAATGGCAAAAGAAAATCAACAACAAAATACTTATGTTTTATGTCTATCGGGGCAACAACTTCAGTAAGATGATATTCTATAAATGATGCTTTACAGATCTATCCTGATATAGATCTGCCTCTACTAAAGTCATTATTTTTTAATTGTGTGAAAAACAAGCAAAAAAATCTTGTTACTATTATAAACACAGTGCATGCTTACATCTAAAAGGAAGAAAAAAACAAAACCCAGATCTTGGCAAATTCACAATAACTCTACAGCATATTATTTCCCCTATAGCTAAAAATGCTAGAAATACCATTTGGCTTCTGATGAATACTTAAATACAGAATAAAATAATTTTAAAATTATTTTAAAGCTAAGAAGAATCATGTTTTTAGATCTCTTTAGTCTCTCTTCATTTTCATTCTTAACATTAAAGATGGATTTTCTTTGGTGTTTAAAATTCCACGAACAATATCCTTAGAAGACTTATTGTGTATTCAAAGATAAGGAGAGAAAAATATAGCTATACTGAATAGACCCCAGTTCCTGCCTTAGATCATGTTATGAGCCTACAGGGTCAAAAACACAAATGCTAACCCTCCAAAGGCCAAAGATTTACTGAACAGAAGTTCTATTAGTCTTTTTATGTGGGTGAATAATCATCCTCTAAAATTTGTCTCAATAAGATTTTCTAGGAGTAGTTTACCCTTGAACGAACTTGTCAAAGTCCTGTCCTTCTTATTACTTTCAGAAGCTCTAAAATAAAAGTCAATGAGTTCATTTTACTTTTCTGTCCTCCCTAATACAGAGAGGCGGTGATCTTGGTGGCTCAGCTCCTGCCTGTGCCTGGATTGACTTTGAATTGCTGAGATATTTGTAAAATGAAGGACTTAGAGGGACATAATCTCTAATGCCCCATTTTAAAAATTACTTTATAAAATCTAAATCCATTTACACACTAATGGATTGCAGAATAGGAAGCAGATGACCTGAAGTAAGTGCTTTAAAAATCATTTTCTCTATTTTCCTAATTAAGTTTATTTCTCAGAACTTTCTTGAACCTGAAAGTATGGCTTAATGAGCCATAAATAAAATTCAAACCAAAAAACTTTGTGTTGCTTATAAACAAAACATCCACAATGACCAAGATGGTTCAAAGCATTTTCCTTATTTTAATAAAAAGTACTAATTTACAAAACCACATGATTAAGTAACATCACTAAATCCCTATAAAACTGTGATGCTTTCTAAGACCAGCCCAGGAAAAACAAAGCAGGAATAAACAGAGATTGGTTCAAGATGGCAGAGTAGAAGGACGTGCGTGCACTCCCTCTTGCGAGAGCACTGGAATCACAACTAACTGCTGAATAATCATCGACAGGAAGACACTGGAACTCACCAAAAAAGATACCCCACATCCAAAGACAAAGGAGAAGCCACAATGAGATGGTAGGAGGGGCGCAATCACAATAAAATCAATTCCCATAACTGCTGGGTGGGTGACTCACTAACTGGAGAACAATTATACCACAGAAGTCCACCCACTGGAGCAAAGGTTCTGAGCCCCACATCAGGCTTCCCAACCTGGGGGTCTGGAAACGGGAGGAGGAATTCCTAGAGAATCAGACTTTGAAGGCTAGCGGGATTTGACTGCAGGACTTCGGCAGGACCAGGGGAAACAGAGATTCTACTCTTGGAGGGCACACACAAAGTAGTGTGAGCATCGGGACCCAGGGGGGAGCAGTGATGCCATAGGAGACAGAACCAGACATACCTGCTAGTGTTGGAGGGTCTCCTGCAGAGGCGGGGGCAGCCATGGCTCACCAAGGGACAAGGACACCGGCAGCAGAAGTTCTGGGAACCCTCCCAGAGTCTGCCATTACCCCACCAAAGAGCCCAGGTAGGCTCCAGTTTGGGTCGCCTCAGGCCAAACAACCAACAGGGAGGGAACTCAGCCCCACCCATCAGCAATCAAGCAGATTAAAGTTTTACTGAGCTCTGCCCACCTGAGCCAACAGCCAGCTCTACCCACCACCAGTCCCTTCCATCAGGAAACTTCCACAAGCCTCTTAGATAGCCTCATCCAGAGGGCAGAGAGCAGAACAAGAAGAAGTAGAATCCTGCAGCCTGTGGAACAAAAACCACATTCACAGAAAGAAAGAGAACATGAAAAGGCAGAAGGCTATGAACCAGATGAAGGAACAAGATACAACCTCAGAGAAACAACTAAATGAAATAGAGATAGGAAATCTTCCAGAAAAAAAATTCAGAATAATGATAGTGAAGATGATCCAGGACCTTGGAAAAAGAATGGAGGCAAAGATTGAGAAAATGCAAGAACTGTTTAACAAGGATATAGAAGAATTAAGAACAAAAAAACAGATGAACAACACAATAATTGAGATGGAAAATAAACTAGAAGGAGTCAATAGCAGAATAATTGAGGCAGAAGAATGGATAAGTGACCTGGAAGACAGAATGGTGGAATTCACTGCTGTGGAACAGAATAAAGAAAAAAAAATGAAAAGAAATGAAGACAGTCTAAGACCTCTGGGACAACATTAAGAGCAACAACATTCGCATTATACGGGTCCCAGAAGGAGAAAAGAGAGAGAAAGGACCCGAGAAAATATTTGAAGAAATTATAGTTGAAAACTTCCCTAACATGGGAAAGGAAATAGCCACCCAAGTCCAGGAAGTGCAGAGAGTACCATACAGGATAAACTCAAGGAGAAACATGCTGAGACACACAGTAATCAAATTGGCAAAAATTAAATAAAAATTATTGAAAGCAGCACCGGAAAAACAACATGTAACATACAAGGGAACTCCCATAAGGTTAACAGCTGATTTCTCAGCAGAAACTCTACAAGCCAGAGGGGAGTGGTATGATATACTTAAAGTGATGAAAGGGAAGAACCTACAACCAAGATTACGCTAGCCAGCAAGGATCACATTCAGATTTGATGGAGAAATCAAAAGCTTTACAGACAAGAGAACGCAAAGAGAATTCAGCACCACCAAACCAGCTCTAAAACAAATGCTAAAGGAACTTCTCTAACTGGGAAGCACAAGAGAAGAAAAGGACCTACAAAAACAAACACAAAACAGTTAAGGAAATGGTAATAGGAACATACATATCGATAATTACCCTAAACATGAATGGATTAAATGCTCCAACCAAAAGACACAGGATCACTGAATGGATAGAAAAACAAGACCCATATATGAGCTGTCTAAAAGAGACCCACTTCAGACCTTGGGACACATTCAGACTGAAGGTGAGGGGATGGAAAAAGATATTCCAGAAAATGGAAATCAAAAGAAGGCTGGAGTAGCAATACTCATATCAGATAAAATAGCCTTTAAAATAAACAATGGTACAAGAGACAAGGAAGGACACTACATAATGATCAAGGGATCAATCCAAGAAGAAGATATAATAATTATAAATATATATGCACTCAACATGGGAGCAACTCAATACATAACGCAACTGCTAACACCTCTAAAAGAGGATATCAACAGTAAAACAATAATAGTGGGGGACTTTAACTCCTCAGTTACACCAATGGACAGATCATCCAAACAGAAAATTAAAAAGGAAACACAAGCTTTAAATGACACAATAGACCAAATAGATTTAATTGATATTTATAGGACATTCCATCCATCCGTGTGCGCATGGAACATTCTCCAGGATAGATCACATCTTGGGTCACAAATCAAGCCTCGGTGAATTTAAGAAAATTGAAATCATATCAAGCATCTTTTCTGACCACAACACTATGAGATCGGAAATCAATTACTGGGGGAAAAAACGTAAAAAACACAAAGACATGGAGGCTAAACAATATGTTACCAAATAACCAAGAGATCACTGAAGAAATCAAAGAGGAAATGAAAAAATACCTAGAGACAAATGACAAAGAAAACATGACGATCCAAAACGTATGGGATGCAGCAAAAGCAGTTCTAAGAGGGAAGTTTATAGCTAAACAAGCCTACCTCAAGAAACAAGAAAAATCTCAAATAAACAATCTAACCTTACACCTAAAGGAAGCAGAGAAAGAAGAACAACGAAAACCCCAAGTTAGCAGAAGGAAAGAAATCATAAAGATCAGAGCAGAAATAAATGAAATAGAAACAAAGAAAACAACAGCAAAGACCAATAAAACTAAAAGCTAGTTCTTTGAGAAGATAAACAAAATTGACAAACCATTAGACAGACTCATTAAGAAAAAAGGGAGAAGACTCAAATCTACAGTATTAGAAGTGAAAAAGGGGAAGTAAAAACTGACACTGAAGAAATACAAAGGATCATGAGAGATTACTACAAGCAACTGTATGCCAACAAAATGGACAACCTGGAAGAAATGAACAAATTCTTAGAAAAGCACAGCCTTCCAAGACTGAACCAGAAAGAAATAGGAAATATGAACAGACCAATCACAAGCACTGAAATTGAAACTCTGATTAAAAAGCTTCCAACAAACAAAAGCCCAGGACCAGATGGCTTCACAGGCAAATTCTATCAAACATTTAGAGAAGAGCTAACACCTATCCTTCTCAAACTCTTCCAAAATATAGCAGAGGGAGGAACACTCCCAAACTCATTCTACGAGGCCACCATCACCCTGATACCAAAACCAGACAAAGATGCCACAAAAAAAGAAAGCTGATGAACATAGATGCAAAAATCCTCAATAAAATATTAGCAAACAGAATCCAACAACACATTAAAAGGATCATACTCCATGATGAAGTGGGGTTTATCCCAGGAATGCAAGGATTCTTCAATATACACAAATCAATCAATGTGATACAACATGTTAAAAAATTGAAGGATAAAAACCATATGATAATCTCAATAGATGCAGAAAAAGTTTATTACAAAATTCAACACCATTTATGATAAAAACTCTCCAGAAAGTAGGCATAGAGGGAACCTACCCCAACATAATAAAGGCCAGATATGACAAACCCACAGCCAACATCATTCTCAATGGTGAAAAACTGAAACCATTTCCACTAAGATCAGGAACAAGACAAGGTTGCCCACTCTTACCACTATTATTCAACATAGTTTTGGAAGTTTTAGCCACAGCAATCAGAGAAGAAAAAGAAATAAAAGGACTCCAAATTGGAAAAGAAGAAGTAAACTGTCACTGATGGCAGATGACATGATACTCCTCATAGAGAATCCTAAAGATGCCACCAGAAAACTACTAGAGCTAATCAATGAATTTGGTAAAGTTGCAGGATACAAAATTAATGCACAGAAATCTCTTGCATTCCTATACACTAATGATGAAAAATTTCAAAGAGAAATTAAGGAAACACTCCCATTTACCACTGCAACAAAAGGAATAAAATACCTAGGCATAAACCTACCTAAGGAAACAGAAGACGTGTATGCAGGAAACTATAAGATACTGATGAAAGAAATTAAAGACGATACAAACAGGTGGAGAGATATACCATATTCTTAGATTGGAATAATCAACGTTGTGAAAATGACTATACTACCCAAAGCAATCTACAGATTCAATGGAATCCTTATCAAATACCAATGGCTTTTTTCACAGAACTAGAAAAAAATTTTTCACAATTTGTATGGAAACACAAAAGACACCAAATAGCCACAGCGATCTTGAGAAAGAAACACGGAGCTGGAGGAATCAGGCTCCCAGACTTCAGACTATACTACCAAGCTACAGTAATCAAGACAATATGGTACTGGCACAAAAACAGAAATATAGAAAAATGTAACAGGACAGAAAGCCCAGAGATAAACCCACGCCCATATGCTCACCTTATCTTTGATAAAGGAGTCAAGAATATACAATGGAGAAAAGACAGCCTCTTCAATAAGTGGTGCTGGGAAAACTGGACAGCTACATGTAAAAGAATGAAATTAGAATACTCCCTAATACCACACACAAAAATAAACTCAAAATGGATTAAAGACCTAAATGTAAGACTGGACACTATAAAACTCTTAGAGGAAAACACAGGCAGAACACTCCATGACATAAATCAGAGCAATGTCATTTTTGACCCACCTCCTAGAGAAATGGAAATAAAAACAAAAATAAACAAATGGGACCTAACGAAACTTAAAAGCTTCTGCACAGCAAAGAAACCATAAACAAGACGAAAAGATAACCCTCAGAATGGGAGAAAACATTTGAAAATGAAGTAACTGACAAAGGATTAATCTGCAAAATATACAAGCAGCTCAATATTAAAAAAGAAACAGTGCAATCCAAACATGGGCAGAAAACCTAAATAGACATTTCTCCAAAGAAGATATACAGAATGGTAACAAACACATGAAAGGATGTTCAACATCATTAATCATTAGAGAGATGCAAATCAAAACTACAATGAGGTATCACCTCACACCAGTCAGAATGGCCATCATCTAAAAATCTACACACAGTAAATGCTGGAGAGGGTGTGGAGAAAAGGGAAACCTCGTGCACTGTTGGTAGGAATGTAAATTGATACAGCCACTATGGAGAACAATATGGAGGTTCCTTATAAAAGTAAAACTAGAGCGACCATGTGACCCAGCAATCCCACTACTGGGCATATACCCTGAGAAAACCATAATTCAAAAAGAGTCATGTACCACAGTGCTCATTGTAGCACTATTTACACTACCCAGGACATGGAAGCAACCTAAGTGTCCATCGACAGATGAATGGATAAAGCAGATGTGGCACATATATAGAATGGAATATTACTCAGCCATAAAAAGAAACGAAATTGAGTTATTTGTAGTGAGGTGGATGGATGTAGATTCTGTTGTAAATAGTGAAGTCAGAAAGAGAATAAAAAATAACATATGCTAACACATATATATGGAATTAAAAAAATAATGGTTCTAAAGAACCTAGGGGCAGGACAGGAATAAAGATGCAGATGTAGAGAATGGACTTGAGGACACAGGGAGGGGTTGTGTAAGCTGGGACGAAGTGAGAGAGTGGCATGGACATATATATACTACCAAATGTAAAATAGATAGCTAGTGGGAAGCAGCAGCATAGCACAGGGCAATCAGTTCGGTGCTTTGTGACCACCTAGAGGGGCGAGATAGGGAGGGTGAGAGGGAGATGCAATATGGATGGGATATGGTGATATATGTATACGTCTAGCTGATTCACTTTGTTATACAGCAGAATCTAACAACATTGTAAAGCAATTATGCTCCAATAAAGATGTTAAAAAAAAAAGATAAGAGGGAGAAGCAGTAATAGACATAATTGTGTTTGGTAAAATAAAAATTAAGGCCAAGGTATATTTGATAAACAGCAGGAAATATTCTTAGATATATAGAAAGGTCAGGTTGTAAAGGGGTTTCCTTGCTCAGGCTGAGGACGTACCTTTTCATAAACAAGAGCAATTGAAGGTTTTGAGCAAGGGTTTGTAAACTGATTGATTCATTACCTCCTCCATTCAGCAAATATATGTTGATTATCTATCCTGTGTGATATAATAAGAACTGGGTTTTTTTTGGTTTTTTTTTTGCGGTACGGGGGCCTCTCACTGTTGTGGCCTCTCCCGTTGCGGAGCACAGGCTCTGGACGCGCAGGCTCAGCAGCCATGGCTCATGAGCCTAGCCGCTCCGCGGCATGTGGGATCTTCCCGGACCGCGGCACGAACCCGTGTCCCCTGCATCGGCAGGCGGACTCTCAACCACTGCGCCACCAAGGAGCCCATAAGAACTGTTTTTAAAGATAACCACTGATTAAAGATAACCAAGAATTAATCATTTGGGGATAACTGGTAAAAAATAGCCAGCAAATAGGAAAGAAGGTTATGAGAATATTTAATAATCTGAATACAAAGGGTATCTACTAGGTAATGCTGGTCTACAAATTAGAAACTTTCACCGCAGAGTGAATTGAATTCAGGAATAAGAAGGAAGATGAAAGTTTATTGGAGTGCATAGGATACAACTTAATTCTGACTTGGATGATTAGAGAACATATTCTAGAAGTGCTGCTTAATTTGAGATCTACAGAGAGATTACGAGTAAATCAGATGTGGAGAGAAGAGTGATAAGGTAGGGAGTGTTTTGAGCAAAGGTCATGTCAGACAGCATGGCTCATTCTGGGGACGAAAGTAATCAGTAGGGTCAAAATACAGAAAGTGTCAGGGGATACTGAAGAGCTTTCGGATGAAGTTCTCTAAATGAGGAAATTTTAAAGGAGAGAAGTAGAGAGTTAAGGTCCAAATCTTCAGCAACAGAAATACTAATTGGTTGGGAAGACATAGAGGAAAAATGGATGTGCTGTATTAATGAGGGCTGCAAATTCTTTGCCATTCTCCTCATTATATGGTATAGCCTATGGCCCCTTACCCTGCATCTTGGCTGCCCCCCTGACACTGGTGACTTGCTTTTACTGATAGAACGTAGTAGAAACGACACTGGAGCATTTTCAGACCTAGATCTTGAAAGGTCTTACAGCTTCCATTTAGAGGCTTGCACCACCATTCCTGATACCCCGATGGAAAGAAAGGCCCAGCCAACCTTAACCAGTTCTTATCACTGTAGATGAGACTGCAATGATGTGAGTGAGGCCAACTTGGAGGTTCCAGTCCCTGCTGAGCTCCTAGTAAATACAGCTGCATAAGGAACCCCAGCCAATATCACATGGAAAAAAAAGAATCACCCAGCTTAGACCAGCTGACCAATAGTATTGTGAATAAATTGTTGTTTTAAGCCTCTATGTTTTATGGTGGTTTGTTATACAGCAATAGCTAACTAATACAGTAGAAGAAACAGAAATCTAGGAGGGCTGGAAATAGATCGGAAACATGTACTATGAAAGCAGGGGAAAGAGATATTTCAAGTAGAGGACAATCTACAGTATCAAACATTGTAAAGAAATCAGATAGCAGCTTACATTTAGAAAGTATAGGCATTATCTGTAGTGCCAATTAGCACAGTGAAATATCTGAATTTGTCGTGTATTTAGTCTATAAAAGGGGTATTTCTTTTTGTCACCTACTGAATGAAGCATCACTGGGAGAATTCCTTTCCTCCAAATTACACCACTGCTTTCACAGCAGAATATATGTTGATAGAGCACACTAAAGAAGACAGTCTTTTTCCTTATTTGCCACCTAAAAAAATTTATTTTACTATTGAAGTATAGTTGATTTACAACATTGTGTTAATTTCTTCTGTAGAGCAAAGTGATTCATTTATATATATATATATTATTTTTCATATTCTTGGACATTATGGTTTATGACAGGATACTGAATATAGTTCCCTATGCTATACAGTAGGACTTTGTTGTTTATCCATTCTATATATAATAGTTTGCATCGGCTAATCCCAAACTCCCAATCCCTCCCTCCCTCCCTCTCCCTCCCCCTTGGCAACCACACGTCTGTTCTCTATGTCTATGAGTCTGTTTCATAGACAAGTTCATTTGTGTCATATTTCAGATTCCACATATAAGTGATATCATATGTTATTTGTCTTTCTCTTTCTGACATTATTTGCCACTCTTCATAAAGCTGGATGAAGCCTAAAGTCCTATTGATTTCCTTGCCTTTTCAAGGTCACTCATAATTTTCCAC
This sequence comes from Phocoena phocoena, assembly GCF_963924675.1. Classification (NCBI taxonomy): domain Eukaryota; kingdom Metazoa; phylum Chordata; class Mammalia; order Artiodactyla; family Phocoenidae; genus Phocoena; species Phocoena phocoena. Next base: position 50,822,867 of record NC_089225.1, on the reverse strand, counting down.
TAAGGGGCTTTAAGAAGGGATGAACCCAAGGGTTTGTGCCTTTTAAATGTTACGTTTCTGCTTCCTATGCTTAGAGAGACTACCACACTCATTAGCATCTGGTTCAACATCTGCTAATATCTTTTTTTGTTTCTATCTTTCACTGATTTTCAAGTTGGTATTCAATTGGGAGTCTGGCTCTTTAAAAATAAAGGCTTTTGAAATGACTGAGATTAGATAACCATTCAGCCAAACTCTCTACAGGGTTTTATACCAGGACCTTGGACATTCTTGGATTGTGAATTCTCATTTAGCTTACCAACATAGCAATGCTCCCACTGATAGCCTCAGATGATTCAATCACAAGTTCAGCAACCCCTTATGTTGCTCTTGCTTCCTTAAGAGCTATAATTTTACTTATCATCCTGTCAGTCTGCACTCCTGCAGACTTCCTTCCTTTTTATGGCTCATAATACTTGTTGGAAATTGGCCTGAATGGCATATCTAGGGAACTTGAAAGAAGAGCCCATCTCATCAGTTTTCTCCTGGATTACCCTCGGGCTCTAATGTCTTTACTGAGTTAAAATAGCAGTATTCAATGATTTAAAAACATTAAAATATTATTTTCTTTTAGAATCATTTATTTATAGTTATCAACTAGATGACACTTGGCATTTGATTTTTATGATTTGGGATAATTTAAAAACTCTTGAAAAAGTTCTATTATTTAAAAATTCTTATTAATCAGAAATATATCCAAATCTATTAAAGTGAAAATGTCTGTTTAAGTGCAAAGAAAGACATAACATTTAAACTATGGGGCATTTACAAAGCTTATACCAACTATGTTAATAACAAGTAAACTTTGGTTCTCAAACCAACTCAAAGGGAAGAAAAAGTGGGAGTTGTGCTGAGCTCTAAATTTTAAAAAAATGAGTATTCATGCTTTTTTTTTTACAAAGTAAAACATATTCACATATATACTGATATTATGAGAGTTATGTCATATGGATATGATGCGAAGTAGACTCTAAGTGCACAATTAAGCAAATTACCCCAAAGGCCAGGGAACAGAAAAGCTCACAGACCAAATCAAGATACTTGAATTACTCGGTTCATTAAATCAATTTAAACACATAGCAAGAAGAAAGAGGCAAAAGATGTGACAGGAAAAGTGCAAGCTGAGAAGCAGTCTTCCACCTGAATTCTGTATTATGCAATGTTGTATATCCTATCTCCATCTTGCTGCTGATGGTGTGGTTACGAGGACCAAGGGTGATGTTTGAGCAAAGGGGCTTGGCAGATGGAAGGCGCTTAGACCAACACACACGTACTTTACAAAAGAGGCAAGTATTCCTGGCCACAGTTAAAGATTTAGCTTGATGAGCAGCAGTATGTTTCATTTGCCAGGATGTATGTCATTAAAAGGTGGTCAACTTAATAATCTGCATGTGGAACATCCCATATGCCTCACATGTATTTAGCATGTGGTGCATAAGAGATGCTTAGTTATACATGCTTTACTTACTTTATCCATGACCAATTTGTCTCATAGGTAACTAACATCTATACCTATATCCATACCTGTAGGTCTTATAGTTCTGCCTACGTTTCACACACTACTTGCTTATTCATTATCTTTATACCTAACACAGTCTATGAATTTTGCCTACGCCTTATAAGACACTAAGTTACTCATAAATGTACCATTGTCCTCCATAGCAGAATTAAATATTCTCAAATACATGAAACTCACATTACACATTTATTTAGCAAATGTGTATTGAACATCCGACTATGTACTAGGCAAAATTCAAGTGCTGATGATACAGCAGAGAATGAAATAGTTCTCAAAAGAAGACATACAGATGGCCAAAAAGCACATGAAAAGATGCTCAACATCACCAATTATTAGGGAAATGCAAATCAAAACTACAGTGAGGTATCACCTCACACTGGTCAGAATGGCCGTCATCAAAAAACTACAAACAATAAATGCTGGAGAGTGTGTGGAGAAAAGGGAACCCTTATGCACTGTTGGTAGGAATGTAAATTGGTACAACCATTATGGAAAATAGTATGGAGGTTTCTTAAAAAACGGAACATAGAACTACCATATGACCCAGCAATCCCATTCCTGGGCATATATCTGGAGAAAAGCATAATTTGAAAAGATACATGTACCCTAATGTTCATTATAGCACTATTTACAATAGCCAAGACATGGAAGCAACCTAAATGTCCATCGAGAGAAGAGTGGGTAAAGAAGATGTGGTACATATATACAATGGAACATTACACAGCCATAAAAAAGAATGAAATAATGACATAGCATTATAGATACAGCAACACAGATACACCTAGAGATTGTCATTCTGAGTGAAGTAAGCCAGACAGAGAAAGACAAAAATCATATGATATCACTTATATGTGGAATATAAAAAAAATGGTACAAATGAACTTATTATAAAACAGAAATAGAGTCACAGATGTAGAAAGCAAACTCATGGTTACCAGGGGAAAAGGAGGCGGAGGGATAAATTGGAAGATTGGGATTGATATATACACACTACTATATATAAAATAGATCACTAATAAGGACCTACTGTATAGCACAGGGAATTCTACTCAGTACTCTCTAATGACCTATATGAAAGGAATCTAAAAAAGAGTGGATATATGTGTAAGTATAACTGATTCATTTTGCTGTACACCTGAAACTAACACAACATTGTAAATCAACTGTACTCCAATAAAAATTATTTTAAAAATTTACATTTCCCTAAAACAAAATATTCTGCTTGTTCAACAGAGTACAAAGAAACAAAATCTTCTAATGAATTCTGAGTGGTTAAACCTTTTTATTTATGGTGATGCTACAATCTGTTTTAAAAAATATTTTCATGTAATGATCTTTATTTTGTTGGTATTAATTTTACTGAATGTGAAAAAATACAAGTTAGCTTATTCTGAGTATGTTTTCATGGCAAAAACAAAGTGGTTGCACAGTTAAAAGAAAATATAACTTTTCAATGGGAACTGTAGGCAATATAGATAAATGTCACACTTGCAGATGGGATGTTTAGCTGTGGTTAGAAGAGTCCCCATCCCATGTGGGAAGGATTAAGTAGGTCAAAGCCAGTTTAAATTCAGTGCACTTTGGAACAAAAGTGATACTGATGCAAATATAAAGATAAGTTCTGACTAGCTCTGAAGAGGGAAAAAATGCAACAGAACAAGACCTTAAACTATTTGTGAGGATTTTAGGTTTTTTAGAATTTAGCTGTAATTACTTAAAAAGACACTAGAACAAAAAGTTATTTATTCGTGAATTCAGATAAAAATTTTTCCATATTCAGCTGTTCTGGCATTTTGTGCCACTCGGAAGAATTAAAATATTGATATTTTGGTTCGTCTTCTTATTGCTATTTCAGACCTTTGAAAAAATCTGAAATTTGAATTATTTTCATCTTACAATTTAGCCAGTTTTACAATGATAAAATTTTATATAAACAAAGGTACCTATGCTGAGAAAGCATTCTTCCGTATGTAAACCATTTCCTAAAGGAAGAAAACAATGAAAATCAACAGAGCAAAGCTTCTAGTGCACAAATAATTCTTACTTTAGTTCAAAGCCTTTCCGAAAAGTGAAATCTCCATCTGTAAATGATGGAACTAAACAAAGATAAGGTGGTAATATATTCTTTGAAACACAAATTGCAGCTTTCACTCAATAAAAACATTTCAGCTCTTGCAAATAACAAAAAGTTGTTAAAAAAAAAATCTCCAAAGGTATCAAATAATGCACAAAATTGTTTGAAAATGAAAGAGTCAAAGGAAAGTATTTGGACTTGCTTTATAATTATGTTCTCACTCTTCCCCAAACCCTTTTTGACTCAAAGACTTTTATGCAAGAGCTAGAAAATGTGCACCAAAAATATACTTGAAATTCTACAGTGACATCATTAATACTCTTTGCTTTTTAAAGATTTCACTTTTTGAAAAATGTTAATTCACTCTTTTAAAATATTACGGGCTGAATTTTATTCATTTTTACACTATAAATATTTTGTTACACTTGAACATTTTATTGTAATTAATTTTACCTAGTAATTATTTTCATTGGAATATTAAGGTATGCCTATTCATATTTTATAGTTAATTTTTATTTGGCATTTTATCATGTTTATAAATTTTTATATTTTTGTGTATTAAATATTTACTTTCACTGTTTTTTTTAAATCATGGAGTCTGAACATTCAGTTACAGTTTTTGTCATTTTTCTCTTGTATTGCATCACTGGGTATATATCACTCAAATCTTAGTTAATGGCCTTGAATATTTCCAAATAGCCAAATTTGAGAGTGGCGCTAATATACAAACAGGTAAATGTGGCTCTTTGGATGTTTGTATGAGAAGATAATCAGGGAATTCAAATATTCTGAAATTTTAATTCTCATAGGCTTATTTACTACTCATGATCTTCTCCCGTTGTCTGCTCCACCAGCAGCCTCTTCCATTAGCTGCTAGCAATTCTTCCAGTTGTTGTAAACAAAAATCTTATCGTTGTCCTTGATGAAGCTGCTCCTTTTCTCTTGCTATACGATCATCAACAGCAAATCCTGTTGCACCCACAAATAGATTACTTCTTATCACCTTCTCTGCAGATACCCTGGTCTAGGTCTCCATCACTTCACTCTGGATTACTGTGTCCTGGTCTCCCTGCTTTCACTCTGGTGTCCCTACAGCAGCCAGAAAGATCCTCTTAAATGTCAGATCAGATCACATCACTCCTCTGTACCGGACCTCCAATGAGTCTTCATGTCTTTTGGAGTCCAGAAATCCTTATAAGTAGATTAGCCTTCACCCTTTGCTGAAGACTCAGGAAGAAGAGGAAAGTCTACTGTATTTACCCATATTTTTGTTTACTATGTTCTTTCTTACTTCCTGCTGCTCTACAATTTCTCCTTTTATTGTTTCCTTTCTGATTAGAGAACTTTCTGAAGCCATTCTTTTAAGGTAGGTCTGCGGTCACAAGTTTTCTTAGTTTTCCCTCATCTGAGAATGTCTTGATTTCTCCTTCATTCCTGAAGGATATGTTTTGCTGAATGTAGGATTCTGGGTTAATAGCTCTTTTCTTTCTTTCTTTTTTTCCCAGCATTTAAAAATGTTGTGCCACTTACTTCTGGCCTCCATGGTTTCTGATGAGAAATCCATTGTCATTCAAATTGTTTTCCCCTTATAAATGAGGTGTTTCTCCTTACTGCTTTCAAGACTTTTTTTTTTGTCTTTATATTTGAGAAGTTTGACTATAATGTTTCTTGGTGTTGATTTCTTTAGACTTACTCTATTTGGGGTTTGTTCAGCTTCTTGAATCTATAGGTTTACATTTTGGGGGTCAAATTTGGGAAATTTTCAGCCATTATTTCTTTGAATATTTTTTCAGTACTGCCTTCTTTCTCCTCTCCTTTCAGGAATCTGATGATATGGATATTAGACCTTTTGTATTAACTACAGGTCCCTGAGGCTCTGTTGATTTTTTTTTTTTAAGTCAATTTCTTCTCAATTGTTCAGACTGAGTAATTTCTGTTGTTCTATCTTTCAGTTCATTGATTTCCCATCCCCCCGCCAACCCCGTCCCCTCCATTCTATTGTTGGGTCCATCTACTTAGTTTTAACATTTTCAGTTATTGTATGTTTCAGTTCTAAAATTTCCATCAGGTTCTTCTTTACATTTTCTATTTCTTTACTGAGATTCCACTTTTTTCATTTGTTTTAAGTGTGTTCGTAATTGCTTGTTGAAGCATTTTTATCATGACTGCATTAAAATCTTTGGCAGAAAATTCTAATATTCTGTCAGATCTATTATAGCATCTATTGACTGTCTTTTTTTAGATATCTCCTGGTCTGAAAATGGTCCTTTGCTTGAGCTGCTTTTATTCTATTCTTTTTTCACATAAGGGAGTGGAGGCTCCCTTCAAAACACACCTTTGGGAGTGGGAATGAGAGGTGAGACTAGAATCCAAGTGTGTCTGACATAAAAGCCAGGCTCTCAGGCTTTCAAATTATAGACAAAAAGTATAGTGTGGTTCTATTTTTATGAGAAAAAATGTACAGCCAAATATTTCTAGCACAGAAAAAATTTAAGAATAGACCTCAAAATGTTAGCTGGTATTTTTTATGAATATGATATTTGGATGATTCACATTTTTGTCTTTCTGTGCTTTAAATTATCTACAATATACACTATTTAATCATCTGATTTTGAATAAAGCTCTGAATATCTCATATGTTTGTTTAAACTTAGTTAAAGTTGTGTTTTTGAGGTTTTGTTTCTCATATGAATAGTCACAAATTATGTGCTCTAAAAGCAACTTATTTAAATCTTAAAAATATGAAATTAGTCTTCACTTCTAGAAGCTTACTTGCAGGAAGTAGATTTAACACATTTTTGTCAAGTAGCAAATCTGATATCTGTTTATTTTCTCATATTCTTTATTTTTAATATCAATTTTGTTTGTAGTTAAATTTATTTAGAATTTAGATCACATTATTTTCAAACCAGCATTTTTGTAATAAAAAAATTAGAATATTTCATGGCTCATTCTTTTCTCTTCTATAGTCAGTATTTAAAGTAGCAACAGAAACCTTTGGAATGATAATATATTTTTTTCTAATAGACTTGAATGACATGGTATATTTTCATATCATGTTGCCATGACTACCAAACCCTTTAGCTCATCTTCATTTAAATATATTCACTGTTAAATTAGAGATGTAGCTTAAGCAATTCAGGATACTCTATAATTTTTGTTTAAAACACTGGTTATATGATAAGTCTCAAGTTCACTCTTTCAAAAGAATAACACAAGAGAGTTGCTGGCTATAGAACATCTATTCCATTTCCTAATTCTACTAAAGGCAGTTTGGAAAGAAAAAAAAAGAAGGCCAACACTCATCTAATAGAGCTTTTCAAGTTCTGTATAGGAATTTGTAACTCAGATACAGAGCAAAATTTATGAATATCATGAAATAAATCGGAAAGCTTTTTCCAAATTATAAGATGTCTGAATTGATATTGAGACCTCTTAAGCACACCCACATCAGAATATTAAAAAATGCTCAAATGGTAACAAACACCTCTTTCTGGCTTATTTAAAAATGTCTGCCTAGACATGGCACCGCTTCAGCTTCTCTCTGTGTGAAGTTGTGATTGTTGCACATTACAGGGAGCCCACACTGACCTGCTCAGAGGTGAACTTTGCAGAGAGGAAGCAGTGGCCCTAAATGAAGAAGTCAGCACCCAAAAATTTATACTTGGTCATCACTTTTCTAGGAGCCTCGTATATTAGGGAATGAAGATATTAATTTACTCTGTGTGTGCATGCCTGAGTGCATGCAGCCATCTTGGAACGAGCCGGTATGGGACCAACATATGATTTTGCACACTCCAGATTGCTTAAATACTATTTTTTAGAGACCTGACTAGCTTTGAGGAGTTTAATTTTATTCAAATATTGTTCTTTCCAATTAAAAACAAAAACAAAATCTTTAAATAAGTAACAATCTAGCAAGGAGAAAGAATTGGTTGGATCCTGGTAACTCACGTTTGACCTTTAAAATCATACTCTTTAAAAATTTTATGGAATTAAAACACAAAAAATGTATATAGATTCTTCTAATGGCTAATCAGATAGAAATACACATGAATTAGTAAAGCATCACTGACTTTTCTAATATTGTGTTTCACTTCTGATTATTTAAATTTAACAAAAAGGTCCTACTGTATAGCACAGGGAACTATATTCAATACCGTGGGATAAATCATAATAGAAAAGAATATAAAAAAATGTATATATGTGTGTGACTGAGTCACTTTGCTGTACAGCAGAAATTAACACAACATACTATACTTCAATAAAAAATTAATTAAAAAAATTTTTAAAAATTAAAATTTTAAACTTAAATAGATGAGATTTTTGCTCAGATGAAAACTATAAGATCAGAGTCTAAATAAAATGTAAGACTAGGGCTTCCCTGGTGGCACAGTGGTTGAGAGTCTGCCTGCCGATGCAGAAGACATGGGTTCGTGCCCTGGTCTGGGAAGATCCCACATGCCGCAGAGCGGCTGGGCCTGTGAGCCATGGCCGCTGAGCCTGCGCATCCGGAGCCTGTGCTCCGCAACGAGAGAGGCCACAACAGTGAGAGGCCTGCGTAACGCAAAAAAAAAAAAAAAAAAAAAAAAGTAAGACTAGAAGGCCCAGTAAATAATTGTAGATAAATGTATGAGAATATCAGGATGGCATGCAGCATATGTTTTTATTAGTAAACCTAATTTTGCATAGTCTTAAAAGTTTTTATTAAAATGGGCTGTTCATAAATCCTAATGCACTGTCTAATCTTCCTACCTCAAATTTCTCTCAAAACAGAATATTAAAAATAATTAACAAGTCAAAGCAGGGAAAGAATTCTAATAATCCATCACTTTGAATTCCAGAATCACAAACTGATAGTCACTACTTATTGCAAATGACTCCTGATCTTATTTTGATTTTCAGGAAAGCAAACGAATAATAAAATAACTGAAAGTGACCTTTTCATTTAAGTGAAGCAGGTAGAATAAAATATTTAATAGCTTTTAGAAAGCAAACAAAACATTGTGTGGTCTTAGTTGGTTTAAATTTGCTGGAGAGACTGCTTGTCTGTCTAGCCCTTTTCTCTGGAGGGAAAAAGTAGCTCAGAGAGCAGTAGTTTGGGGCCACTAGGTATATGGCCACAGTGCTCTAGATTTTCCAGTGGTGTTCCACTGCATAGAATAAAACCCAAACTCCTTCCCTTGGCCCCTTCCTCTGTCTCTGTCTCATATTCTACCTCTTGTGCATCCTTCTCTATTTTCTAGCCTCAGCAGCCTGTTTCCATTCTTTAAACATGCCAAGCTCATTCCTACCTCAGGGCCTTTGTACCTGCTTAGGATGAACTTCCTCAGATCTAAACAGCTCTCAATTCAAAGGATACCTTTTAGGTCTTTCCTTGAGAGCCTCGCTAAAATAGCCCTCTCAAGATAATTTGTTCATCTGTTTGTCTGCTTATTTATTTTCCTGTGTTTGTTTTCTGTTTACCCTACCTAGAATAATGGACAAGCTTCTTTTAGCACCATGCCTAGAACTGTATCTGACACATATTATGTGCTCAATAAATATTTATAGACTGACTGACTCTCAGGGTGTTTCACGGATGGCTCTGTGACAGTCTGATTCTGGTGTAAGAACTAACATTTGCGTAATCATTTTACAACTTACCAAGATTTCCACGTACAACATCTTGTTATATTCTTAGATGCTTATATAAACTGAGAGGAAATGAAGGTAATGTATTGCTGCCCAATTTCTACAGTTTAGATAAGGAAGGGGTCATGTTGTAACTCCTATCCAGTGGTGTGGTTGATGTCGATTTCATACCTTTCACTGTCATTTGTCCAATTTTCATGAGCCCCAGATGGCGATGATTAACTGATGGGACAGCAACATATGTACCATAGATGGCTGTGTGAACTCTGTTAACAAATCCGCCCACATTTGGCATCAGTGCTACCTGATCTGACCACCAAGCTGCTGCCATCACCACTAGGCACAAAGTCACCTTTACCTTTTCATGTTAATTCTGCTTAGAATACAGAAAAAATGCTATATGCTCAAAGCCACTGGATATTTGTTAGTGTCACAAAATATCACCAAGAAAACTACTATCACATGGCTGGAGGACAATCAAGGCTTAGACTTATCACTGGAGTAGGTATTTTGCCTGAAATATGAAGATTTTCTTTTTTGGACTTATGGAATCTTTGGGTTGGAAATCCGCTCTTCTAAGTGAGGAAAATAAACAACAGAAAGGCATAGTGATCTGTAAAAATCACTTAGCTAGTTAGTGGTAGAGCCAGGACTGAAGGCAGATTGTTGCCCTCCTAGACCTTCCAATCTATACAATTTACGCCTCTTTAGAAGTTAAATCAGACACTGGGTAATTTTCTAGGGCCGGAAGTACAAAAACAAGGAGAACAAGATAAAAATTGAAGTAATTTTTAGGCTGTGATGATACTAAGTGATTTGGATCTAATAAACACGCATAAATCATTGATTCACTTGACAAATGTTTCTTCTATATCTGTCTTATTGTAGGCTTTATTCTAGACACTGCGGGTACAATGGAGAATATGATAGCATTTCTTTCTCATGGTCAAATGGGGAGGCCAACAAGTAAATGTGTAATATCAATGGATGGCACCAGGTGCTGTGACAAAGACCAGAACGAGGGAATGAAGAGAGATGACATTCAGGAAGGGTTATCAACCCCAGTGGTGGTGACCAGGAAGGGTTCCTGAAAATACTGATTCTAAGATGAGATCTAAAGGATAAGCAAGAAATAGTTGTGAGAAGAGGGAAAATGTTCCAGATAGAGAGAAGAATATGCATGTCAGTGTGGATGCATTAATGTATCTTCCCATTCACTATGGCCAAAACACAAAAATAAAATAACAATAATTTTTATTCTTCTATGATCTTGTGAACCACAGTTTCTTGCATGGAATCACACATGGCACTTCAGTACCTGCATCGCCTTAGATGTATTTGTGCCGGCACTATCACTTTATAACAGATTCAACATCCTGGCAAAGTGGGTTACAGCAAGATTCCCTTGGCTGGAACTGTACAGGGGCAGGGCTTTATGAACTTTGAAGAAGGCCAGGTTCACATTCATCTGGATCACCTCCACACCTTCCTCAGAAAGTCTTTGGTGCCTATCACCACTATGTAATTAAAAATTAGCACATTAAGAAGGCACTGTGCCTGATACCCTTCATACCCTGTCACAAATGAGCAACGTAATTTTATTCTTGCTCTAACTGCCTTAAAGCGGTTAGGGTACCTTTGTAAATTAACAACGCTGAAAATGAAAAGCAAGTGAATTGTTTTTCTCAAAACCTATATGTTTATAAATCATCTTCACAATAATCACAATCACCATAAATTAGAATTTTCTTCCCTAAGGCTAATCAGAAATAGATGTGAATCTATTAGTGGAGCTGAATGCTCGCTCCATATGTTTCCTTTCAATCTTCGACCAACTGATGCATTCATTTCAGATACTTGCCAAAATCTCACGTTTCGTTTCTAGTTTTATCAAATCAGCCAGAAAAATTTTGAGTATACACATTGCTTCCTTCTTTCATTTAAAGGTAATTAGGGGGCTTCCCTGGTGGCGCAGTGGTTGGGGGTCCGCCTGCCGACGCAGGGACGCGGGTTCGTGCCCCGGTCCAGGAGGATCCCACATGCCGCGGAGCAGCTGGGTCCGTGAGCCATGGCTGCTGGGCCTGCACGTCCGGAGCCTGTGCTCTACAACGGGAGAGGCCACAGCAGTGAGAGGCCCGCGTACCGCAAAAAAAAAAAAAAAAAAAAAAAGGTAATTATGGAAAGCCATCAATTTCCTGAGCCATCCATTTTTTGCTAGGTACGGGGACATAGTAGGTTCTTATCTGCAAGGAATTTACAGCAAGGGAAGAGTAGAACTGGAGGAGATGCCAGGAAAAAGGGCACCCATGCCATAGTGGGCTGGATCCTTTAGGCCCTACACCCCAGAACTACTAAATCGGAATCCTGGGAGGGTTTAGCCCTGAGACTCTGCTTTAAAAAACAACAAAAAAAACCGCTTAGATTATTCCCACACATGTTCAAGTTTGAAACCCTTTTCTTCGGCAATATCAGAGGTCATTGAAGAGTTTTAAGCAAACAAGCAGGGTGAGGGGTTAAATGTTTTAGGAGAAGTGCTTTGGTAGCCATGTGAGGAGGGGCAGGAGATTTTAATTTTCCAATGCAAACTGGAATTTTCCAATGCAGTTTTTTGACATGGCATCAATTATAGGATGAAGGATGGGGTGAGATGAAATAACATTTAGGATTCAGATGGAGAATTAGTTTCACACCTTATTTGATATTTTAACTGGTTGAAAGTTTAATATTTTATTTATTTTGTCTTTTTTGAGAAAGCTTATTCCATTGGATCAAAATAGTTTAGTTAAAATATCAGGTCACAGAGGTGATAATGAATTGGAACTAGGCAAAGCACAGACAGGGAGGGCACAAGAGTCAAAGCAAGAGACAAAGAGGATGAAATCTAGGGCAACAGGGACAGGATGGGAAGAAGGGAGTCATATAATAACAAGGGAAACATTACAGGACTTGGTCCCCAATTGGAGGGAAAAGACAGGAAGCAAAATGGCTGTGACTTTTGTTTTACACAAAAATCATTATTCTGGAATTATTTGAATATGGAACTGATTCGATATGCTTTATCTTAAACGAGATCACTTGACAGAATGGTTCAATGGAAAACAGAACGAAAGGAGGCACGGTTCAGCATCACCCTTCACTGTTCTGAAGACAAACTGCATTGATGACAGAGTTTACGCATCAGCCTTGGATTCAGGGCTGGCTCCTCTGCCTTGGGCCTCGTGCAACAATTGTATGCTTGTGCGCCTGCTTCTTGCACTGCGCCGTGAGCACCTCAGCAGCAGGGCCCAAGCTCGCTCTTCTGTTGCTACTGTGATGCACACAGACGGGCCTTCCAATCTTGGTTTTAGAATACACAAACTGATTAATTCATTGCGGTGCTGATTGGAAGTAGCACTTTCTGGCTTAAAATAACTTCCAGAAAACCCCTGCTGCATGCCTCTGCTTGCTCTGAGGCCATCCCTAAATACACTGTCCTCTGGCAGTATCCTTGTCCTGGAAAACCCACATGAAAGGCACTCCAGGCAGTCACACGGTTACTTAGGACACTGAATGTCCTATCGGGGAATAGTCTGAATGTGAGAGGCCCTGTGTGAACTGTAGCAGATGGCTTTCCAGATGTTTTTCGTGGTCAACAGCCACCATCGGTTTGACTTTGGAGATATGACCCGGATTTGCCCACGGTCTTTCAGACTGAATTCTGCAAAGCTCGCATAAATGAGTGAAAGGACTGCTAGTTGCAAAGATTACGGTTATACTTGCTTCATAGGATTTTTTTTTAAAGCGCTGGATTTGCTTTTAAGACGTACGTTGCTAGCATTCTCCAGTTCAAGACAAGTCTAGAATATTAGAACTGAATGGGGCCCGGGAGATGATTTAATTCAGTCCCTGTCTTATAAACGAGGAAACTCAGTCCCACGCAAGCTAGGTGAGGTGTGTAAGGTCTGCGCGCGCAGAGGTTTAGAATTTAGTTCTTGCGGCAGTTTGTCTAATGCACAAGGATTCTGCTTTAGGCTTATTTTGATTAAGTGCTTATTGTACTTTCTCATTTACACCTATTGTACATTTCTTCTTAAATTCCTTCTATTTCTTTGGTGCTCATGTTTATTTTCTCTCTGATTTGCGGTTAATAAAGTTCAGTCAAATGGGATGACTCTAATATAAACCAGCCAATATCATTATTGGTTATTTGGTGAACACCAAGTCCATTTCTAGGCAAATCAATCATGTCTGGGATGTATAGTGAAATGAGAAAGAAACTTCTATGGTTCAACAAAAATGTCTACTCAGTGGGTCTGATCTTGACTTGGTGGAAAATTTGTAAGTACCACTTATTTAAATGTCAGGACTGTGCTTAAGCCTTTCACATATATCTTCATATTTAATCCTTATGGTTTATCCTGGGTTTTTGACAATATGGCAACTCTAATGTGATGTGTATTTATAAATCTTCCCTACATTCAGAACAAAGGTTTAACTTTGTATGTGATATTTTTCATTCACAAAATATTTATATAGAACTAATCCTTAATCAAAAGTATGTGTTTGGGATGAATTACCAGAGTGAGCTTAGCCTATGAGCTAAGATTATCCTCTCTTTACACAGTAATAAACTAAGGCTCAGAAATTTAACTTGCCGAGGTCACACCATTAAACACTCAAAGAGCTTGGCTGACGATCTGGGACCCAAATCTTTGTGACTTTGTAGACCCCAGCCTTACCCATCGTGGAAACTCCTAAGACGCCCATGGGCTGCCATGTGAATTTCTTCTCAGAGGGTCAACAAGATTCATGGAGAGTGAGAAGGTTGCGAGGTATTTCACAATGGCAATGGTTTCATAGACTATGGGGTCATTAAAACCAAAAGAGGAAAAAATAATTGGACTCTCTCTTTGCTTGATCCAGCAGCAAATGCTTATGTAAAGCAGATTTGGGGGATGTATGGAAAAATATTGTATCTGGAGGCTGCATCACTCCTTGAAAGCAAAACGCTATGATCGGGTTAATACTTCCACATTACGTGGCCCTCTCCTAAGCTGTGCGCTCACCACAGTGTAGTCCACTGGACCTCCTCCCCTTACTTTCATTCCATTCCATCCCCTACCTTTCTGGTAATACAGGGCTCCTTGCCACAGCCTTTGTTGCCAATAACAGCAACCTCGCAATTATAAATTTTAAAAATTAATGATTTAGCTTCAAAATTTTTAAATGGTTGAACACATTCATAGAAAAATCATAAAAGTACTTTATTTCTATATATTAGATCAAACTTCTGCAACTATGTGCATCTTAGTTTGTATTATATTTCATTTTTATTTTATATATTTTATTTCACCAGAAGTATAATGAGAAAGATTTCTTAATGGTTTCAGTTTTTTGAAAAAAAAGTAAATTCTGCGTCAGGAATCAGGTAAGATGTAAGAAATGTCTCCAAGTCCACATTCTAGCTCTGCCCCTGGCATTTTCTGCGGCCTTGGCTGAGACAAATCTGAATCTCTTGAGATATATATTTCACTCACTAAAAACCACATGAATCCTAAATACCTAGCTCTTTCAGAATCTGTGAACTTAGAAGATATTGGAAAAACATTTTAACTACATAATAACATAGGACAAATATGGAGGGATAGGTTTAATTCCCCATCCCCTTAAAAAAATCCTCATCCAGGATCTGAATGCTTTGGAAACCCGGTTATTTAGTTATTTAGTCATTAGAAAGGTTGCCTGCCCACCTGCCCCTGTGCCTCATGCAAACCACTAGCAGATTTTGATGTGTGCTTACGAGGGCAGGCAAAGCATTATCTTCTGTGTGTGTGCGCGCGCGTGTGTGTGTGTGTGTGTGTGTGTGTGTGTGTGTGAGAGAGAGAGAGAGAGAGAGAGAGAGATATTAAACCTTTATTCTCATTCTGGATTTTAACACAAAACATCTAAACAGACTGACTTGTGAATGACTTTTTACATATCAGCCTACTGAACTGGAGAAACAAAAACATCCTCTTCCTGGGTTTTTGACAATATGGCAACTCTAATGTGATGTGTATTTATAAATCTTCCCTACATTCAGAACAAAGGTTTAACTTTGTATGTGATATTTTTCATTCACAAAATATTTATATAGAACTAATCCTTAATCAAAAGTATGTGTTTGGGATGAATTACCAGAGTGAGAAAAGAAAGCAATTAGCATTTAGAAAATGCCAGACTCCAAGGTTTCACCAAAGAGCAGTTAAAAAAAAAAAAGTTATTTAGGCACTAACATGATTTATTAAGTAGAAAGAACTCATATGTTTATGAGTTAGCAAGACCAATATCAGATAACACATTCTATCAATAAAGGGGAGCTAAAAATGAAGTCTATGCTACTTGCCAGAAGGGAAGTAACAACGGGTACTCAGTCTAAGAGAAAGTTGAGACACTTATTTTAAAAAAGCAGCCTCTCCCCCAAAGATAAACATGAAAGTTACAAATAACTAACATTTACTGAGCACGTAGTGTGAGCCACTCATTGAGGTAAGCATTTTAAAGACACTGAGACAGGAACAAGTATAATCCAGTTTTACGGATGAGAAAGCTGCTGCTCAGAGATGATGAGTAACTTTGCTCAGTGTCATCCAGCTAGTAAAAGGCAGAGCCAAGGCTGACAGATTCTGAGACCCACAGTCTTAATTACTGGAAGCTCTGAAATCTCAAGATCTGGAAAATTCTTAGAGAGTTCTACAAAAGGCCTGAATTAAGAAGATATGCCGGGGAAAAAGAAACGTAACTGCGTAAGTGGGTGAGTAAAAGAATAGGTATAATAAAGGTTAGAAAGGTTTGAAATTACATATAATTAATAAAAATAAAACTGAGTCTTTGGAAAAGTTGAAATAGAAATATATTCACTCCTATGAATATACTCCTATGAATTATTACGGACTAAGGTGATCAAAAGGTACAAACTTCCAGTTCTAAAATAACTAAGTCCTGGGGATGTGATATACAGCATGGTGACTATAGTTAACAACAAGGTGTTGCACATTTGAAAGTTGCTAAGAGAGGACATCTTAGAAGTTCTCATCACAGGAAAAAAATTGTAACTGTATGTGGTGACGGATGTTCAGTAGACTTATTGTGGCGATCATGTTACAACACATAATATTGAACCATTATGTTGTACATCTGAAACTAATATAATATGTCAATTATATCTCAATTTAAAAAATAAAAAAAGATATAAAGCCCTCCCTGAAAAGAAATATATTTATTCCTTATTTTAGTACAGGAAACAAACCTATTTAATATAGCAACATGAAAACTATGTATTACATGAAACAGATTCCCTATTGAATAAGCACATTTAATATATTAACTGGAAGTTTGTTCAGAAAACAATTATAAATCTATTAATTGAATTTTCTTTTAAATATTTTCAATTCCTATGACCATCTGAGCTGTACACTGCTTGCTGCACTGTGATCTAACATTGTTAGTTTTATCAGCTTTTAATAAAGTAATGAAAGCGGGAAAAGGAGAAAACATTATAAGAAGGCCAGTAAACATTTTATGAATTTTTGTTAAACTATCTCACTGGGCTGAGTCTATGAAGGGAGCACTCATTTTGATTCTTTTAATAGCATTTTTTGAGGCTTATTGAGTGCTGGGTACAGGAAGATGAGTAAGATGTGACTGATATTTCAAGGAATTCCCAGTGTAGAAGAAGACAGTGGGAAAAAAGGCATGATAATCAGATCACATAGGTTACCTAAATTCAGATTGTGGTTCCTGCACTTCCAAGTTACAAACAACCTTGGGAAAGTTGTTTAGCTTTTCTGGGCCTCAGTTTCCTCATCTGTAAAATGGGGACACCGTTAGTACCTCTATCATTGGATTATTATGAGGAAGACGTGTTAAAACAAGAAAGAGGTTATAAAACGCCCTGGTACATTGCAAGCAATCAACCAATGCCAGCTGTCATTATTAGACCCACGATGGATGGCAGAACAGATGGAAACACAGAGAATAAAGAGCCTGACTACCCAGCGATGTGAAGGAAAACATCCCAGAGAGCTGATAAAACATGGGTAGGCTTGGTGATTAAGATGAGTTCAGGGGAGAAGAAGCAGTGAAAACAAAGGTAAAGGGCAGCAGACATTTGGAGGTAAATGGCCCCTAGCAGGTATGGTTGGATGCTATAGTGTGAGCGTCAACTGTGAGGGAGGGGTTCTGGGGCTAGAGCCTGGTAGCCTGAATCCTATAAGTCAGTGCCTTCCAAACAGTGCTCCTTAGAGCCCTAGATGAAAGGTTTTGTGGGATTGCCTCAGACACTGCTAAGGAGAGGCTTGGGTGGGTAAGGTGCCAGGTCCCCTCCCTAGTTCTAAGCAGAGCAGAACTGCTTTTATCTCTTTTATATATTGTGTTTTCATGTAAGATTTTTGTTTGAATAAAAGGATCTGCTCCTTAAAAACTATTTGAATTTAAAAAATGATAAAGCATGGATAAACAACAAGGTCCTACTCTATAGCACAGGGAACTATATTCAACATCCTGTGATGAACCATAATGGAAAAGAATATGAAAAAGAATATGTATATATATATGTATAACTGAGTCTCTTTGCTGTACTGCAGAAATTAACACAACATTGTAAATCAACTATTAAATAAATAAATATCCACTCAAGTTTTGATCAAGGAAGAAACATGATTGGGCTTGAATTTTAAAATAATTTTGTGATTCCTTACTTTTTTTAGCAAAGGTTATAAAATCCCTTGGTATGAATTTTTCTGATAGATAGGAAGTCAGTATCGCTATACTTCAGGCTTTAACAGTATTGCTATACTTCAGACTTTAACAGGACTGGGGTAGGGTAGAAGTGATGAGTGATCACGTGCCATGCTGAGAACCAGGCAAAGCTCTCAGTGGCATTGGTACCACCCCTTGCGGGTGCCTTGTGAATCTCTGCAGATGGTTTTGGTTGTCATAAAAATGGAGAGAGTGCTCCGGCATTTAGTAGGTGGAGGCCAGGGACGCTAGACACTCTGCAATGTACAGAGTAGTCCCCATCCTACCTGGTTTTCACACATGCATGAAGGTAAAACACCAGGGTATAATTACAGAAGCCTGTAACCTAACTTTTTTACACAGAGTAAAACACAAAGTATTTTTGGTTTGGTTCTAGTGTATACTGAATTTATCAGGAATGGAAGTGCTGTGTGAATGGAGGAAATGCTGTATTTTGTTCAATTTTTTTTTAATTTGCCAGGAGTTGTTCACTATTTTGAAAAGTAACAAACATCACAAGGCATTTGAGTTCCCAATACACTCACCCATATCAATCAGCCTTTGTAGCTGCCACGTTCACTATGAGCCTCCAGTGAGTCTACCTCTGGATAGATGCAGGTGTCTGATTACTTCATTATGTCACCAATGCAGTTGTACTCCAGGGCATTTATGTATTTTTCCCTTATATTACAGGCAGAGCATTATATTTATTTCTTTAAATAGTCTGTGCAGGTAGTTTATCTTGGAATTTCTCTGAGGCAAATAAAGATGTCTCATAAAATATTTGCTATAAAAATGGGGCTTGGAGTATGACAGGGTTGAGAGCCAGTGTGTCAAAGTAACACAAAAGTATTTTCAAACCACTCAGTTTCTCTTATACTATGGCGGGTTGGGAATCAAGTTCATTTCTCAGTTTGACTTTAACTTTTCCAAACAGAGGCCATTTTTATTCACATGTTGTAGAAAATGATGGAGGGTGATAAAGCACTCCAAAGGCAAGAAGACCATTGTGTGCATTCAACACAAGGGCTGGGCCATTAAGGTGCAGAGGGGTTCATGTGGCAGGTCCAGACCACAGTCCTGGGCAGGACGCTACACGTTATTGTATGTCTACAACTTGGGAAAATGCACTTCCAGCATCAGGTCCTATTCCAGCTGCTTGTCTTGACACCCAGTCAAAAGTAATTTCAGGAAGTGATATATTACAACTTTCCCTTTTTTGTATTGGGGGCAAACAGTTTTTAATAATTTGTTAATACATACTGTAGACATATAATCACAAATATGCAACTATTCATTACAGGTCAAATTGCCCAGCCTTTAAAAAGAGTCAAAATATAAATTCTTTTTAAAAATTACCATGTTTTAAAAAACAGGCAAATTTCAATGTACTTCTTTGGTCTTTCATCACTTTGGCCTGATATTTTCAACAAATTGTGCCAGTTCATCAATAATGCTTTTGCCAGCATGTTATTTATATATGTCCAAAGCAGGATGTTGTCAACTCCTTTGAGACATCTATAGACCTCTCAACAAATTGACCTCAGGATGGACTATTTGGTTACTTCATATGTTTGTTATTCTTTGACAAAAGCTTCTCTGGAGGCTGCATCAAAATGCTTTTTAGTCCAGACGTGGCCCCATGCTTACTAACTGGCCATTTTATGTTACAAGTACATTTCTAAGTGTTATCTTCTGTTTACGTAAGATAAACTGGAACACTAAAATTTTTTTCCAAAGAAAATGAAGAAAAGGTGTGGATTTATAATGGGATAGGAAGCAGGGAGAAGGAGAGAGAGAGGCCATGCTTTCTACTCATTAGCTTTCCATTAATAAACTAAGATAAATTCTTGCTTTATAACTCTAATGGGTATTTGTTAGCAGCCTGTTGGCAGGCACCATCTTAATAACAAGTAAAAATATTTGATTCACAATCCTAGAGGCCTTCCTCTTTTAATACCAATGTTAGTTGTATCTAATATATATGCAATCCTAGTAACTGGTAGTTTACGTAGGTCTTGAGACCACTTATTGCTATTTACTGTGGTTGAATCTGTAATTAAAACAATAATTTCCATGGATAAATAAAATAGCAAAGCTTAATTCAGAACTAGTTAATATCCTACTTCCAATTTATCTAACTATTAGGATTAATGGCAAAAAGTAAATGTTATAATAATCAGTCATTATTTTTTATCTTTCTTTAGCAATGTAATGAGGGGAACAATTTTTCTGATTAATCAGAGGTCCCTGTGGCATGGACATATATACACTACCAAATGTAAAATAGATAGCTAGTGGGAAGCAGCTGCATAGCACAGGGAGATCAGCTCGGTGCTTTGTGACCACCTAGAAGGGTGGGATAGGGAGGGTGGGAGGGAGATGCAAGAGGGAGGAGATATGGGGATATACATATACATATAGCTGATTCACTTTGTTATACAGCAGGGACTAACACAACATTGTAAAGCAATTATACTCCAATAACGATGTTAAAAAAAAATGATTCACCCCAAAGGCTTTTCTAGATAACTAACTAGATCATAATATCTAACTATATTCTAATTACAACCCAAATATCTAATGAAATAATTCTGAAGTAGATAATTCTTGTGACTTTTAAGAATTCTAATTAGGCAATCAGGTATCTTGAAAGAAAGATATTTATTAGACCCTTTTTGAGCTCTCAATATAAGGATTTTGGTCTTAATCTTAAAATATATATTTGAAAAATATTTATTCACCCTGAGCAAGGTATTGTGCCAGGTGCTAATCTTGTTCATGTGTATCTCTCAGTGTTGGGCTTACTGGGAGTCAGTGGGAAGAACTAAAGAATGTAATCTGGGGGTGAAGAAGGGGCCGGCCTTTGAGCAACAGCGACGCAAGATGGTAGCCACCACGGGCTAGGGAGTAAAAGTCCCTCGCAATTGCCCACTGTTGGAAGAACTCGAAGTAGGCCAGAAAGGAATAGGAGATGGCACAGTTAGCTGGGGTCTAGAAGATGACAAAGACATGACACTTACAAGATGGACAGGGATGATAATTGGGCCTCCAAGAACAGTTTATGAAAACTGAATACACAGCCTTAAAATAGAATGTGGACTTAAATACCCAGAAGCACCCCCCTTTGTAAGATTTGTAACAAAAATTAATATGAATGGAGTTAATAGTTCTAATGGAGTGGTGGACCCAAGAGCCATATCAGTGCTAGCAGGATGGCAGAACTCATATAGCATCAAAGTTATCCTGCAAGAGCTTTGGCGCCTAATGATGTCTAAAGAAAATATGAAACTCCCTCAGCCTCCTGAAGGACAGTGTTACAGCAATTAATCAAAAAGAAAAACCACAGGCCCGCCCTTAGCCCCCATTCAACTTAAGCAGTCGTCTTCATTTTCCACAGTAGTAAAATTTCTAGATACGTCTTGTAGACCTCAAAGTACTGGAAAGGAAACTCCCATTCAAAGGCAGTTTATCGTAAGATACTGTAAATGATACTATTTTTTTGATACTATTTCCATTTGAAATATATAAGTTATGCAATAACAAATCATCCTGTCAAGTGTAACCACTGTCCACATAGCTGAACTTCTGGGATCAAGAAAGTATTTAAATCGATTTCCATCATAACCGGCGGGGCACATCTAACTCAACTGTCAAAAGACACACCGCGCAATCACCTTGCTGCTGATTACATGGCCTGGGGTCTCTGCCTTCTCCCCCTTCCCCTCCCCCTGCCTCCTCCCTCCCTGCAACAGCCCTCCAGCTGGGGGTGGCTTCTTAGAGTAGATGTGAAGGTTTCAGGTCACAGCCTGTGGGATTACTCCTGGGTGTGTGTGGGGTGCTTTGTCTGCACCCCTGGTTTCTTTCTTTACCTCTTAAATGCTGCCTCCCTTCCAAGCCATCATCCTCTTCCCAGTCTCCACTACCACCCTTGGCCGAAGCATAGATTGTAACCCCCTCGGCTCCCCTCTGAAATTGGCCTTTGGTAAGGAATTCAGGGATTTCCCCATATCTTCTCCCCTCACCTTAATCGAGGGGTGCTGCTTTTTCCTTCTTCCTACTCAAGTCCCTTTTTGCACCATCACCACCCAACACCTTCCAGGACACTTCCTTGCTTTGGCCAGAAGCCATAAGGTAAGGTTGGAGAGCATCTCTGACCTCCCTCATTTAGTTTTGGAACCACCCTTATTTACTCTCCACCAGCCTGGGGAATGAATATTGGGTTCTCAGCCCTGCCACCCTCTGCTGTCATCATCAGATGATACGTTTTTTTAGCTCAGGTTTTTTTTTTTTTTTTTGCGGTACGCGGGCCTCTCACTGTTGTGGCCTCTCCCGTTGTGGAGCACAGGCTCCGGACGCGCAGGCTCAGCGGCCATGGCTCACGGGCCCAGCCGCTCCACGGCATGCGGGATCTTCCCAGACCGGGGCACGAACCCACGTCCCCTGCATCGGCAGGCGGACTCTCAACCACTGCGCCACCAGGGAAGCCCTAGCTCAGGTTTTGATAAGGTGAAAAGACCAGTCACCAAGGTCACTCAGACCTGCCAGCTCTCAAAGTCCTTGGTCGTTAAACTTGGAGAAAGGCCACAGAAGACACTGGTAAGCACACACGATTCCTCTGAATGAATTGTTTTCTTTTCCTGTAATTGCTTTTGCTTTTAAAAATTGAAGACATTTTAAACAGGGCTCTCATTTGGTCATCCTTGCAATCCATTTGGGTCTAGTTTGGAATCTGACAACTGGAACATAAAGAACCTTGAACTCAGTGGATACTTTGGTTTCAGTGCTGCTGCTTCTCTGAGTCCTCAGCAGGGATAAGAAAGAACTTGGCGTGCACGGCAGATCCCCGGAATTCCTGGCCAGTGGCTGCGTTTTCCACTTTTCTGTTCAGGACCACTAAATGCTGAGATGTTGGACACCTACCGAAATAAGAGCAATTCATTGTGTTCTAAGACTTTTTTTTTTTTTTTTAATTTAGTGTTTGTGGTGTAAAACCACCTTTTAAAGCAGCAACTATCAAGTCTGCAAAGCAACTGATGTTTCCATTAATCTTTTTCTGGGGAAAACCTTAGTTCTAAGGATTTAACATCCTGTAAGTAAAGTTTAACATAACAGTATTCCATAAGTAGACTTTTTATTGTCAGACCATTGCCTGATTTTAATATAATAAAAAGAAGTGTGTGTTAATATATAAAAAAAGAAAAAAATGTAATCTGATAACATCACTTACTCTTTCAGAAGATGACTGATTCCAACAAGCATCACCTCGATCATTTATAAGCGTTATCTTCTCTTATATCAATATGTAATTATTTTCTACCTGGGAGAGCACTCTTTCTGTCTTTCAACTTTCTTTATACCCCACATTAACAAGCAAGGTGCCTTAGTTTACCATTTATGGCTTACAATGAGATGATCCCAAATCAATCATTCATTTTCCCTGTTCTTCTCTCATATTCTATGCCACCACCTTCTCCATGAAGCCTTCTCTGAGGTCTCTTAGTACAAAGGGATCTTCTCCCCTCAATGGTCTATAACATTCTCCTATGCCTCTTCTTAGGAACCACCATATTTGATCTAGTTTTCTAATTCTTCATATATATATATTTCCCACTTCCTAGTTGTTCTGTTTCTGAGGGCTGTGCTTTTTCCGTGTGTACCCTTATTAGACACCCCGCCCCAAACACACACACACACACACACACACACTCTCTCTCTCTCTCTCTCTCTCCTGACCTATTCTCAATAAAATCTATTGATGCTTTAATGAAGCTTTCTGAGAAATTTAATTTTCAGATGTATTATTTAGTATGGGATATTTTCATAAAATTCCAATTTCTATGATAACAATGCCAGCATCATACTCAAACTATTACATCCTCAGAAAGCTCTAGGACCTATAAATTAGAGTTTGAAATGCAAAAATGGGACAACATACCAAAGAAAGTGTAACATCTGTATAGGCATGATTAAGTTAGTAAACATCATTGGTTTCTTATGTGACAACAGTTTCCAAAATTCCGCTGAGAACTTTAGGCAGGTTCCATTTAGTGACATTTATGTCTTGTGTTCTTATTGATTGGTACTCATGTCTTACCATTTGTTAAGTATTTTGAATACCACTCTATATACGTGAACTCTTCAGTGTCAAGTCATGGGCTCTCTTCTCCCCACTATAATGTTTGTTTGAGTATGTTATTGGGCAATACGAAGAAGAAAATGAGCACCCAGTTTTCTCTGCAAGGTTAACTGAGCTTATAGTGACTCTATGATCAAGGCATTTCATGAAAAAAACCTCTATCAACTGAACAAACAGAATAAACACTGAAGATAATATGCTCATAGATGAAGTTGAGCTTTGAGTAGTTCTGAGAAAATCAAAGTTGTGGGAAAATATTTGTTTTGGGGCCATTGTAATTATTCACATATTTCACTGTCACTACTCTAAAAAAGTAGTTCTGAAGTTTGTTTCATTTTCTTTTGGTTATTGTATAAAACATGAAATGAAAGTTAGTAACAAAGAAGCTCCCCCCCATAAGAAATGTTACATTTATACTGCTTTCACAATGAAATAGAAATACACTCTTAAAGTTATATTTCAGAATTTGCAATCTTCTTTAAATGGAAGTTTTCAATAGAAAAACAGAGATTTTAAAAAATATAAGTTTCTGACATTATCTCAGATAGTTTTTGAAATATTCATCATTTCTCTCACATAATAAACAATATATTAAACTACTACATATAAAATAAATGACAAGGTACTACTGTATAGCACAGGGAACTATATTCAATATCCTGTAATAAACCACAGTGGAAAAGAATATGAAAAAGAATATATATATGTATAACTGAATCACTTTGCTGTACAGCAGAAACTAACACAACATTGTAAATCAACTATACTTCAATAAAGAAAACCTACGTATTACCTTTTCTTTTGAAGACAATGAAGATATATAGTTTTATTCTAGAATCATTATTAGAAAAAATCTTTAATACTTAGGAAATTTGGAACACACTGTGATGGTACGTTTTATATGTCAAATTGACTGGACTACAGTGTGCTCAGATATTTAGTAAAACATTGTGGATGTGTCTGTGATGGTGTTTTTGGATGAGAATAACAATGAATCTGCAGACTGAGAAAGCAGATTGCCCTCCCTAATGTGGGTTGGCCTCATCCAATCAGCTGAAGGCCTGAACGAAACAAAAAGTCTGGCTGTCTCTCAAGTAGCAGGGAATTCCTCCTGCCTGACTATAGCTGATACATTGATCTTTATCTTTTCCTGCTTTTGGATTCGAACTGAAACTGATTTTCTTTTTTCTCCATTTTTAGTACTCTGGTTTGTTTTTCTTTTCTTTTTTAAAAAATTTTTATTGGAGTATAGTTGATTTACAATGTTGTGTTAGTTTCAGGTGTACAGCAAAGTGAATCAGTTATACATATATACACTTTTATTTTTATTTTTTTAGATTATTTCCCCATATAGGCCATTACACATTATTGAGTAGAGCTCCGTGTGCTATACGCAGGTTCTTATTAGTTATCTATTTTATATATAGTAATGTGTATATGTCAACCCCAATCTCCCAATTTATCCTTCCTCCCCTTACCCCCTGATAACTATAAGTTTGTTTTCTATATCCATGACTCTATTTCTGTTTTGCAAATAAGTTCATTTGTACCCTATTTTTAGATTCCACATATAAGCGATATCATATGATATTTGTCTTTCTGTGTCTGATTTACTTCACTCAGTACGACAATCTCTAGGCCCATCCATGTTGCTGCAATGGCATTATTTTGTTCTTTATTATGGCTGAGTAGTATTCCATTGTGTGATACTGATTTTTCTTTTGGTTTCAGCCTGCTGGCTTTCTAACTGGAAGATGTACCATTGGTTCTCCTGGGTTTCCAGTTGCTGACTGCAGCTCTTGAGATTTCGCAGCCTCCATAATTGCGTGAGCCAATTCCCTAAGATAAATCTCTTTATAAATGTAAATATAAATATCACTATGGGGGGACATATACATATGTACACGCCCTGTTGGTTCTGTTTCTCTGAAGAGCCTTGATTAATACACACAATGTAAATTAAAACTTGGAAACATTGATAGAAAATCCCTTGAGTTACTATCTAACTTGATGTTTAAAAAAATCTTTTGATTATAATATGTATATTTATTTCCTAGACGAAATAAATTGTTGCTTACCCTCATAATGTGTTTTTCAAAAACTAAAATAGTTAAAACAAATTATAGATCCATCCCTTTTTCCTCAACTTGACTCAAGGCAAATTATAATAATCTAATCATTGACAGTTCCCCACAAAATTTATATCCACTTCAAAATCAGGATGATTTAAAAAACAGTTAATAAATTTCATATTTCATAATAAGAAATTCTTTGACTTGTAAATTAATCCTTTCCACAACTAATTGCTTTGTATTTTCAGGCAATAGGGATTTTAAAAAGACCACATCCTATAAGTACATAGAATGGAATCTTACTCAGCCATAAAAAAAGAACGAAATTCTGCCATTTGCAATAATGTGGATAGACTTAGAGGATAGTATGCTTAGTGAAATAAGTCAGACAGAGAAAGACAAATACTCTATGTAATCACTTATACGTGGAATCTAAAAAATAAAACAAAGGAACGTATATAATAAAACAGAAACAGACTCACAGATACAGAGAACAAACTATTGGTTACTAGTGGGGAGAGGGAAGCAAGGTGGCAAGACAGGGGTATGGAATTAAGAAATACAAACTACTATGTATGAAATAAATTGTACAGCACAGGGGAATATAGTCATTATTTTAAAGTAATAACTTTAAATGGAGTATAATCCATAAAAATATTGGATCACTATGTTGTATAGCTTAAACTAATATAATCTGTAAATCAACTATACTTCAAAAATATTTTTAAAAAAGAATGGTAAAAAACATAAGACTACATCCAATATAATTTGAAACTTCATTTTTCAAAAAAACTCAGCACCAGGCTAATCTTGAAACTTCATGATCTTTGAATTTATACTTTGAAAATAAATTTTGCTTATGATATCTATTACTTGCTTCCATGATTACAGATCCATTCAATAAACACATATACCACCAGCCCTTATTAGAACCTTGTGACATAACAGAGGATCAAAGAGTAAAAATTCCTTGCCTCATTGAATTTTTGTTCTTTAGAGGAGTGGAGAATACAGAGCAAAACAAAAAGGAATTAATATATTAGGAAGATACATGTCATGACATACATAAAGAGAAGAAGGAGAGAGGCAGTGGAGTGGGGATGGGGGTGAGATAGCAAATTTAGATAGTCAGAGGAGGCCTCATTGAAGAGGTGACATTAAAGCAGACTTAAGGAGATGAGGGAGAGATGAGGGAGAGATGCATGTATATATCCTTGGAAGAGCATCACAGGCAAAGGAACAGCAGGCACAAAATTTCTGAGATAGAGCTGGTGTGTTCTCAGAGCACTGAGGAGGCCAAGGTAGCTGGGATGGGGTGCACAAGGGGGAGAACAATAGGAGATGAAACCAGAGAGGTGGTGCCTTGCAGACCATTCTACAGTCTTTAGCTTTTACTCTAAGTAATACTGGGAGCCACTGAAGGGCTTTGAGCAAAGGATTTACACCATCTCATGATGTTCAACAGGACTGCTCTGTTTGTTACAGTGGAGAGAAGAGACACTAAGAAGTAAGGTGGAAGCAAGGAGACTAATAAGTGGGCTATTGCAATAAGCTATGTGAGACAGGATGCCTTTCCACATTGGTGCCAACTGAGCCCTAATCTTTGCAGATGACGTACTTGGTTTTTTCTCCTACAGCACTGGGGAGAGCACTGCCTACTTTTCTGAGGCAAACTCTTGGAGATTCTTTTCTGAATGTGCAAAATAAGAGCACAGTTTTTGTTTTGACATACTTTTAAAATAATTGTTTTAAAAGGAAACCACAACCAACCATGGCTATGATACTGAACTGTTGAAATACTAAAGAATACTAAAAAATAAGCCATTTATATACTCCTGGGCAAGCATCTAGGTGACGAATATTTTCAAGTGGATGGGCCAAGCACTAACGAGGTGGAGGAGCGTTACTATCATAACATTTTCATTTGAATCATACCACAGAGTTTGTTATTTTTCTTTGTTTTCATTACTTATCTTTATGAAAAACTCAACGTTTCTGACCGTCTCTCCAATCAATATCGGGCCAAGTCTACACTGAATAGAGTTGATTTTGTGTGCTTTTGGCAGTTTTCTTACACTTCTGAAAGTCTGAGATTTTCTTTTACAGAAAATGTGTGAGAGGGAGAGAGGTATATGTCATCCTTGCTGTCTTCAAACTCACCCCCGATACTAAATTATCTCATAGTGTAGCTGCATGTTACAATACTGAGTCCATACGCTGAAAGCATCTGCTCTACTGCTTTTATGGCTTTTATATAACCTCTGGCTAATTCATCCTTTGGCTTCACATTTGATCATCATAATAACATGGATGAGAACTAATTCTTGAAGCATGTGATCCCTGTCTTTTCAGGGCCTCTGTACCTTGAAAGAGAGAATTCGAGAACAATGGTTCTCTACCAGGGTGATTTGGTGCCCCAGGGGACATTTGGCAATGCCTGGAGACATTTTAAATTATCAGTTTGGGGGAGAGGAAGTTTCTGGCACCTGGTGGCTAGGAATTCTGCCAAACATCCTACAGGGCACTGGACAGCTCCCGCGGACACAGAATCATCTAATCTCAAATGTCGGTAGTAGTGAGATTGAGAAACCCTGTTCTAGAACAAGAGCTGAGAAGCACTTGAATGAGGTGGATGGCATTCCAAGCAGACAGAACTTTTCATCAGTTTGAAGACATCAAACTGTACAGACTGGTCCTCCTGGGGCTACAGTGAGTTAATGCTCCTCCACAACAGTCTTTTCCATAGAGTAACTCAAGCAGCAGTTCAGGACCTGCCATAGTATATTACAGAAGTTGCTTTGGGCTTTAATGAAATACAAAGGGCTATAAAAGCACCTTCTATAAAATACTAATGAGAGTTTGCACACTGTAATTGAGGGACAAGAGGGTGACAACATCGCTTCCCAGATTTAAAGGAATATTTTCCCACTTACTCAATTAATTTCTTTTGTAGCCTCAGTGATGATGGTTAAGTGTGCACCCTACATGGAGGATTTAAGCTCCAATGCACGATGAAGAAAACCCAAAGATTATAACGTATCCTTCTCTCTTTTCATTCCAGTTGATCAAACATACATCTGAAAAGTACAAATTGCATTAACAATGACAAACTATCAGGAACAATTCTTCAAAGGCTATTTATCAAATTTGTAAATGTGATGAGGCAGTCCAGAAAATTCCCCCTTACTACCTATTTCATCAGTTCTCAGAAACAGCATATTTTCACCTTTTAACCTTCCTGAAACAACGTTTATCTTACAACACAACGCCTCATGCAATCACTGTCAGCCAGGGAGCAGTCATGCTGTAGTTATGTGAAAGCCTTCTGATAAGATAAAGAAAATGTCACCATCAGTGTATCCTTCATTTGATAAAACAAAGGGGGTTCCCTAGAAGTTGGTAAACAGAGGCATAAGCCAACATTTTCTGGCCACAGTAAGACAAAAATGGGTACTGAAAGGAGGATCCAGACCCTCACACATTGTGTTTTGAAAGATCCTTTATAGATATTAATTCACACACTCCCTTCATGAATTATTCTAGAAATAGTATGCAAGCAATTAGAATATGGAAAGTATTCAGGTCCCTGTGGCCTGAAAATCCAAATCACAATAATAGAATCTTCTCTCAAGATACCTTTGCCATCACAGCAGAGAACAGCAAGCTGTTCTTTCTACTAAGTATCACTTGAACTTATCTGAACTGTACTAATATTCTTCCCTGACCTACCGGGCTGTTTCTGGTCCCTTAAAACACAGACCAGCTACACACCACAGTGCCCATCATTATTCACATTTCCATAAAGTAGAGAACCACACAGTAGGAGGGAAGACAAACAGCTACAGTCAGTTTCTTGTAATAACTTCCGAGGTTTGCATCGTTGACTTAGGAACAGCTATGAGGGGAGAGAGCTCCAGGTGCTCAAGCGACAAAATCCACTTCCCAAATACACTGCACAAACTTAAAATTTCCCTGCCAAAGAGTATTGCTATGTTTATGAAATGTCAGTTAGTTTACAAAATAAAAAGACCTCCTATCTGGAGCTGGGCAAATGATATGTAGGGCAGCTGTATCCCAAGGGCTTGTTGGGGCCTAGAGCAGGCTTCCCCCAAAATACGCCTCAATGGCATACTGATTATTTTGAATTAAAGTTACTTAAGAAGCAGCTGATGCAAGAGGGACACTTGGACCCCACCCCCACCCCCGCCGTCTCCCTGAAGGCAGGGAATAAATCTCTCATGTGAAAGGTATACCCCCTGCATCTAGAGGTAGAAGGATACCCTTATCACCAGAGACAGGAAATTTGGGGCCAAGAAGCCTGTGTAAACAAACCTTATTACTTCTTTAATTTACTACTCAAAGCCCAAATCCAAGCCCAAACTCTGTTTAGATTCTTCACTAATTAAGCACCCAAAGCCCATTTCTTTGTCTTGTTAATTCCTCAGTTACTTACTGTTTCTTTGTCTAAAAACTATAAATTCTGCCCGCTTAGGTCACTTCTTAGGTCCCATTTCCTTGCACAGGAATTAAAATTTGCTTCTTTTTCTCCAGTTAACCTGTCTTGTGTCAGTTTATTATTAGTCCAACCACAAGAACTCAAGGGGTAGAGGGGGAAATTTCCCCCTCTCTGACAGGCTCTTTCCAGAAAATAACCTTCTTGGGGAAGACCAGACTCAGAGCAAGAGAAACAGGCTTCCTGAAACTGGGATAAAAATTGGAATTAGGTACCACTCACTTCTGGAATTGGGGAACCATCATTACTAGTCATCATTCACAAGCAGGAGCAGCTGAGGCTCTGGTTCCAGGGTAGAAGTGAAGATTTTTCCTCCACTGTAAGAAGAAGGGAGGAGATTTCCTATCTCTGAAATGCCCTAAGACTCAACTATTGCTGATCTGAGAGAGATATCAACTCACTAGTGTCTCCCTGCAAAAGAGCCCTCACATAAGTAATCCACATCAGACTACAGAAATATTTCACAACAGAGTAGTTAATATAATCTCTTCAGAAATGTTTCTCTGGCTTTACCATAGGCTGGTAGTGGGGCAAGAAGAGAGAACCCAACACAGGCAGACTTTCCAGTAACTGGATCACTGCCTACAATCCACTAAAAATAATATTTTACTTTACATTTTTTTTCTCCTGCATCTGTACAATTTATACAAATGTCTGAGGAACCAAAGACATCTAGAAAGTAATGAAGAAATAATATGTAAAATAAGTATTCCACAATGTAGTAGAACAAAATTTTGAATATACGTAGTGTCAATTTTTAAAGTTTCCCTTATGGTTTATTTTGAAGAAATTTCAATGCCTTTATCTAGTAAGATTTCAAAGTTGAAGTTTTCATCTGACTGGTCAATGAAGAAATGGACAAATTTCTAGAAAGACAATCTCCCAAGACTGAACCAGGAAGAAATAGAAAATATGAACAGACCAATTACCAGTAATGAAATTGAATCAATAATAAAAAAAAACTTCCCAACAAAAAAAAGTTCAGGACCAGATGGCTTCCAAGGTAAATTCTATCAAACATTTGGAGAAGAGTTAACATCTGTTCTTCTCAAACTATTCCAAAAAATTAAAGAGGAAGGAATGCTTCTGAATTCATTGTATAAGGCCACCATCACCCTGATTCCAAAACCAGACAAAGATATTACCAATAAAGAAAATTGCAGGTATCACTGATATCGAACATAGATGCAAAAATCCTCAAAAAATATTAGCAAACTGAATCCAGCAATACGTTAAAAGGATCATACATCTTGATCAAGTGGGATTTATTGCAGGGATGTAAAGATTTTTAATATCTGGAAATCAATGTGATATACCACATTAACAAATTAAAGACTATAAATCATATGATCATCTCAATAGATGCAGAAATAGCTTTTGTCAAAATTCAACGTCCATTTATGATAAAAATTTTCCAGAAAGTGGGTATAGAGGGAACATATCTCAACATAATAAAGGCCATATATGATGAGCCCACAATTAACACCATACTCAACAGTGAAAAGTTGAAAGCATTTCCTCTAAGATCAGGAACAAGACAAGGATGTCCACTCTCACCATTTTTATTCAACATAGTATTGTAAGTCCTAGCCACAGCAATCAGAAAAGACAAAGAAATAAAAGGAATCCAAACAGGAAAGGAAGTAAAACTGTCACTGTTTGCAGGTGACATGATACTATACATAGAAAATCCTAAAGATGCCACGAAAAAATTACTAGAGTTCATTAATGAATTTGGTAAAGTTGCAGCATACAAAATTAATATACAGAAATCTGTACCAATTCTGTATACTAACAATGAACTATCAGAAAGAGTAATTAAGGAAACAACCCCATTTACAATCACACCAAAAAGAATACAATACCTAGGAATAAACCTACCTAAAGAAGTAAAATCCCGGTACTCTAAAAACTATTAAGACACTGATGAAAGAAATTGAAGAGGACAGAAACAGATGGAAACATACCATGTTTATGGATTGGAAGACTTAGTACTTTTAAAATGACCATACTACCCAAGCACTCTACAGATTCAATGCAGTCCCTATCAAATTATCAATGGCAATTTTCACAGAACTGGAACAAAAAAATTTTTTAATTTGTTTGGAAACACAAAGACCCTGAATAGCCAAATCAATCTTGAGAAAGAAAAGTGGAGCTGGAGGAATCATGCTCCCTGACTTCAGACTGTATTACAAAGCTACAGTCATCAAAACAGTATGGTACTGGCACACACACACACACACACACACACACACACACACACACACACATCAATGGAATAGGATAGAAAGCCTGGAAATAAACCCATGCACTTATGTTCAGTTAATCTATGACAAAGGAGGCAAGAATATACACTGGAGAAAAGACAGTCTCTTCAATAAGTGGTGCTGAGAAAACTGGACAGCTACATGTAAAAGAATGAAATTAGAATATTCTCTAATACCATATACAAAAATAAACTAAAAATGGATTAAAGACCTAAATGTAAGAACAGAAAGCACAAAATGCATAGAAGAAAACATAGATGGAACACTGACATAAATTGTAGCAATTTTTTTGGATCTGTCTCTTAAAGCAAAGGAAACAAAAGCAAAACTAAACAAACGAGACCTAAAGTTAACAGCTTTTGCACAGCAAAGGAAACTATCAACAAAACAAAAAAACAAACCTACTAAATGGGAGAAAATATTTGCAAATGACATGACCAATAAATGGTTAATATCCAAAATATATAAACAGCTCATATAAGTCAATACCAAAAACAAAAAACAAAAAAACAAACAAACGGGCAGAATACCTGAATAGACATTTTTCCAAATATCTATTGGAAGATATACACATGGTCAACAGGCACAAGAAAAAAATGCTCAACATTTTTCATCATCAGAGAAATGCAAATTAAAACCACAATGAGATATCACCTCACATCTGTCAGAATGGCTATAATCAAAAAGAATACAAATAACAAATGTTGCCACACACCTATGGTCAATTAATCTTTGACAAAGGAGGCAAGAGTATACACTGGTGAAAAGACAGTCTCTTCGGCAAGTGATGTTGGGAAAGCTGGACAGCTGCATGTAAATCAATGAAGTTAGAACACTCCCTCACACCATAAACAACAATAAACTCTATATGGCTTAAAGACTTAAATATAAGACATGACACCATAATACTCCTAGAAGAGAACACAGGCAAAACATTCTCTTGACATAAATCGTACCAGTGTTTTCATAGGTCAGTCTCCCAAGGCAATAGAAATGAAAGCAAAAATAAACAAATGGGGCTTAATCAAACTTATAAGCTTTTGCAGAGCAAAGAAAACCATAAACAAAATGAGAAGACCACATACGGACCTGGAGAAAATATCTGCAAATGATGTGACTGACAAGGGATTAATTTCTAAAATATACAAATGCTCATACAACTCAATAACAAAAAACCAAAAAACCCAATCAAAAAATGGGCAGAAGACCTAAATAGACATTTCTCCGAAGAAGACATACAGATAGCCAACAGGCACACGAAAAGATGCTCAACATCACTAAGTATTAGAGAAATGTAAATCAAAACTACAATGAGGTATCACATCACACCCGTCAGAATGGCCATCATCAAAAAAATCTATAAACAATAAATGCTAGAGAGGGTGTGGAGAAAAGGGAACCCTCTTGCCCTATTGGTGGGAATGTAAATTGATACAGCCACTATGCAGAACAGTATGGGGGTTCGTTAAAAAACTAAAAATAGAACTACCACATGACCCAGCAATCCCACTCCTGGGCATATACCCGGAGAAAACTATAATTCAAGAAGACACATGCACCCCAATGTTCACTGCAGCACTATTTATAAGAGCCAGGACTTGGAAGCAACCTATATGTCTATTGACAGATGAATGGATAAAGTACATGTGGTATATATACACAATGGAATACTACTTGGCTATAAAAAAGAATAATATTTTGCCATTTGCAACAACATGGATGGACTTGGAGGGCATTTTGCTAAGTGAAATAAGTCAGACAGAGACAGACAAACACTGTATGATATCACTTATATGTGGAATCTAAAAAATAAAACAGACTAGTAAATATAACAAAACAGAAATAGAGTCACAGATATAAAGAACAAACTAGTGGTTACCAGGGGGAAGATGGAAAGTGGAAGTAGCAAGATAGGGATAGGGGATCAAGAAGTACAAACTTCTATGTATAAAATAAATAAGCTATATATAAGGATATATCATACAGCACAGGGAATGTAGCCAATATTTTGTAATAACTATAAATGGAGTATAATTAAAAAATTGTGAATCACTGTGTTGTACACCTGAGACATATAATATTATACATCAACTATACCTCAATAAAAATTAAATTAAAAAGATTTTTTTCAATGCTTTTATCTAGTAAGATTTCAAAGTTGAAGTTTTCATCTGACTGGTCACTTGCCAAAAGGCTTCCGTATAACTACACATATTGAACTACCTTGTAGTACTTGTATTGCAACCTTGAGTCAAAGAAGCATAACAGAACAACTGTTGAGAAAGGCCAAAAATTAAAATACCTTTAAAAATTAGAAACAAATAATACAGGAAATAGCCCAGGATATTTTCTAATTAAAGCTTTTATACCAGTTCCACAATTTCATCCATTCAGATATACCTTTTGTCTCCACCTCTGATTTAGTTCTTTTGTTTTTCCAAAGCGCAATCAATTTCTAAATCACAGAGTTATGGACTTTTTAAAGTGAAACATTAACAACTGAATAGTAGTGATAAAAATTAACTCAAAAAGAAAAATGACAAGTGATTCTTATATTTACATCTACAACTCTGGGCAAAAATCTGGGAAAACTAGTTTAAAAAGATAAAAGTAAATTAGAATTTGTTGCTCCTTAGCAATCAGTTTTATAATATTATCATATATTCTTAGCGTTGGGTAGGACTTTTGGGATCATCTAGTTCAAACTCCGATCAGATACCTAAATCTACATAGCATCCTGTGGCGGCAGCCATTCAGATTTTATTTAAATGCCTCAAATCTATATAACATTCAGGTGATGACCTTACTTCATATTTCTTAAGAGTAAATAGCTATCGTCAGCCAGGAAATGCCTTATCTTCCTATCATGAAATACATCAGCCTAGTCATACACTTTGCCAGTGATGTGCTGGTAAATGTTTCCCAAACAGGAGTCCATGAAAAATAAAAGCCTTGATTTGTATCATTTGCTGATTCCCGTGGTGAAAATACCTAGGTCAGGTTCTCTGACAGCGAAGTTCAGAAGAGATGCACATTATCTCTTCTCATGAACAATCCTTCCCTTTTGTTACTGTGATAAGGATGGTCTGTCAAAGGCCAATCCCTCAATTTTAGTTCTCGATCCAACCCCCTCTAATTTTCTCAAAACTTCACTCACAGATAAACTTCCTCTCTCCTAAATCATCAATTTATCTACTTCTGGAGGAATTTTCCTACCATCATCTATCATGATATGTATGATCACAGCATTCTCTTTTAGTCTTTAAATAGCATTCATTTGTACTTGATAGTTCTTGTATGTTTAATTTTTAAAATATATTCAAATTCTGTCTCCTCAGTTAGAATGTAAGTCTTACATGTTCAGAGGCATTCTTTGGCTTGCTCACAGCCTTATCTCCAGAAGCTACAATAGTTCCAGGCACACAGTACGTACCCAATAAATAGTCACCAATTTATGGAAAGAATAGGAAACTTCATAGTACAGCTTTTTTGTTTTGATAGAACTTATTGTTAGAAATTGCTTCTTTATGTTGGTAGGAATGAACCTTCTAATTCTACTGGTTTCAGATATGATAATTAAGATAAATGAATAGAGTTGGTGTGCTGATTCTTTAAAGAACAAGGAAAGGATAGGGCATGCATGAATCATCAAATATCTTAACCAATTAGTTGAGGGAATCATACCAGTTTGAAAGTAATCAAATACATGCTTACCTATCCTTATATTACACATTCTTATAAAGTATACCACACTAATTTAATTTGCTGTTCATTGATAAATGCCCTGACCATTAATATTCAGGAAGGATCAAAAAACCTTGTTATTTGTTCCTTGGTTATAACTCCTGGTAAATGAATTATAATGTCATATATTTTCACATTAGAAAATAAAGTTAACTGATAAGATTTTATCTGAATTCCAAGAATATGGTCTTTCTTAACTATTTTGGTAATGGATGACTAAATAACTCATCAAAATGACCCCTGCTCCCTTTTTCTGTGGACACATACATCTTTCAGCATTGATACTGCCCCCTCTCAGGCTGTTGTGCAGGCTTCTATACCCAGCCCACTCCTTAAATATTCGTGACCCTTAAGTTTTCTTCCCTGGGCTCTCTGCTTTTTCATCTCTGCATACTCTCCCCTGTTGATCTCAGCCAGTCCTGATGTTTCAATGATCAAAAGCGGACAATTCCCCAGATTTTATTCTCCAGCCCAAATCTCTCTCTTGAGCTTCAAAATTCACAAACTCAGCTGTCCACCAGATTTCTCCATTCGAATATAACACAAGTATCTCAAAGGACAGGTTCCAAACTGAACATAACTTCCTCCAACACCCTCTCAGCCCTCTTCTGTCTTCCAACTTTGCCTGTCTCAGAGAATGGTACCACCTTCCATCCAGTTGAAGAACTATTTTCTCCTCTATCATAAACCTTTATTACACTCATTCTGAGTTGCCTCTTTCCTTATTGTCTCCCTTACTAGAGAGTGAGCCCTATCTTCACCAAAGTATCTCCGGCACCCAGCGGCATACTTATCAAACGTAAGTTCTCAGTAAGTATTTATTGAAACTTATTTTTCTCTAATGTATTAGAAAAAAGACCCATGGGTCCCTTTAGGTTTTCATCCCTCTCTAAAATCCAGACACATCTATTAGGGAAGTGCCAAATTGAGTATTTATTAAGTGAATGTGGTTAAGTTCTGTATAGATAATACACTATAATCAATTTCCCATTGTGGCACCAACAGTAAGCCTTAAGATGGCTAATCCAGTATAAATCACAACCTTTAAGCATGCCAATTCAATGCCTCAACGCCTTGTCCTTATTCTCATTTCTGATGCCTTTTTCTTTCCAATTACATGCTTGAAGCACAATACACTGAAGTATAATTCTTCTTCCTTAATACCATAGTGGTTTAAATTTAGATTCTTTAGAATTTTAAAGGGAAATGCGTACAAAAGAGGATTGAAAAAGTTGTTAATACTTCACACGAAAAATGCAATTCTAAACGAAAAAAGTCAGACCCTGGAAATTTCTCTATTCAACAATGAGCTTTATACTTAAATTTGTTGTGGTTACTTTGCTTGTTTTTGCTCTTTGTCATAAAGCCTCCGTGGATCCATTGTGGGATTAGACCCAAGCATTGAACCATGGGGAAGACCTCTGAATGATTAACTTCTCAGATTGAAACTGGGCTCTATTCTAACCTGGAGAGGGTGAGAAGACACCATTTGAATGTGGAAATTATGGGCAGGAGGAAGAGTATGAAGTGGTTTTCAGTCTGGATACCTTTACTGTCCTGGAGAGCCTAACATTCTTCCCTCACATAAATCTATATGGTGTCCATGGAATGAGAAGTGAAGACAAAAGTAGGGTTATTTGAGTCCACTAGACTGTCTAACATATAAACTAATGGTGAGACCATTGTGTTATCAGGGGAAGAGGAGCTCCAGTGTGGCTGGCCCAATAGAGAGAATATTTTGACTCTTTTGAGTACTGTATTTATATGAAAGAAAATGTTCATGAAGTGTGGGCATGGATATTTATGCACTCACATATTTTTATTAGCTTGCTAGCATTTGTTCAGATATTTAAAAGTCTTTTGGAGTGACTAACAAACTACATTGTCAATTTTCGTAAGTACTAGACAATATAAAATCAGTCCTAATAACAGCTTTGACAGGATTTAATAAAGCACACACACAAAAATGTGTAATTTGCACAGGCTAATTTACACATATGTATAACTGAGAAAAGAATTTGGAAGATGTTAGTTTCCCATCTGTACCACACAGAGAAAAATGGGGAAAAAAATGATATACCAACTGTCAATAAACAATTTTAAGTGTATTCTCCTGTTCTCATCCCAAAATAAAATTTCCAGTATCCAAAATATATTTTCTAAGCTCCCTTGCTAAGGTGATATTTTATTTCCATGTGATTCCATAATTTCTATATATGTCACAATATGTTGATTTTCAAGACCTAAGTTATTGTTTTTTAAGACTGCATAATCAAATTTAGTCAGTGTTGTTTGTGGTTAAGAAACAAAAGACAGTGATTTGGTCAGGTCACATGCATGGAATATTTCTTTATTTTTATTTTTTTTCTGAATTCTTGAACGCTCACCTTCTTTCATTGAGTTTATAATTTCTACTCTCCTCAGTTATATTATGGATCACAATATGCACCAGCTTGCCTTAGGCTTGAATGTTAAGTTGAGAGTCTAGATTACAGAGCTAAGACGTCTTATTAACCTTCTTGCTCTAACTTAAAAACATGTATGGCCAATCATTTTTGCCAGCATTCAAATGGGATTTGTGTATCTCTTTGAGTGATAAAAATTGTTTAGTATTAAGTAGGCTTGAACACAATATTAGGATAAATCTCTGAGTAAGAAGTACAGTTCCAGATTTACATGACAGAATATTGTTTCCAAGCATATTAATCAATTCCCTTTGACTCCCTTTACTCACGGAATTTGTTCACTAATTCTATTACAGAGGCCTTCTCTATCTTGCCCAATTAGACAGAGGCACTGATTGCTAATTTAGTAGGTAGTTACTTGGGGTAGGAAGAATATTAAAGGGGTCATTACAGAACCTGAGAGTCAAAATGACAAAGTCATAAGTTAAAAAAAAAAAAAAAAAAAAAAAGGAGTTGGTCTAGATAGAAGAGAGAAAATTCTGATGCGGCCTTAC
This sequence comes from Phocoena phocoena, assembly GCF_963924675.1. Taxonomy (NCBI): domain Eukaryota; kingdom Metazoa; phylum Chordata; class Mammalia; order Artiodactyla; family Phocoenidae; genus Phocoena; species Phocoena phocoena. The sequence goes on along the minus strand of NC_089225.1, from coordinate 50,783,147 downwards.
AGAGTTAAGTTTTTACCTCCCACTTTTAACTCATTCCTGGGCTGGGAGAGGTGGGAAACAGAAAGACTGGAAAAGATTTCACAGGGTCTGATCTCAGAGTTCAGCTTGACCAGCCAGCATCAGAGCTGATCAGCAGAGCAGAAGTTGGTAATAAGGAGCTATAAAGTTTGTTCTGTTCGGTTCCATTTGATGAGGTTAATACAGCCAATACTCTTACTAAGTACCCCCTGAATGTCATTCAGTCTAAGTGCGTGATGAGTATGCATTCACTTAATCCTCACAGGAATCCTATAATAAGTACTATTATTATCATTATTTCTATTTTATGAAAGGGGAAACAGAGGGACAAAAAGTGACAGGTCCAAGATCACACGACTAAAAACTGCTGAAGCCAGGATGTCAACCAGCCAACCTGACTTCAGAGGCCACACTCTTGACCAACACTCTACTGCCCTTTCAGGAGGGCATTCAAGTAACCAGCCCATGTGTCACCTGTTTACCATCCAGCAGGAGTGATACCCAAGACTTTGCCCATCAGCCCCACAGATGTCCTGGGTGCAGACAGCACCCATTTCAGTGACCCAGGGTAATCACTCATTAGCCTCCAAGAATGCATGTTGGGACTCTGGATAGCTGCGAGTGGTCATTACCCAGTTCGTTACCTGGATAAGGAGGGACTAGATGGAACCAACCGATGAACTCCCACCAGGGCAATGGCAGCAGTGGCACACATAGCTTTTGGTTACCAAAATAGTGTTGATACTTTAATTCTTATGGTTTCAAGGAGACTCAAGCATAGACCCCCGACACTGGACACAGGCTCAGCTCAGCAAATGGGAATATCAATAAGGAGGTTGGGCCTGCAGCATCTCCTGTAAATAACCTGGTAGGATGTTGGAGCATGGGGAGGGAAGCTGAGCCTGCAGACTTCTAAAGCTCTTTCATTTCAGAGGCTTGACGATTCTGTGATTCCAGGGAGATGTTGCTGCTCTTTCCACAGTTTCTATCTTTTAATGTTGGCCAGCTCAAACAGGTTCTGGGATGCTGGAATGAAGCTACTTATTAAAAAATAATTAACAGTGAGATCATATGGGCGAGGCTGGGTTTTAACAAAAGAGCTCATGGAATTTTCAGGGTTTAAAAACTGCTATATGTGAACCTGAAGACTAAAATTAGCAACAATGAATAGCAAATGAGGCACTTTGGTTAATGTCCACACTGGCCACAACTGGACAACTGGACACACAACTGCCTGCTGTTTTGAATCCTCATGTTTTAAGACCTTCTTGTATTAAATACTTTTCAAGACATAAATACGCAAATAGTTACACAGATCAAATTGACTGGATTTTATTTTTGAAGCCCAGCAGGGGAGTCTTCTTCATATAATTTTACTATTGCTAACGTTTATATATATAAACATTTTTAAAAGTCCCATTTGTAAGTATTCCCTTCAATAAATAGGCAAGGCATTTTCCACAAATCCTTGGCATGTGTAGACATCTAGCTATTAATGAAGGTGAGGTGGTATCTCATTTTCTACACACAGACACAGACATATGCATAGAAATATCCATATTCATGCACCTCTACAATACTTCACTTTTCTTATGATCTGACTTTTCAAGCCAAAAATGCATGAAAATGTGGTACGAAGTGATGAAAAAGAGGCATACATAGGGTTAAATTTTACTGTGTACCTACCATGTATAAAAACTATGACAGTCACTAGGGACAAATAGGAACGAGGCATGGGTCTGACTCCAAACAGTGTCTAGTATGGAGAGGACAGAAGGCAAGAGATGTGAGGGAGACAGAGAAATATGTAAGTACTATGGACTAAGGGCATCATCAGGCGTACCACATTTAGGACAGATAAGCCGCTTAAGAGTCATCTCTAAGGCAGGAATCCTCCTCTGACACCAAACTTTTAACAGCAAAGGACATGTTGGAACTTTAAGAAGACTATCAAGGGATTCATGTGTAATGACTGAATACACACTTCAAAATAAAAGTAGCTGCCATTTACTGAATGCCTACTTTACATTCAGTTTCTCTAATTCTTGCAATCTTGGAAACTTGTTTTACAGGTAAAAAAGCTAAGCTTCAGAGAGGTTCAGGGACTTACACAATGTCACAGCAGGGTAGCAACAGAGCTGGAATTCAATCCCAGGTCTAGCCACAATGCCACACGGCTAAAGTAAGAACAGGCTTGTCCGGCCCTGGCTCTGTTGAGCCTCTTTTCTGGAGCCAGGGCCACTTTTTTCCCCCCAGGCTGTCTGTCCTGAGATTGGCTGCTTCCTCATTTCTGAACTCTGAGGTGTTGGTAGATTATCTCACCCTTGGCTGTTGCGATTGTGCTGGATACAGCTTCGATCGATGGCGTCAAGGTTTTGCTCCCCCCCAATACGCTCAGCAAAGTGTTGGCTTCCTGCTTTTCTCGTTAACCCCTGTTGTGGCTCTTGTTGGTTTGGTTGACCCTGCAGCCTTCTGTCTCTTGTGAGCATTCGGCGTTCTCTGCCGGATCAGTGGTGTGGGGCACGCTGGGGCAAAAGGAAGGGAATTTATTCTACTCCCTTTGGCAAGAAGAATTGCTTCTTTGTCGAGGTTAGAGGTGCAAACAGATGCCCCTTTGTATGGTGTCATGATACTTCCTGGGTAACGCCATTAACTGTTTCCTGGGCAGCAGAAGCTTGGGGGTCATTTCTGAATTACCATTTAACTTCCACTGGTACGTGAGCCCTCAACCGTTTTGTTCAACCGCACTATTGAACTCTGCACATGATAAAAGCAGGATTCTTATGAACTGGATCTTTAACAAAAGGAATCATGACCTGAATCTTTGACAAACATATCTGTTTCGTTCATACTATGTTTTCGAAGTCCAATGTGATACATACGTGACACATAGTAGGTGTTCAATCAATATTTCCTGAAAAAATAAACTTGGAGAAGCAGCTGGTGTATATTTATGTGTGTGTGTGTCTCGGCAGATATCTCCGTTTTCCTCTTAATGAATAAGCATAATTATTTATGCTGACTGCATAGACTAAAATATAATTTAAGTGAGTCAGATTAAAAGAGGTATTAAATGCATAGGGAAAGTAATGAAGATGTAGGTTAAATCAGAAGACATTTTGTGGTGTGGGTAACACTATCTTGACTAAAGTCTACTTCCTTTCAGAGCGACTAATAATCATGAAGTGGCTACTTTACCCTCTTTTTTACACACACACACACACACACACACACACGCACACACCTTTCCTGCTCCTCCAGGAATATGTTTGGATATGCATATAAAGCTGACATGCAATTTGTAGGAGAAGCAACACAACAAGAGAAAGACTTGGAGAACTGTATTGTGAGTTCCCTCGCAAAAGTTCACTGCATAAAATACTAGACTACTGCTCTCACTTAGAATCTCAGAACAATTCCCCTTTCTAGAAAAAAATTTAGGTCTAAAAAAGGCTTTGAGAGGTCAAGCCTACCACCTGTTTTCCTTAGAAATTTTGTTTCAAAACATGGAAAACATAATGGGACATTTTCTTGTCTCATTTAGTTAGTTTGGTAGGGAACTGGCTTAACTCTAGTTAACATATTTTCATTTAGAGTTACTTTCAGAGGAAGAACATCTTTCTACTGGCTTAAGCTTGAATGGAGAGAAAAATAAAATGTGCTTAAGGAAAGTAAGAGATCCAAGAAACATGGGAACTACCAAATGGGCTTAAGGAGAAATAAAACATCTGAGAAGATCCATCACAAGTAAACAGATTGAATCAGTTTTCAAAAACTTCCCAACAAAGAAAAGTCCAGGACCAGATGTCTTCATTGGTGAATAGAAGAGGGATGTATAGATTAGTGTGGAATAAAGATAGGTGAGAATATTTCATATGATAAATAGGATTTATATTGTACCCTAAAGAATGGGTAGGAATTGGTCACAGATGGAAGGGGTAGAGACATTTCTTGTAAGTAAGGATCAGAATGAGATGGACATGGCAGGGAAGATATATGAGACAGTGAGGACTTTGTTAAGTGTAATACTGTACAGGGAAAGAAATTAAGATTGGATATTTGTTGTAAGACCAGACAAATGAAGCCCTTAAATGCTGATGTGAAGAGTTTGGCATTATCCTACATGCAGATGGGGTCTATTAGAGGATTTTGAGCAAGGCTATGGTATTATAAAAGCAGAATTTTAGAAGGTAAATTTAATTGTATTCAGGATGAATTGAAAATATGGGAGCTCACAAGAGGGAGATGACTGGTTAGGAGGTTTTGATGGTAACCCAGGCAGGATTCTCATGGAGCTACGATGATTACACTGAGATTGAAAGAAAGGATTATATGGACATGTAATTTAGCGACCAATAACTATAAGAGATGAATTACGCTTAAAAATTCTTAGATGATTCCGAGGTTTGTAAGATGAAAAACTAGAAGGACAGTGGAAACACTATCAAGAATGGAGTGATTGGAAAGAAGAGCTAGATCTGGGGGCATGAACAATGAGTCCAAACGGACACTGAGAGTTTGAAATCCCAGGAACATTCCAGGGTGGAGATTCCTGTAGGGCAAACATTCCGGACAGGAAGTAAAGAGAGAATCCAGGTCAGGAGATAGAGAGTTGAAAGCCATTGTTTGGACACTTCTAGTACTCTCTCAAGGGTTCTCAAATTTTAGAGTTACTCTGGATAAATGATTTAAATAGCATATTGCATCATTATTTAATGAAGGGACTCTTTGCCTTGCCTCTTGCTTTTGTGTATTCCATATAGAATGAGGAAGAAAAAGAGATGTGTTATGAGATGAAGAGAAGTGTGGCCATTGAGTATGACCACGTGAGTAAACTGCTTTTCTCCTGAAGGATTATTTTCGTGGGCTTCCTTTCTTTGCTCTTCGTGCTTGGCTCGGTTTGAAGACCTGGCAGAAGGCTTTTGTGTGAGATGGTGCCTAGTAGTGTAAGAAAAGCAAACTAAGTAGCAAATATAAATGAAAATGTGTAGCAATCTACTTGGATTTTCAGGAAAATTTGTGAGGGTGTTTGGGGTCCCACTTGGCCCAGCATGCCAGCTGCGTGGGATGCATTCATGGGGAACATTGCCACTTCCTCTCTGAGATACACACTGCATGTAGCTGAGAAGGTTCACATCTAGTTGTAAGCTGGCTTATCTGGAAGGAGTCTTGAGAAAAATCTGTTCTAATAAAAGCAGTTTTCTGCTTTAGAAGGTAAGTGAAGACACTGAGTGTCAAAAGCAAAAACAATAAGGCAAACACTAAACTAGGATAAATAAACTTTACACTTATGCTTTCAAAGAAGAGATCCCTAGAATACTTTTGAAGATCCAATGACACAAAAACGTCTATTGAGTGAATGAGAAGACAAAAACTCAAACTTTTAGATTAAGATCTTAGAAATGATGCAAAACAAACCCACACAAATCTGTTAATAAAATCCCCTGGCTTTCAAAAGTTATTGCCAGAAAAACGTTACATACATTTAGCTAACAAATGATTGTTGACCAGTCTAAAGCTATTCCCTTCTTTCCTTGCCATTTTTATTTCTTTTTTCTTCTCACAAGGCTGAGTGGGTCCTCACTCACCCTCAGTGAATGGATGGCTTCAGAACTGTGCCAATTCAGATTTGTTTGCTGAATGCATTTTTATAAGTATCTGACTTCCCACTGCTGTGGCTACAGGTTTCAGTGGATCACGTAATGGTGGATGAGGTCAAGGTGGAAAACAAAGCAAAAAACAGCAACCAGAAACTCACAAAAAGGTAGCTTCAGCTGTGTCAGCAGCTACACTGGGGGCGTTAGACAAAGAGAGTGCCAGGTAGGCGGGAACTAGGAGAAGGCAGGAGACAGGGAGGAACAGAGTGATAAAAAAAAAAATAGTTCCCCTTTGCTCCCTTCATCCCAGGGATGACCTCCTTTCTGATCAGGAAGACTTAGGTCCTGCCCATGAGAGACCAAAGAGTCTAAAGCAAGGAGGCCTTCTATTTCTTTACCCAACCGGCCTGGTCTACTTAAAACTGCACCCAGATCTTTATTAGGCCTGGGGTGACTCTCATTTAGGTTGTGGTAACCTTTCACAATATATCTTTGAGAAATTTAATTCACTTTTTGTATCAAACCATTTCTTTCCACCAAGCCTCAGGTGCCTTTCTATAAAAATAAAGGATCAAAAGAGATAACCTCTAAGCTTTCTTCCAACTACAACCTTCCATGGTTTCAGAAAAGATACAGAAAACTGTTCACGAAGAAAACCAGGTGTAATTTACCTATAAATCACTTCTACAGTTTCATTCATAGTTTCTGAAGCCATTCTCCTGATGGTGAGCTCACATAGATATTCCACAACTGCTACAAGCCCCCAGTTATACATTTTTATTGGTCGTGGCCCAGGATAGAACAAGTGCAAACTCTTCTAAAACCACAGAAGCATCATGAAACCTGTTAACAACTTAGTTCTCAGTGAAGCAGTGTCTCTTATTTCTGATAATGTCCATGGTTTTTTCCTGAATTCATCATTGGATCTTTAAATTTTGTATCTTGTCTGCACCACCCTGCTTCTCCAAAGAGCTGTTAGTGACTTTTTGGAGAAGCATTTAAGCAGAATATTACCAAGAATTTTCAACATTATGTTTCATTATAGTAATTCCTTAAAAAAAATTATTGTTAGAAAAGATCTGGAAGAGCTTTGGAAAATAAATCAGAGTGATGAGCATATGGTGGCCAGTTCAGCCGGCAGCCTTTCTTAAATAACCGTGGATGGCTGAGTCCCATTCAAGTCAGCCCCTTAAGTCTTGCCTGCTTCAACAGGAGTCTTGCTTAAAGATAACAAGAGGAGAGGATTATGGTGGAAGATAAAGAAAGCTCTAGGCCTAGTACTCTCTGTAGTGCTGTACTCAGAATAAACGGGAAACATATTAGAAAATATTCTGAAAGTGAAGTTTCAACCTTTCTCCAGTAAATATTCAGCTGCAATCAGGCACTTCAGGTAAACATGGCTCTGAGTCTGAATGGTGCTAAAGCTTAGATAACAAAATCGATATGGTACCTTCGGGAAAGAAGACTCCTGTTTGGAAGTGCAAAAGAAAATCTATTAAGAATATATTACTCAGAATAAAAGCTGGTAAAATGTTTTTAAGATCAGTTCAATAGGTGATCTCGAAAGATATTTCTTTTAGTTATGCTGTGTACAGGGTTTTCAGGGCTTTTTATTGGAGATTGATGTAAATGAAATCAATGAAGGCACTCCTCTTCAAGTCCTCTAGAAAACAGCCTTCCCCCCTTTTTAAACCAGATAATAAGGGGTTTTGTTTGCTTGTATTCTACCAGTAAGAACTTGTTCTCTCTCATCCGAAACATCTCAATTAAGTTCATTCATAAACATTTTTACTTTAGATCCAACTAGTATCTAACTTTTGACCAATCAAAAATTGACGTGCCAATGACTGCCCACTTCTGCCAGTATCAAAACAAATAATCAACATGATATAAAATAATTATTGTTATCTGTTTTAAACACCACCTTCAGAACTGTGAACACTGGACTCTAGTGGTTATTTTCTGTGCTTTTATCTTACTTTACACGTTGCCTTTACCTTGTATTTTGCTCCTTTCTTCTCTTCTTTCTGAATAGATAATCCCACCCAATTTACAGACATTGACAATGTCTATACATAAAAGAGACATGGAGTTAATGGCAAAACAGTTCAAAACAACTGCTTCAGTCCTCTAATTCACTTTGCACAAAGAACTATAACCATAAATAATTTCTATGAAAAAACAGAGAAGTCTGCATATGGCACCTGAGGTTCTCAGACCTATGTTAATCATATTGCCAGATACCTGCACCTTATACATTTGTAAACAAAGTTCAATTCAAATGAACCTCATGAAAGGGAAAACGTGTTACATTTGGAAGAATTAGGTACGTGTGGGTAATCTCTTCCATTTAGCGTGATGACTGTAGGGAAAGGGGTTACGGCATGTTTGTTTAAGTCTTGAGAAATCTGGCATTATTGCCTTTTTCTTCCTCTCTCTGTTTCTGTCATCAGCTGACTGGGTCAGCAATGCAAATTTGGGTTTCGGTATGATCACCACAATTCTCCACAGACAACTTTAATATCGTGCCTTTTCTTCTCTTGGGCATGAAGTTGCAAGTCATGCCAGTGCATCTCCACGGCCAGCAATGCCAATAAATGGTCAATGATGTAAACCATGGATGTCATACATTTTGATCCAATCCCAATCTGTATAAGTGTGATTAGTGGCAGCAGAGATAAAATACAATAATATTTGAGTCATTAACAAGGAAGTAAAGGTGAGGCTTTGAATTTCTCATTCTTAATGTAGCTATATCATTTCCCCCTAAATCTCAAAGAAAGATTTAACATACATTAGTGCATATGTGTGTGTGTGTGTGTCTGTGTGTGTGTATGTTTGTAACTGAGGATTTTAGAAAAGGTATGTGCACAAAGCTTACTATATGAAGAATTATCTTCATGTAACCTAACCCATTCTATAAGATATGCCTTAAAAATGCTGTAAAGTAAACAGCCAAGACATGGAAACAACCTAAATGTCCATCAACAGATGAATGGATAAAGAAGATGTGGTATATATATACAACGGAATACTACTCAGCCATAAAAAGCCATCTGGAGCAACATGGATATACCTAGAGGCTATCATACTAAGTGAAGTAAGTCAGACAGAGAAAGACAAATATCATATGATATCGCTTATAGGTGGAATCTAAAAAAATGATACACATGAACTTATTTACAAAACAGAAATAGACTCACAGACATAGAAAAAAAATTTATGGTTACCAAGGGGGGAAGTGGGTAGGGATAAATTAGGAGTTTGGGATTAGCAGATACAAACTACTATATATAAAATTGATAATAACAAGGACTTACTTACAGCACAGGGATCTATACTCAATATCTTGTAATCTATAGTGGAAAAGAATCTGAAAAAGGTGTACATATATATATATAAAACTATGTGTGTATAGATAAAGTTTTATATATAAAGTATATATATTAAAAAAACTGAATCATTTTGCTGTATACTTGAAACTAATACAACATTGTAAATTAACTATATTTCAGTAAAAAAAATACTGTAAAGTAAACTGCAACTCCAACCAACTCTATAATGGGTAGGTTCCTTATATCCTTACACATAACTATAGCGTTAAATTCTTATGTGGTGAAATGATACAGGATGAGCCCTCTGAGAGCAAGCATTTGGTTATACATTTTGCACATTACTAGTAATCATTCATTTGTACATTTCATACCTATTTATTGCATGCCTAGTATGAGCCAATATTTTAGGTACTGGGAATATAATAGGAACATAAAATATGAAGCCCTTCCTCTTGTGGAGCTTCTGTTCTTGAGGATAGAGACAGATAACAACAACAACGACAGCAGTGACAAACAACTCAACAAGTAAATATATAATACACTAGAAGACACATAAAATAGGGAGAGTGAGCACAGAGAGATGGGTGCCATTTCTGATCAGGTTGTCAGGGACAGCTTACCTAATAGGGTGATGTTTGAGTAGAGACTTGTATGAAGCTCTCAGGAAGGAAACGTTTGATAATCAGGGGAAGAAGGTTTATCTTCTGATGGGTTGTATTTACACAACACTAATCCAACAACAAGGCGATCAGAAAATACGATTAAATCAACTGTTTGGTCTAATAAACATGGACAAAACAAGTGGTTTGTGGTCTGAATTTTTTACTCTTTGCACCAGCTATTTTTGTGGTACATGAATACAAAGTACGATACAGCTTTAGATTCACTGGCTCTCAGGGAAAAATTAAATTCCTGGCTGGAACCACTAACGGTAAATCATCTTTAGTGATTATCACCCTTCTTTATTCTAGAATTCTGGCAGCAAGTGATAAGCGCAGGGTGTAGCTGGAAACGGTGACTGCTGCTGAATTCTATCTCCCCAAGTCTGCAGTGAGAAGAAGTAGCTGTCACACACCAGCAGGGATGTCAGCAAACCAGATATTGCTCACAGCACTCATCAATCCACAGAGATGCACTGAGTGATTCAAAACTTAAAAATAAATCATTCTGCTGCTTTATGCAGAATGGACCCTCTGGAGAAAGAGTAAAAACAGGATGACCAGATGTATGAAGGGAGTCAGGAGTTCAAGCTGCAGAGGCCTGAAAAATATGTTGAGAAGGCACTTGGATATGCAAGACTGAAGTTTATGGAAAATGTCAGATTGGAAATAAAAATATTATAGTCATGAGAGCATAAATGGCCCAGCTTAGATATGATTACTATGGGTAGAGAGTAGATAGAAAAGGGAGGCCCACTACCACGCTCTGGAGTACTCCAATATTTGCAGGTTTGACAAGGAGAAGGAGGTGGCAAAGAAAACCAAGGCCAGTCACATTACAGGGAAACCAGGAGAGTGTGACGCCAGGAAAGGCAAACCGAGGGAAGAAAATGTTACAAGAAGAGAATGCCCATTTGTGTCGAAGTACTGCTGCAAAAATCAGTAGTCATAATAGTAGTGTACTAATGATGATAACATAATAATAGTTAACATGTGTTATACCCTTATTATCTGCCAAACATTGTTTTGAAGGTTTACATGGATTATCCCATATAATCCTCACAATAGTCGTGTGTAGTAGGTACTGTTATTGTCATAATTTTACAGATGAGGAGACTATGGAATAGATTATTAATAACTTGGTCATGCAGTCTCAGTAATGGATTTAGGAAGATGGAGACAGTTGATGACCTTGAAACAGAGCTGTTCCGTAAAGCAGTACAGAACCTGGAGTGGTTTGCAGAATAAATGGGAAATGAGACAGTAAAGATCGTGGGTATAGACATGCACACAGTTACTAGGCCTGGCACCTAGAATATTCAATAATTGATGGCTATTATTAAAACAGCCCTGATAATATTTTATTGCAATTATTCTTTCAGATAACTGTCTTTGCTGCTGAACTAAGCACTCTTTATATTTTTTATCTCTGTTATTTCAGCTTTTACCGCGATTTCTCTCATCTGTTCAGTGTTCAATTAGTGTTGATCAGGGTTAGGATAAGGAAGAGGTTAATGGAAGAAATTCATTTTGTGATGGACTTACAGATACGCAAAGTTTGAAAAGGTCAAGTGTAATATCATCAAAGAAGCTCAGACCACTGCGGAGCTCAACATGTAAAATTTTATGAAATGTTAAGTCAATAATTTGCCCAAAATGTTCACTTATGGGATGATAGGTCTGTCTGTCTAGATCAGAGTTCCAAAGCTAAAAGGCCTACACAGACCAGGCTGCAATGGAAATGAGCCAGTTGTAAGTTTTGGAATAAGACAATGGGGGCATACTGGAGAGAAGCCAGAAATCAGGAATTTTTAAATGAAATATGCCCTAGTTTTAAAAGCTAGCATTTAATTCAATTTTTTGATAATACTATTCAGTGTAAATAGAACACACTTGTGGAATATACTGGCCCAAGGGGCACTAATTTATGGCTTCTGGTCTGTCCACCCTGCTAATGAAGACAGTTCATTCTAGGGGAAAATCAGTCAAACCTACAGTAAAACAAGTACATTGAACTGTTTGACATTTACCATAATTTTAGATAGCAGGACGGCTGAATGTTTAAAAATAAAAGCCATAGGGGAGAATATATATTTCAAGGCCTTCAATGAGAATAAAAAAGAAAAGCATAGGTCATAATTACTATCTAAAACAGATCTGTCTGAAAAGCCATGTAACCCAAGGAAAACCCAATGCATGGGCATGGCTCTGAGGATCAGTGTGTGGTGTACCATGCATTATACCTCTCTCCAGTTGAGGCGACAGCCTTAGGCAGCATTGACAGAAGTGGAGGGTGAGAGGTCAACTTTTTTTAAGGGAAAAATATCTTCTACAGTCAGGTAAATATTTTATAACTGCTTGGCACCTCTCACAGCATAATGCCTGGATCAAAAGAATATATCTTCAGAGATTCATTTGGGACATCATGTTACACAAAACTATTGTCTGTTGCAACGCTGACAAATAATATTCTAATCTATCATTTAGTCTTAAATGAATTTTTTTAGCATCTTATTATAAATTACAGTGTCTCCCAGGTAGCCTCAAAAAGTTTTCTTTCATCCACTTTCACGTGTCACTCCATTTTTCCTGTGGGGTCTTTGGCGTTTGACATCAAGGAAGTATGGAACTGAGGTGTTATATGCAGGGACCAGCTAATTCTTCAATGATTTGGATGTCAGCTAAATTATTTCTTTTGATCGATAAGGTAGTAGAGTGTTTTGTTATCTGGATCCATAGAATTATATGTCATTTATACACAGACCAAAGAAAGATTACATATCCTTAAAAAAAAATAGCAGTATTGAATTTTTAAAGTGTATTGGTGCTACAAGGTTACTTCATTAGCACGAGAGTAAGCTCGTAAGAAGCTGATTAACCATACTATTATCTATTTATCCCTCTGTCTGTCTGTCTACGTCTACAGTAACCGCTTAATATACTGTTCTTGGATTAAATTGAGCCAATAATAATACATGAACAAATAAACACAGAATCTCGACTTGCTTACAACTTTATTATGAACAAGCAATGTGAAGAAGATCCCAAAAGAACAGGCTTTCTTTCTTTAATGTGTTTCTGTTTTGACTGAGTAATGTTTATAGGTTTGTTACTTGATATTTAAAAGTAATTTCAATAAGCCTCAGAATTCAAAGTAAGAATGCAAACTGATTGCTAAAATGCAGATTAATTCTCAAATCATAGGTAAACCAAGTATTAGACATCTAGTATAGCACTGTGAAAACAAATTTGCAACATGACATTTCTTGGGCCTAATATTATATACAATGACCCATCAAGGTTTACAATGTGTAACTTTCTATCTTTATATCTCCCATAGACAATATATGTCCTGGAAGGAGATAATACATGCAGACTTCTTATTTGGGTTCCTGTGGATACTTCTTACCTGAAATCATTTTTAAGCATGTGTAGAACTTACGTCTTATTAAGAAGTTTAGACTTGTGAGAATATTAACTAAGCATAGCTTCTTGCTCTCACTACAGGCAGGTGAATGGAATTAAAAAAATATTACCATAGAATGTTAGAACAGAATTATTAGACCAGGAAATCAAGAAACTACATACCAAGGGAAATTTCAAAAACTACATTTTAACAGTGAAAATAATCATTCAAAACAATCTGTATTTTTTAAAGGCAAATTGTAGAAAATAAAGAGCAAGTATCTGGATATTTCTTCTATCCACATAAATGACAAGTGTTGCGGTACCAACAACTCCTCTTCTTTGGGTATTTGTGTCCTGAATAAACCTCCATTTTTTTTTTATAGTCAAATCAGTACCTCAGATGATACTTTGCATAAAAGTGCTGGTTTCAGAATATGGTGCCCTGATATACTCTAGAGAAGATTCAAGTTCAGAGAAACACTAATAATTTTGGTTAAATAGTGAATGATAATTAACATAAACTTTTGGCTATGACTTTATTCTATTTAAATATTTTAAATAGTTACTATAAGAATATACTAAAAATTCAAATAATACTGAAAGAAATAAAATAAAAAGTAAAATCTCCTTTCCCCAATTCCAGTTTTCTTCTGGAAAAATATATCATGATTTTAAGTTTCTTGTTTGTTCTTCCAGCATAAGGAATTAAAAATGGAAAGAAGGAAGGAAGGAAAGAAGAAAGATTGTGTAAAATCGAATTATTCTGTACAATCCTTAGCTTTTGGCTTTATTTGCTCTATAGTATATCTTGGAACCCTTACTCTATTTAGATAATTTTTTCAAAGTTTTTATTATGGGAATTCTCAAATATGCAGTAAAATTGGTACAATAAGCACCCATACATGGTGTTGGCCAAAACGTTCATTTGTTTTTTCTGTAAGGTGGCTCTAGTAGCACTTGTGTTTAACTTCATTCAAAACAATTTTGTTAGAATGTATGTGACAGCTGTCATATCAGTGTGCATTTAAAAAAAAAACATCAAAATTGGTGAATTTTTGTGTAGCCATTTAATACTGAATATAGAAGAAAAAAGCAACATTTTCGGCATATTATGCTTTATTATTCCAAGAGAGGTAAAAACGCAACTGAAATGCAAAAAAAGATTTGTGCAGTGTATGGAGAAGGTGCTGTGACTGTTTGAACGTGTCAAAAGTGGTTTGCGAAGTTTTATGCTGGAGATTTCTCACTGGACAATGCTCCACGGTCGGGTAGACCAATTGAAGTTGATAGCGATCAAATCGAAACAATAATTGAGAACAACCGACGTTATACCACACAGGAGATAACTGACATACTCAAAATATCCAAATCAAGCAATGAAAATCATTTGCACCAGCTTGGTTATGTGAATTGCTTTGACGTTTGGGTTCCACATAAGTTAGGTGAAAAAAACCTTCTTGACCATATTTCTGCATGCAATTCTCTATTTGGACGTAACAAAAACGTTCCATTTTTTAAAACAAAATTGTGACGGGCAATGAAAAGTACTGAACAATAATGTGGGATGGAAGAGATCGTGGGGCAAGCGAAATGAACCTCCACCCACCACACCAGAGGCTGGTCTTCATCCAAAGAAGGTGATGTTGTGTATACGGTGGGATTGGAAGGGAGTCCTCTATTATGAGCTCCTCTGGAAAACCAAACAATTAATTCCAACAAGTACTGCTCCCAATTAGACCAACTGAAAGCAGCACTTGATGAAAAGCATCCAGAATGAGTCAACAGAAAACACATAATCATCCATCAGGGTAACGCAAGACCGCATGTTTATTTGATGACCAGGCAAAAACTGTTACAGCTTGGCTGGGAAGTTCTGATTCATCTGCCATGTTCACCAGATATTGCACTTTCGGATTTCCATTTATTTTGGTCTTTACAAATTCTCTTAATGGAAACATTTTCAATTCCCTGGAAGACTGTAAAAGGCACCTGGAACAGTTCTTAGCTCAAAAAGATAACAAGTTTTGGGAAGATGGAACTATGAAGTTGCCTGAAAAATGGCAGAAGGTAGTGGAACAAAAGGGTGAGTAAGTCGTTCAATAAAGTTCTTGGTGAAAATGAAAAATGTGTCTTTTATTGATATTTTTACTTAAAAACCGAAGGAACTTTTTGGCCAATCCAATATCTCCATCTTGATTAAGATTGCTAATTCTTTGCCTAATTCACTTACTATACCTTTCAATTATCTATCTCGAATTTTTTTTTTTTTTCTTTTTTACTGAATCATTTCAAAGTAAACTCCAGGCATCATGACACTTCATTCCTGAATGCTTACAGGCTAAGAACATTATCCGGGATAGCCATTTTTGTATTTAACAAATTCAATAATAATTCTTAAATATATTCTAATATCCACAACTATTAAATGCCTCCAATTATTTTCCAAATATCACTATTAGATTTTTTGGTGAGGGGACTTGTTTTAATTAAGAATCACACCTTGAATTTGGATGTAAACTCTTTTAAATTGCTTATAATCTAGAACAGTGCTCCCTTCTACCCTTTAAAAAAAAAAAATTACGCTGACATCATGAAGAGATCAAATTGGTTGTTTCCTCAGGGTGATATTTACCTTGTTTCTCTATTCACTCATTTTCTTCATGACCAAGGTGCCTGCATTACAAGAAATGCTGCAAGTGCATTTCATGCTTTTCATCTTATGTGATTCTTACAACAACCCGAAGACATTAATAATATTAATGTATCTATTTTACCGATAAGAAAATGGAAGGGAGAGAGGTAAACTCAATTCTCTATGGTCACAAGTCTGTGTTTTCTTCCCTGTTCTGCATAGGCGTCTCATGTATGTCTCACATAATTTCGTCGAATACTGTAACATTAAGCGTTGGAAAAGTATTATTTTTACATAGAAGAAAAAGAGGCCCAGATATACCAGTTGCGGGATATGCCTAGTCACGTAATTATTAAGTACATCATTTTCAAGTGTAAAAAGCACTTAATGAGCTGGTGTCACTGGGGAAGGTCAGCTGGCTTCTCACAGGGTGGCATTCACATTTGTAAATCTGCCAAGGCACAGATCAGTGTGATGTGCAAGGTAATTTTAGGTTCATGTACAAACAATTTTTATTTTTTGTAGTTACTTATTTTAATTTGTCTTAGAGAAATAATATAGCTAACCCCAGATATTTTTCTTTAGCCTGAGGCTCAGTTAAAAACAAAGATGAGTTACCTGAAAGTTAAAGAGAAATGTTAAGAAAATAATGGGCCAGAGGGCATATAGTTAGAGCAAAAAAAAAACCATGATGATGGAAGGAAATGCCTCCATAGAGGAGCTCTGTCTTAGGGTGAGCTCATATTAACCTAATCATGTAAGAAACCAGAGTGTATATTTATTAATTCACGATGAGAAATAAAACTGTTGTGCACACTGTAACTCTCATCTATGCGACGTGCCTGTAGGCAGACCTCAAAATAAAAACAAGAAAAGCTATTTAAGCGATCCTAGGTTTAATAACTTCAGGTCAAGTATGCCCAGTTCACCCATCTTCAGAACACTGCTGGCCTTGCCAATGGGACCTTTACATCAAAGCCTCACTGTCCAAAATTTCCTATCACTTAGACATTACAAGATGACCAAGTCTCTCTTCTGGTGGATTAGATATGCTCACATCCAATATGATTACTGGAAAGTAGTGCCTGGGAAGACAGTTTGCCTTTTTAAGGAATCATAACATATCTCTGCTCCAATGCACCATCTGTTGTATATGTGATATAACTCAGAGAGGTTGTTTTTACTTCTTTTATGTCAATTCATGGTAGTCTCCAAACACTAGCAATCGTTACTACTGATCTTGGCTTCATTTGCTGGCTTCTTGTCTCCTTACCCTGTGCATTTTCTTCTATATCACTTAGCACCATCCAAGTAATTTTCTCAGAATAAATAAAATTTCCCACACTAAGGGATTTGAAACCTATAAAATCCCTGATATGATAGATTACACTTCATTCCTTTGAACATGTTTATAACAAAAAATATATAAGTAAAATATAGGTCTTTACTACTTATAGTTAACACAATGAAATGAAAACATGGTAATTTGCTACCGAAGTCCCACAAAGTTCAAATAACTTTTCCCCAGTACTCTTTCCTTCTTCCACTTTTTTTGTTGCATTTACCTGGTTCAGTGATATTAGAGATACAAGAGGATTTTGAGTGAATTCTTACAACTATTTATACTCATTCAATGGATCTAAAAGTGAGGATTGTTAAATCCACTAGCTAGCTTGTCTTTTATTTGTACCATTCTAGATATATCCTGCTGGTAGCTGTGGCTCCAGATGAACCCTGGAGGCCAGGTATGTCCATCTTCAAATTTGGCCACACATCCACCTGTGTTTAGGGTAGGGCTTAAAGATACAATCTGAGATTTGACTGAATGGTATAGCAAGCCAAATTTCCAAATAAGGGGAATGACTGTAAAAGCAACTGTCTCAACTCTGTCCCCCAAAAGTTTGCTCTCACAGACTTAAATGGAGTTAAAGTAGAATCGATATGAGTACTGATGTACCAAGGGCCACCTCCACTAAAAGAGTTTTTGTTTATCATCTCCAATTCACAACAGAATAGCATGTTAGAAAAATCATTTGAGGTCAAACACAATGTATACTGTTAAGAGAATGAAAAGACAACCCACAGACTGGGAGAAAATACTTGGAAATTGCATATATGATAAAGGACTGCTCACCAGAATAGGTAAAGGACCCTCAAATCTCAATAATAAGAAAACAACCATCCCAATTTTTAGAAAATGGGCAAAACAGTTAAAAAGAAACTTCACTAAAGAAAAGATGCAGGTGGGACTTCCCTGGTGGTGCAGTGGTTAAGGATCCGCCTGTCAACACAGGGGACATGGGTTCGATCCCTGGTCCGGGAAGATCCTACATGCTGCGGAGCAACTAAGCCCATGTGCCATAAATACTGAACCTGCACTCTATAGCCGGTGAGCCACAACTACTGAAGCCCACGCACCCTAGAGCCCATGCTCTGCAACAAGAGAAGCCACCGCAATGAGAAGCCTGCACACTGCAACGAAGAGTATGCCCTGCTGGCCACAGCTAGAGAAAGCCTGTGCGCAGCAACGAAGATCCAGCGTGATGGATGAATGGATAAAGGAGATGTGGTACATACATACAATGGAATACTACTCAGCCATAAAAAGGAACGAAACTGGGTTATTTGTAGAGATGTGTATGGACCTAGAGTCTGTCAAACAGAGTGAAGTAAGCCAGAAAGAGAAAAACAAACATCATATATTAATTCATATATGTGAAATCTAGAAAAATGGTACAGATGAACCTACTTGTAGGGCAGGAATAGAGACGTAGATGTAGAGAACGGACATGTGGATATGGGGGGAAGGGGAGAGTGGGACGAATTGGGAGATTAGGTTTGATATAAATATACTACAATGTGTAAAATAGCTAGTAGGAAGCTGCTATATAGCACAGGGAGCTCAGCTTGGTGCTCTGTGATGACCTAGATGTGGGGGGGAAAGGGGGGAGGGAGGTCCAAGAGGGAGGGGATATAAGTATGCATATAGCTGATGGACTTCATTGTACGGCAGAAACTAACACAACATCGTAAAGCAATTTTACTCCAAAAGAAAAAAAAAAAAGACCCAATGCAGCCAGAAAAAAAGAAAAAAAGAAGAATAGATGAAGATGGAAAATAAGCACATGAAAGGTTACTCAAAATTATCAGTCACTAGAGGAATGTAAATTCAAATCACAAAGTAATACCATACACCTATTAGAAAGTCTCAAGTTAAAAATTCTGACAATACGAAATGCTGACAAGGATGCAGAACAACTCGAACTTTGCATTTCTAGTGGTGGGAATACAAAGTGGAACAGTCATACTGGAAAATGGTTTGGTAGTTTATTTTAAAAGCTAAGCACACACTTATCATAAGACCCAACCATTCCCTCCCAGGTTTTTATGCAAGAGAAACCAAGATATACATCCTCAAAAACCTGTACAAAAATGTTTACAGTAGCTTTAATCATAATTGCCCTAAACTGGAAACAGTTCAAATGCCATCAGCTGGTGAAGGGATAAACAACTTGTGGTATATTCATATGATGGTATACCGCTCAGTGACAAAAAGGACAAAATGCTGATACGTGCAGTCACAGGAATCAATCTCAAGAGCATCATGCTAGGGACTTTCCTGGTGGTCCAATGGGTAAGACTCTGTGCTCCCACTGCAGGGGGGGGGGCCGGGTTCAATTCCTGGCCGGGGAACTAGATCCCGCATGTATGCCGCAACTAAAGAGTTCATGTGCTGCAACTAATGAACCTGCATGCCGCAACTAAAGATCCCACACGCTGCAACTAAGAGCTAGCACATCCCAAATAAATAACTATTAAAAAAAAAAAGAACCTGAAAATGGTTTATAATTTAAAAAAGAAAAAAGAACATCATGCTAGAAGAAAGAAGCTAAACTCAAAAGGCTACATACTGCATGACTCCATTTAGATGGTCATTTTGGAAAAGACACAACATAGGGGCACCTCTCCTCACCCTCAGTATACAGGCGGTCAGTTTCAACTTTCAGCCAGGGGAACTCCTGAAGCTTCCAACCAACACCAGTGCATTCCACAGGCTTCTTTTATCAGGTGCATCATCAGTAAGTATTTGTTAAACGAATGAATAAATAATTAAATGGGGCAGAAAATAATTTGGGAATGCTTTGATCTTGTTGCCTGCTATGTATCCATAAGTTCTAGCTCTTTTCCTCTCCTGGAACAAACCACACACAGACTTATTTCGAAAACCCATGAAAAATGACCTTTCTTATTACCACTAAAAAAATATCAGTCCGGGGGCTTCCCTGGTGGCGCAGTGGTTGAGAGTCCGCCTGCCGATGCAGGGGACGTGGGTTCATGCCCCGGTCCGGGAGGATCCCACATGCCGTGGAGTGGCTGGGCCCGTGAGCCATGGCTGCTGGGCCCTGTGCGTCCGGAGCCTATGCTCTGCAACGGGAGAGGCCACAACAGTGAGAGGCCCGCGTACCGCAAAAAAAAGAAAAAGAAAAAATATCAGTCCAGACAGGGGAGGAAGTGCACCAGCCACGAGTGATAGGTGGAGCCCCAATGATGTTGGAACAGGCCTGGGGCTGAGTGGAGGTGAGAAACAGGCTCAGGGAGCTTTGGGCTGTGCCTAGGTTCCACTAACAGCAAGTGACTGAGGCATCACTTCATCCAGTTCTTCTGACTTTAAACCCTCTGCTCTCTCAAGTGTCAGATGCCTGACACAGCCGGGTGGCTGACACACTGTTGGTGCTCTGACCGGGGTCAGGTCTGAGCTTCTGAGGTGGGAGAGCTCAGCTGAGGACACTGGTCCACCAGAGACCTCCTGGCTCCATGTAGTATCAAATGGCGAGAACTCTCTCAGAGATCTCCATCTCAATGTTAAGACCCAGCTCCACTCAATGACCAGAAAGCTACAGTGCTGGACATGCGATGCTAAACAACTAGCAAGACAGGAACACAACCCCACCCATTAGCAGAGAGGCTGCCTAAAATCATAATAAGTTCACAGACAACCCAAAACACAACACCGGATGTGGTCCTGCCCACCAGAAAGATAAGATCCAGCCTCATCCACCAGAACACAAGTACCAGTCCCCTCCACCAGGAAGCCTACACAAGCCACTAAACCAATGTTACCCACTGGGGGCAGACACCAAAAACAACAGGAACTACAAACATGCAGTCTGCAGAAAGGAGACCCCAAACACAGTAAGGTAAGCAAAATGAGAAGACAGAGAAATACACAGCAAATGAAGGAGAAAGGTAAAAACCCACCAGATGAAATAAATGAAGAGGAAATAGGCAGTCTACCTGAAAAAGAATTCAGTGTAATGATAGTAAAGATGATCCAAAATCTTGGAAATACAATGGAGAAAATACAAGAAACGTTTAACAAGGACCTAGAAGAACTAAAGACAAACAAACAATGATGAACAACACAATAAATGAAATTAAAAATTCTCTAGAAGGAATCAATAGCAGAATAACTGAGGCAGAAGAATGGATAAGTGACCTGGAAGATAAAATAGTGGAAATAACTACTACAGAACAGGATAAAGAAAAAAGAATGAGAAGAATTGAGGACAGTCCCATAGACCTCTGGGACAACATTAAATGTACCAACATTCGAATTATAGGGATCCCAGAAGAAGAGAAAAAGAAAGAGACTGAGAAAATACTTGAAGAGATTATAGTTCAAAACTTCCCTAACATGGGAAAGGAAATAATCAAGTCCAGGAAGCACAGAGGGTTCCATACAGGATAAATCCAAGGAGAAACACACCAAGACACATATTAATCAAACTATCAAAAATTAAGTGCAAAGAAAAAATATTAAAAGCAGCAAGGGAAAAGAAACAAATAACATACAAGAGAATCCCCATAAGATTAACAGCTGATGTTTCAGCAGAAACTCTGCAAGCCAGAAGGGACTGGCAGGACATATTTAAAGTGATGAAAGAGAACCTACAACCAAGATTACTCTACCCGGCAAGGATCTCATTCAGATTCGATGGAGAAATTAAACCTTTACAGACAAGCAAAGGTAAGAGAATTCAGGACCACCAAACCAGCTATACAACAAATGCTAAAGGAACTTCTCTAGGCAGGAAACACAAGAGAAGGAAAAGACCTACAATAACAAACCCAAAACAATTAAGAAAATGGTAATAGGAACACACATATAGAGAAAATGGTAATAGGAACAAACATATAGATAACTACCTTAAATGTAAATGGATTAAAGGCTCAAACCAAAAGACACAGACTGGCTGAATGGATACAAAAATAAGACCCGTATATATGTTGTCTACAAGAGACCCACTTCACACCTAGGGACACATACAGACAGAAAGTGAGGGGATGGAAAAAGATATTCCATGCAAATGGAAATCAAAAGAAAGCTGCAGTAGCAATTCTCATATCAGACAAAATAGACTTTAAAATAAAGACTATCACAAGAGACAAAGAAGGACACTACATAATGATCAAGGGATCAATCCAAGAGGAAGATATAACAATTGTAAATATTTATGCACCCAACATAGGAGCACCTCAGTACATAAGGCAAATGCTAACAGCCACAAAAGGGGAAATCGACAGTAACACAATCATAGTAGGGGACTTTAACTCTCCACTTTCACCAAGGGACAGATCACCCAAAATGAAAATAAATAAGGAAACACAAGCTTTAAATGATACATTAAACAAAAGGGACTTAATTGATATTTATAGGACATTCCATCCAAAAACAACAGAATACACTTTCTTCTTAAGTGCTCATGGAACATTCTCCAGATCATATCTTGGGTCACAAATCAAGCCTTGATAAATTGAAGAAAATTGAAATCGTATCAAGTATCTTTTCTGACCACAATGCTATGAGCCTAGATATCAATTACAGGAAAAAAACTGTGAAAAGTAGACACACATGGAGGCTAAACAATACACTACCAAATAACCAAGAGATCACTGCAGAAATGAAAGAGGAAATCAAAAAATACCTAGTAACAAATGACAATGAAAACACGACGACCTCAAACCTATGGGATGCAGCAAAAGCAGTTCTAATAGAAAAGTTTATAGCAATACGATCCTACCTCAAGAAACAAGAAACATGTCAAATAAACAACCTAACCTTACACCTAAAGCAATTAGAGAAAGAGGAACAAAACAACCTCGAAGTTAGCAGAAGGAAAGAAATCATAAAGATCAGGTCACAAATAAATGAGAAAGCAATGAAGGAAACAATAGCAAAGATCAATACAACTAAAAGCTGGTTCTCCGAGAAGACAAACAAAATTGATAAACCATTAGCCAGACTCATCAAGGAAAAAAGGGAGAGGACTCAAATCAATAGAATTAGAAATGAAAAAGGAGAAGTAACAACTGACACTGCAGAAATACAAAGGATCATGAGAGATTACTACAAGCAACTCTATGCCAATAAAATGGACAACCTGGAAGAAACGGACAAATTCTTAGAAATGCACAACCTTCCGAGACTGAACCAGGAAGAAATAGAATAGGTTCTGATGAACCTAGGGGCAGGACCGGAATGAAGACGCAGATGTAGGGAATGGACTTGAGGACACGGGGAGGGGCAAGGGTAAGCTGGGACTAAGTGAGAGAGTGGCATGGACATATACACTACCAAATGGATAGCTAGTGGGAAGCAGCCGCATAGCACAGGGAGATCAGCTCGGTGCTTTATGTCTACCTAGAGGGGTGGGATAGCGAGGGTGGGAGGGAGATGCAAGAGGGAGGAGATGTGGGGATATATGTTTATGTATAGCTGATTCACTTTGTTATGCAGCAGAAACTAACACAGCATTGTAAAGCAATTATAGTCCAATAAAGATGTTAAAAAAACACACACCAAAAAACAAAAAAGCAACACATAGGGGCAGAAATCAATTAGTGGTTGTTTGTCTGCAAGAAACATTGGAGAGGGGAGGAAGAGATTGATGATAAAGGAGCATGAGGGAACTTTTGTGGGTGAAGGCAATGGCCCATAGCTTGATTGTGGTGACAACTATATACCTGTATAGGTTTGTCAAAACTTGGAGAAGTATACATTACAAGAAGGCAACTGTAGGTGAACCTTGAACAATGAAGGGATTAGGGGCACCAAACCTCCACGCTGTCAAAAATGTACATATAACTTTAGAGGCAGCCCTCCATATCTGCAGTTCCTCCATATCGGGGGATTCAACCAACTTTGGATTGTATAGTAGAATCAGATGTATTTAGTGAAAAAAATTCTGTGTATAAGGGGACCCATGAAGTTCAGACCCATGTTGTTCAAGTGTGAACTGTAGCATCATAGATAAATTATACCTCAAAACCCTGACAAACACACACACAAATACACACACATTACAGACAAATATACTTGCATTATTGAGGTCTTAGCCTTATTGACCCCAAACTAAACCAACAGCATCTACATAATTTGTTTTGCATGAGATTGGAATGTTTTCTGATCGATGGAAGAGCTATGGTTTAATGTTAGGAAAGGAACTGAAATAAAATTACTAACTTTTAAGGTTCTTTTTCTGGCCAGATGGATGAAAACTGAAGGTGTACTATTAGTTAAATAAATATTTACTGAAGACCTAGTAAGTGCCAGGCTCTGATTTAATGCTAGTTGGCAGAAGGAACTCCGCAGACAAAAACCTCTGCTCTCACGGGCACAGATTTTAGTTAGAGAACATGAAAATAAATAATGACCCAGATAAGATGTATTTTATGTCAGACGGTCTTAAGTGCAATGGAGGAAACAGAAAAATCAGAGAATAGGGGTAAGGCGAGCCAGCGGTGTGGAGCTGGGTGGTAATTAGAAAGCTCTATCATTAAGTCATCAAAAGTACATGTGAGAGAAAATGGCAAGGAACAACAGACATGGTTCTGGCCCTCCTGGATCATTCGCCCAGTGGAGGGGAGATATTAATTAAATAACTGTATAAATGTGAAACCACAAACTGTAATAACTGCTTTGTTGCTTTGTGGTTTAAAGAAAATTGTATGAGGAAAGGGTCCTATGATCAGATAAGTCTGGGGGACCTTGTACACTATATGCCCACCTTTCTGCTCCCCCTTATTAATACATGAACACAATAAGAACCCCAAGAGTCTCTACAGTGACTATAAATACATTTACTTGAATATTTACTGAATGTATTTGGCTGTGGGATAATTTGTCTATTAGCCTCTCACAGAATATTATATGTAAGGAGATGCACATATTTTTTCCAATTATTCTAATTTTCGTTACTAAGTTAATATTAACAGAAAGATAACAGGCAAGCCAAAACTACTAGGGAAGAAAAAATACAGTTTTGTTCAATGTTTCTATTTTTTGGTCTTTGAATAAGAGAATGAATCAGGAACTTAAAAGAACTGTGTGCTTTCTCTGGATCTATTTTTGATGAAATCTGCCAAACGTCTGCCAACATTTTCAGCTTCAAAATATAATTTCCAGACACCAAACTTCTTGACACAGAACCGTAAAGAAATCTTGACTTGTACTTAATATAGGGTTGTTGTTATGGTATACTGAAGGATGGAAAAAAATGAGTTAACATGTTGATATTGTTGAATGCAAAGGTTATTACTGTGGAATAAAGAAGATATAAATACTTAATGGAAGAAGGCAGAAAAAATCCATGAGGGGGGCTGGATTCAAATTAGAGCTATAATTATGAATTTAAAAAAAATTTATAATGGAGTATAGTTGATTAACAATGTTGTGTTAGTTTCAGGTGTACAGCAAAGTGATTCAGTTGTACATATACATGTATTTATTCTTTTTCAAATTCTTTTCCCATTTAGGTTATTACAGAATATTGAGCAGAGTTCCTGGTGCTATACAGTAGGAACTTGCTGGTTATCCATTTTAAATATAGCAGTGTATACATGTCATTATGAATTTATAATTAAAAAAAATTTCGATATGGCTATAGGCCACTCACTGTCACTTTAAAAAATGAGGAAAAATACGGTATTTAGTAAAATATTTTTTATTCTACTCATGACCAACTTTATGCTTCTTTTCTTTTTCTTTTTCCCAGCCCCACTGCTGTAGTTTTGGTTGAGCTGAAAATTGTTCCCTTCAGACGGAAATTGTTTGGAGTTTTCAGCAACCACTGCTGTGGCTTAGATTTTGAAATTCCTGATATGAAAAAAAAAAAAAGTATAAAGAGCCTAGAAGTCGCTTTTCTGTCATCTGGGTGGTTTCTAATTTTTTTTTTTTTTTTTTTTTTTTGCGGTACGCGGGCCTCTCACTGCCGCGTCCTCTCCCGCCGCGGAGCACAGGCTCCGGACGCACAGGCCCAGCCGCTCCGCGGCATGCGGGATCCTCCCAGACCGGGGCATGAGTCCGCTTCCCCCGCATCGGCAGGCAGACCCTCAACCACTGCGCCACCAGGGAAGCCCTGGGTGGTTTCTAATTATATGACCTGGCTTCAAGCAGAAAGCAAACATTACAAATATCTCTATACTCACTGATTTCTACAGCCTCACCTTAATTTGTCACACCCAGAGATAATTTTGAAGTCAACAGGCAGTCTTTATGCAAGACGGAGAAATTAAATGGGGGAAGGAAACAAAGCCAGTTTCCAAAGATTAAAAAGAGGAAAATTAATTACAAGCAAAGTGCAGAGAAACTGTACTTTGGAATGAATCATGCCATACAGTTATTTATAACACTAATCTAAAGCTCTCCTTTGACATGAAAAATAGATGGGCGTTAGTGGATTTTTCCTTCTGAATGTGAAAATATAAATCAGTGTGTGCGTTTAGGGGTGGTTTAATGTTTAATATCCAATTTCTTTGTCTGAGATTTAGCCTTTTTATATCTTTATCTTACTGATCAAATAATCATATTATATAAGCACAGATATCTGCTTTGTACTGCCCTGTTAAATACTGATGTTTGGTTAAAACAAATGTTTTAGCGTATTATGTATATGTATAGCTGATTCACTTTGTTATACAGCAGAAACTAATACACCATTGTAAAGCAATTATACTCCAATAAAGATGTTTTAAAAAAAATCACACACACACACCCAAAAAAACAAAACACTTCAAACAAAGGAGTTACAAAGCTGTTATAAAAGGATTAAACTGGTCAAAGTCAGAATGATTGTGGCCAGGTTGGCACTGCCTCAAAGGTTAGCCATCCATTTTTATTTCTATGGCATTTTGTGGCCTTTGGAGTTCCGGACTGGTGTATACTTAAAGCACATGCCTTGGACTTTAAATTGATTGAAATAAAAAGGTGGAAGGGTTCATACTTTTCTATTTTATTTGTACTTTAGTCTGCAGAACTCCAAAATATTTCTGAAGTTCAAGGCACCTCCAAGACAAGTTATTTGTAGAAAAGAAAAGAAAATCTATATTCCTCATGATGTATGTCTGAGATTTATTCTCCAATTAGGCTTGGCTCTCTGTTCCTTATGGAAGGAAATTTGGCCCAAGGGAATGGTAAATACTTTATGCTGATAAAAAATCATTAGCTGGTTGATCAGTTGGGATTGACCAATCTTTACACAGCTATTCAGTAATTTTTTAATGAAATAGGTAATTATAGGTTATTTCCTAGTAAAAAATACTAGATGTTCTTCATGAACATTCTTCATACAGTTTAATGCAAATAGAAAACAAAAGCAAATAGGACTCTGCAAGAAGAACAAATAAACTAAAAGAAATAGAAAAATACCTCCAAACACCTAACTAAAAGAGAAAAATTCTTCCAAATCCCTTTTTCAACATGGCAAACCAAAGAGTGAAACCCACTTATTTAAAGCCATGCTTAAAAAAGAGATTAGAAGACAGTATAATATATGGAAATAGTAAATGTAAATTCATTTTTATTTTTAGTTTTTTTAAAATTTTTATTGGAGTATAATTGATTTACAATGTTGTGCTAGTTTCAGGTGTATAGCAAAGTGAATCAGTTACACATATACATATATCCACACTTTTTTTAGATTCTTTCTCCATATAGGCCATTACAGTATTGAGTAGAGTTCCCTGAGCTATACAGTACATTCTTATTAGTTATCTACTTTACACATATTAACAGTAGTGTGTATAAGTCAATCCCAATCTCCCAATTTATCCCTACCCCCAGTTAATGTAAATTTAAATTTTAGGGTTAGACTGACCCACAGTCAAATTCCAGCTCTTATTTAATAGTTGCTTGACCTTGGCAAGGTACTGAAACTCAATTTTCTCACAAATAAAATGAAGATCATATCTAGGTCATAAGGTTGTTTTGGACATTTTAAATAAAATTATATGTAAAATGTTAGCACAGTGCTGTCACAGAACACAAGAGAACTGTTGCTCTGATTTTCATTTTACTTATAATTAGTATGAATGTTTAGTTGCAGTTTCCTTTCTAGTTCTGCACTGTCTTGTCCTGTTTCTTGTGAAAACCGTAAGGAAGCATGTTAAAGAAAGTTGAAGGTCCAGTTTTTGCTTGGGGAAGGTAGCAATGGTCAGGGGTCAAAGATTAGAACTTCATTACTACATACTACAGGACTACATCTTTTTAGCAGACCTAGGAGAAATAACGTGGTGGTGAGCATACAATTATCCTCAGCCTGCCCTGTTGCCGATTATTTTATCCATTTTAACATTTTAGTGTTAGGCCTCACTCTTCCTGGAAAAACTAGCAATTACAGGTTTTATGATTTTGTTTGGACATGTCTCTCTGGCGTAATGCTTACCCTACTGCATCTTGACATGTTTGAAGCATACTTCAGAGTGAAGCTCAAATGATTCTTCTGCGTGAATACCTCCTAATATCCTTGTAGAGTATCCATTTTTACATCACAGGTGTTCTGACAGTAGTTAATATCATCACTGAAACACTGCTGTGTGTTACAGCTAACTTTTGTGCATGTCTTATCTTCCCTAAAATGTTGTGTTAGATTTCATCCCCTGTGCTAGGTAAAAACTTCTTGTCACACAATAGTCATAGTTGGCATGTATTAATTTATGATCAATTAATCAGAAATGACTTTGTATTTTCAAACCAAATAGCTATATATTTTTTTCAGTAAAAGTAATGTTACTTAAATATAAAACATATATTTGGGAGGAAACAGTTATAGCCTTGACTGTTTTATCTTCAGTCCACTATTATAGTTCATGCTCTATAGTCATATTTTGTAACTAATGTAATGGGTGATGCATTATTTCATTTTGGATCAGGTTAATATGGACTGCCCTAGGTTCTATCAATGCCTAGATAACTTAAAATGTCACCAGGGCACTTTTCCTTAACATAGTGCTGTTGTACATTTTCATGTTGAATATTAAATTTAGCAAAAAAATTCCTTTAGTTCACTGGATTTCGGATACTATCAACTGTAAGATACAATCTCTTTTCAGAGATATTGAAGTGTGCAAATATGTGCATCCTTCAATCTATGAAGTATGAAACAATAAACTCCTTAATGGTGGTCCATGTTAGGATGCTTTTGGTTGCAAGTTATAGAAGATTCAAATCATAATGCCTTAAACACTGATAATAATAAAGTACAGATAACAAAATTTCCTGTAGGTTTGGTTAATTAAAAGGCTCAGCCGTGACATCACATACCCAGGTTTTTAATATATTTCCCCAGGGCCTTAGCTTTTGTCCTCATGCTTGAGCTGCTATCCTTTCTCAGAAGTTACCCCAGCACACTTCTCATAGTTCTTTGGGCAGAGTTGAATCACATGATTTTCCCCAAGTCAGTCCCTGGAAGAGGGGATGATACTGTCACCATAGGCTAAAGAGGTTCAAGTTCTAAACCTCTGGGGCTGATGATAAGACCCTCTTTTTCAAGAACATGGACCTGATGAGAAGATTATGTGCATAATTTCGAGGTGTTGCTAACAAGAACGGAGGGAATATTTATTTGAATAGATACCAACGTGTTCACTGCAATTTGTTTATTTATGTCTCTGCTTATGTATCTATTTCTAAAGCCAGTTGTTTGCTAAAGTATTGATAATGTGTTTGCTTGAGTTGTTTACCTTTATAACTGGAAG
This sequence comes from Phocoena phocoena, assembly GCF_963924675.1. Lineage (NCBI taxonomy): Eukaryota > Metazoa > Chordata > Mammalia > Artiodactyla > Phocoenidae > Phocoena > Phocoena phocoena. The sequence continues at coordinate 50,753,464 of NC_089225.1, read as the reverse complement.
CTCTTGGATTTTATTTGAAATAAAAAGAGAAGTCTCATGCGAGGAAGGACAAATTAGGAGTATGGGATTAACAGATACAAACTACAATACTATATAAATAAAACAGACAAGCAACAAGAATTTACTGCATAGCACAGGGAATTATATTTAATGTCTTGTAATAACCTATATTGGAATTCAATCAGAAAAAAGTAACTGAATCACCATGCACAGCTGAAACTAATACAATATTGTAAATCAACTATACTTCAATTAAAAAAAAAAGAAGTCTCATGATTTGTAAGCAGAAAGCCTCATCCATGACTGCTTTCTTCCTAGAAACTCCTCTGGTCATGTAAATTAAATTTAAAAGTTAAGAAAATTGATTGATACTTTATAAAAATGTAAAAGACACTTCATAAATGTCACAGCTGCAGCTAGCATTAACCAGTTTGCTTAATATGCCAATCCACTCACTATGGAAAGAAAATTCCCTTCAACTTGATGGTGAGGGCTCTCCAGATGATAAGGTAACAAATTTGTTTTCACAGGCTGATTAGTATCAGTATTACAAGTTGGTGAAGAAGACATTTCCTCACAGAGAATGAGTTGATAGCCCTTGAGAGCCTATTAAATATATGTCAAAAGGATACATTAATTAAGTCCACACTAATTAAAAAATAATATCAATCATAGTCTGTATGATATGGTCAACATCAGTATCATTCTTTGAAAGATTTTTTAAAGAATCATATTTCAATACGAAGTTAAATATTTAATCCAATTAAAAGCATCAATCTCCTTAGCTTATAACATAACAGATACTATTATATAATGGAGAACTTCCTTGAGAGAATGGGCTGGTAGAATCATAAGTACTCTGCCTGTCTGCAGCAGACAAACGGACAAGGTCAGAAAGGGCGCCAAAGAAACCTTACGCTGGATCTTTACCTGCAGTCAATCCTAGTCTCTCAAATTTGTTTCCTCATAGCCATATCCTCCATATTCCCAGTATAGGCTGCTAGATCTCTCACATTTCCACTGAAATATTTCTATAGGGCTTCCTACTTCCACTCCTGTCTATTCTTTACCCTCTTTACTGCAGAGTGTAATCTTCTAAACCGATATAGTAGATCCATGATATTCATAGTAGTTAAAGTCTCTAAAGTTGCTGCAAACATGGAATTAACAAATACTGAACAATTGCTCTTAGAGGACACAGAGGGTTAGGTTCCTGTGAGCCTCTGGTCAACTGATCAATACATAACCTTGTTTTCTGTGTGTTTATGTTTAAAGACCCCTTATATAATATATGCTGTTGGTTCACTAATATTGAACTCATGGCTACAGCACTATAACTTACGCCTGAATGAAGCTTATCTAACATATTTATTTTCTCCATAAGGCGCATCACAGCCTTCTTGCACTTGGAAACACTAGACAGCAGTTCAGCACTTTGCTTAGAAGCCATTTTAAACAGCAAAATCACCAAGGAAGAGAACAGAAATGAACAAAATGTGGTTCTAAATACACTGTGAAAAAGATACTTGTTATAGTATGAGAGCTGCAATGAGAAGGCAGTGTCAACTTGTTTGACCTCAGCTGAGAACCTGTGTGCAGAGTGAGCTGAATTTTTCACCACTCTGCACATTCCTGCTAAAAACCATGAAAGCTCCTCATATATTGATTTTGTGGTACAAATGTTATTAGCAAGTAAGTGAATTTGCAAATACAGAGCCTGTGAGTGATGAGGATTGACTGTACTTTGAATCAGGTGAAGCCCTACTTGAAACCTTTAATAACTTCTCATTTGACTCAGGAAAAAAAAAAAAAATACAATCCCAAATCCTTGCCACTGCCTACAAGGACCTGCTAGCTTGACTCCAGCCTCTCTGTCCAATTTCTCCAGCCACCTTCCTTCTTGCGTACTGGAGTTCAGCCACAGGGTTATTTATCAGTTCTTTGGACATCCCAATATTTCCCCAGCTGAGTCTCACACATACTTCTACATTTTCACCTCCTCACTGGAATGATCTCCTTTTCTTCCTCTCCTTCTCCTACATACACATACACACACACACACACACACACACACACCTTTCTTTCCTTCCACATTTGTTTTTTTCCTGTCCATCAGATCTCAGCTAACATAGCTTCTCCTCAGAAAGGATTTTCTTAACCATCCAATTTAAAGTAGGTCCCTCCTGTTACTGTTCCTTATAACATTCTTTTTGTGCCTTTTATTAGCTCAGTACAATTAGTAGTTAGGAATCTACTTGCTTAATGCCTATCATTCTTATTGGACTGCAAGCTCCTTAAAGGCAGCCTATTTGATGACTGGTATATAACTATGCCTAACATTGTGTCTGGCCGCTGAAATCCCTGAATAAATATTAGCTACCAACTGACTGACTCATTGAATGAATAGCACTTTAAAGGATCAACAACTTTTCACTACACAAAAATCTGGCAACTGACAACTAGTGGCTGGGCCAAACTCACTTTCGTAAGACTTAAACCATTCATCAATCCTACACTTACTCCAGAATTTTGAGCTGGTGACATTTGTCTGCAACTTATAACAGTATGACACAAGTACTGTTGGCAGAAGGATGCCACCATACAGGCAGCTAGTTTGCACTCCACTACGGTTACAAATGGTAAAGACCATCACTGCTACAAGCTGGGGAATAAGGTGTACAAACGTAACACGATAGATGAAAATTACCTGATACCAAATACTTATTTTAAAGGAAGACACACATATTTGCCTGCCCTTGCCATTTATCCAAAATGTTTTTCAGCTTCCTGTGCAAACTGAGTCATTTAACAAATATTTACTGAGCACAGTCCATCTCTAGACCCTGAGCTAAGCACTGAGGATAGAACACAATATAAATAATTCACTAATATCATGGTGCAATATCACAAGAAACAATGTTGTTATTTCTTTATATTGGGATCTCCACACATAAACATACCTGGCAGAACTGCCACAAAGTATCTGGAAGATTCCACCTTTTCACGACGATGGAACCGGTTAATTAATATTACCTCTTAATTTGTTTCTTTATCCTTCAAGTTATATTTTCTCGATGTTCATGTCAGGAAAAAAAAGGCACAGTGCAATTGTACATGTGGGTTTAACTCCTTAAAATAGTTTCAAGGACAGAAATGTCCTAAAATACAACTATGATGATTAGGCACTCCACTGGATGTTCCATGGTTGAAATAGATCTGGTTCCTGCCCTCATGCAACTTAGTATCTAGTGTAAGGATGGGTGCAGCTATTAAACAAATGTTTATATATAAATTTATAATTACAAACTGTGATAAGTGCTAGGGAGTGAAGTCAAAGTTCTAAGAGTCAGTGGGAAGGGAGCAGAGGAAACCAAAAATATTTCTGAGTCAGAGTGGTACTTGTAAGAATCATCAAAATCCATGTGCATTTTAAAGCCATAGGGGAGGGTAGGTTCTCAATAAATATAGGTAGGACAAAACAGAACTCAGGCAAAAAATTTGCACAAGTACTCAGACATCCAGAACTGAAACAGTATTCTAATATTATCTTGCTCTAAAACTCTGAAAACATACAGCACCTGAAGAGGAAGAACAAAAATCAGACTGCTCACCTTTAAGCTGAATTTTCATTAATCTTTCTAGAGAAATATCCTTAGTAAATACTAACAATGGAGATTGTTGAACATTTGCAATCAATCAGGTTTAGCACCAACCCTTCATATGCATTATCTCATGTGGTTGTACTATTTTGGTGAGATATTCTGAGATAGTGTTAGGCGGTATCCACATTTGAATCATTTTACCATTTGGATAAGGACTCTGAAGTTTAGAAAAGTAAAGTAATTTACCCCCAGGTCACACAGCCAGTAAAGGGTAGAGCTGGGATGAGAATCTAACTCCTGCAGATTCCACAACCCATAATCTTCAGTACTTGCAATAAATCATAAATCACCTGAAAGCTGAGATTTTTCTGCTATTTTCTTGTTGGTGTGTGTGTGTGTGTGTGTGTGTGTGTGTGTGTGTGTGAGAGAGAGAGAGAGAGAGAGACAGTGCATATGTGCTGAATTACATCTGTCAACATGTCATCAAGTGTTATGAAATTGAGGTTTTAATATAAAGCATTATAAAGGAATCACACTTATAAAGCTACAGTTCAGTAGCTCTAAGGTATAGGATTTAAACAAAATTGCAATGTTGAGAATCCCAAAATTAGATCTAAAAGATACTGTAAAATTATTTCTAGAGAGAGGGCATCTATATAAGGTTTTTTCCTGACACATATACAAGTATTTTAACTATTCAAAAAATTTTATTTTCCCTGACATTAAACAATAAATACCTAATTAAAATACAGATGCATTTCTACTAGCTTCGAATTTAGAGCCTACTATATTTGAAATAATTGCTGGATCATTTATCATAATGCAAAGCACAGAGAGATTTTTCATCTGAATCACTGATGCATTTTAACATTAAAGCTTTAAAAACAACTTTCCTTATTCAATTTTTAGTAGTGAAAAGAAGCAATGAATTCTAAACCAACACCTGGGGAGTAGGAAAAAAAAATGAGGGATATTAGGACAGAAAGTTTTATGAGTTTTGTCCTCACATGCTGTTGAAGAACTGAAAAGTATTAATAATGGTATTAATAATTAATGGTTTAGTGCTTGAGACTGAAGTGGTAATAAAGTTTCAAAACTATATTCTGTAAAACATGTCTATCATCCATCCTTCCGTCCATCCATCCATCTATCCACCCACCCATTTATCCTTCAATCCTCCCATCCTCTATCCCATGATTTGATTCTACAGAATTTGTGGAATTCTAATTGTCATGCCATAAAAATTTGTATGAATAAATCTCTGAACATTACTTTCATCAATTAATTCAGTAAGGATTTTTTCTTGTGCACTTTAATCCAAGCATGTATACTATTTTAAGAACCCCAGTTGGTTTTCCATTGGTATATTATACTTTAAAATTATACCATGAGCAATAACACCCAAGTAACAATGAACACACCTAGTGACCGGATATTGGTCTAAATACTATTCTCTACTGAAAAGGATGAGGAACCTTGAAAAATGGCTGATTTCAGAGCTGGGGCTTGGGAGGTAAAGTGCTCAAAGAATGATTAAGACATATAGAAAGGATATATGAAGCCAGCTTGAAGGGGTTTCAACTGGTAAAACCCGGGACAATTTGAGTATCAAATAACGACAATATAAACTATAAAAACAAAAATCCATGAATCCATAGTGATATTAATAAGTAAGTAAATAAATAAATAAATGGGAGAGAAGGGAAAACTGTTTCTTCCAGTGGAATGCCAACTAATAAGTGTACTAGGAAGAATGGAGCTAGAAAATCATTTGACAACCACTCTTGTAAGTAATAAATGCTTCAGGCAAAAGTAGTGGGTGTAGTAGATGAGAAAGAGAATATTTACATAGTCTCAAAGTACCTCCCCAGAAGATATTAATTACAAAGAAAAAAGAAAGTAACTTTAGAGTAGAGAAGTCTGGCATGACACCTCCTTAATCAAAGATCAACATTATCATCTATAAAGGAAAAAGCTGACATAATTTGCTTCCTGAAGCACTCAGAATGCTCACCTTGAATCTAATCATGAGTAACATAAGCAAAGCAAATTGAGAGAGATTCTACAAAACAAAGGACCTATATGCTTCAAAACAAAGCCATAAGGAATTGCTTTGGAGAAAAGAAGATTAAAAAGACATGACAACCCGTGATTCTGCAGTGATCTAGAGTAGGAAGATTTCTTTTCTTTTGTTATGAAGAACATTTGTGGAAGAATTGGTGAAATTTTAAAAAGATCTGTAGGTTAGATAATGACATTGTACCACTGTTATTTTCCTGATATTGATTATTTTTTTGTTTGTGTTTATGTAAGACAACGTCCTTGTTTTAGGAAACACATACTGGAGTATTTTGGAATAAAGGGGTATCATGTCTATAACTTACTCTCAAAAGGCTCAGAAAAGTTTACATATACACACACATACATACATATAGCAAAGGTGTTTAAATGTTAATATTTTGGTAATACGGATGTAGTATACATGGGAATTCCTTGTGCTACTTTTGCAATCTTTCTGCAAGTTTGAATTTAATAAAAACTTTTAAAAAATGTGCTGTAATCCAATATGTTTTTGGAAATTTTGTGTTGGAGAAAATTATGGAAGTGTCAACTATTAGGAATCTGAAACTGAGGAAATATTTCAAGCAAAAAGGTGGAAAAGGGGTTCAAAGAAGAGGTTTTCATGGTGGGACAGGTAACAAGAAGAAAAAGGAAGTTCCAAAGTATTTTATACCTTTGTTTCTATCCAGATTCAAGCATGCTAGGGGCAAACACACGGATGGTCCTGTGTTGAGGAGGAAATCAACAGGCTGGGCTGGCTCCTTAATTACAAAGCCAAGTGATGTGGAGTAGATTATAACCTGCTGGACCCCACTTCCCTTATTAATTAAGCAAATTAAGCTGGGTAATTTTTATGTTCCCTTCTAGTTCTAAATTTCTATGATTTTGTATCCCTCAAATTATAAATGATAAAAGAATGGTTAATTTGAAATGTGGGCTAGCCTATTTTTCCAATAAAAGTCTGACAAAGGTTTTGCTGTGTTTTGTTTTACTGTGTCAACAAGAAGATTCAGTTTTTACGGCAGACACTACTTGTGGCCTACCTAACAGCCTTCACCCCTTTTTTTTACTACTAACAGAACCCTAATTCTGTATAACTGAGGGTGGAGTAAAGGGCTATCCCTTTCTTACAGTGAGAGTGGATTCTCATCCAGCCCCAGGGGTGACTGATAATCGTTCTAAGCAAACAATGGGAATCCCATGCCTGTCTCCCAATGATAGGTTTAAGGGTGGACATGCCAGTTTTCCCAAGACAATAAAGGAAGTTTGCTGAGACAGGGAGACATTGAGAAATATTTTCTTTCCAGATAAAAAGAGGGAAACACACAAGGTGGAAACGCTCATGTCCCCTCCCCATTATCTTCCCTGCCTTTGATGTGGTTGTGTGATGAATGTGATGGTTAGAGCTGAGGCAACCATCTTATGACCATGAGGCGTTAAGTTTAAAATGGAAAAGCCAACATGCTGAGAGTGAGTGATAGAAAATGCCTGGTATTATGGATTGAATCTTTGTGTCCTCACAAGATTTATATGTTGAAATTCTAACCCCCAATATGGTGGTATTAGGAGGTGATTAGATTATGAGGGTGGGACCGTAATGAATGGAATTAGTGTATTTATTAAAGGAACCGCAGAGAGCTCTCTTCCTCTTCTGCTGTGTAATGACTTAGCAAGAAGACAGCCACCTATGAAGCAAGAAGAAAGCTCTCACCAGACACCAAATCTCTCAGTGCCTTGGTCTTGGACTTCCCAGCCTCCAGCACTAGGAGAAATGAATTTCTTATGGTTACAAGCCACTCAGCCTAGATAATTCCAACTCATTTTGTTGATGTACATACACACACACACACACACACACACACACACGCACACACACACACACAAGCAAACAGTTGCTTAATAGTTCCCTTAGGACAATCATTACTGGGTCAAAGTATGTGATCAAAATTTTTTCTGATACAGATTGCAAAATTGCCCTTTAGAAATGTCACACATAAGAGGTCCTGTTTCCCCACACACGTAACTCCTCAGGATATTTAATCAACATTGTAAATCATTACTAGTATGAAAAACTAAATAATCAGTCCCCTTTTATTTTTCATTCTTTGGTTATCATTATTGTCTACTACTTTCAAGTGGTTATTGACTATAGTGTTTCTTTCTTTGGTAAATAACCTTTCTGTCCATTATTCCATTTGAATGTTTACCTTACTAATTGTTAGTAAGTCAAGTGTTTAGTGGCATACATCAGAGCAGGAAGAGCACAGTCTCGATATCCAGGTGACCTGGCTTCAAATTCTGGTTCTACTATTTACTAACTGTCTAACTTTGGGCTACTAAAAATCTTTCTATACTTCAGTTTTATTGCTTCAGTTTCATTGCTTATAAAAGGATAATAAAGTACCTTTCTCATGGAGCTCTTAGAATTACTAGTTAATACATTTAAAGCACTTAGAATAGGGCCTGACATGATAAGCACTACATAAGTGCTAGGTATTATTATAATTATTAAAGATATAAGTATTCTGTCCTAAATCTTACTTTTATTGTTTTTTCAACTCTTTAAACGGTATCATATGTGACTCACAAAATTTTACAGTTTTGGGTGGGTCAATCAACAATCTTTTCATTTATCATCTCTGGCTTTGATACAATGCTTAGGAAGTTCATTCTTAGTCCAATACTTATTTTAAAACTCTTATGTTTTCTTTAGTGTATATATATATATATATATATATATATATATATATATATGTATGTATGTATGTATATGTTCTTACTTTTCATATTCAACTTAATCTGGAACTTATTTAGGAGTAATTTGTGGGTAAAACTATAACTATCTATCTATCCATCCATCCATCCATCACCTACCTACCTATCAATTGTTGGCCAATTGTATCAGTTTGAAATACTAAATATTTCATCCTTTTCTGATTCATTTAAAATATGTTTATCACATTGTCAGTCTGCATTTGAACTTCATTCAGCTTTTGGACATTGCATTATGCCCCAATGAACTATATGAATTGCCTGAATACTTATCATTTCCACACTGCTTTAATTATTAGAGTTCTAGAACACATTTTAACAAGCCCATATGCATTAATCTTTTTAAAATTTTAAACTATTTTAATATTTATTTTGCTGGATAGATTTTAGATTCACATTTTTTTCTAAGAACTCTGCATATCCCCGCAATCCTACTAGATGTCCATGAAGACTTTTACATTCACAAATAGATTCAGGGAGAATTGATAACTCTTACATATTTAGATTTTCCATCTAGTTTTGTTTTTTAATGTCTGCCCTCCAGATTTTGTCATTTTCTTCACAGAGGCTTTGCCTCTTTCAAGTCTAGAGTTTTCATATGTATAGTAGTTATTTTAAATGCGAGATCTTTTTTTCACTCTCTCTCTCTCTTTTTTTTTTTTTAGCTGCCCTGTTCGGCATGTGGGATGCACAGCTGTGGGATCTTATTTCCCTGATCAGGGATCGAACCCACACCCCCTGCACTGGAAGTGCACAGTCTTAACCACTGGACTGCCAGGGAAGTCCCTATTCTCTTTTATACTGATATTATGAATGACACATACAGAGAGGCATTGAATTTTTGTGTTATCAAGGATAGCCACTTACTAAATTATAAAGTATCTGCTGATTTTCTTAGGTTTTCCTTAGTGGATAATTGTATCATCTATAAATAATAATAATTTTCACAATCTTGTCTCTTCTTTTCCAACACATACATTTATCTATTGCTGTTTTATTTCATTTGTTAGAACTTGTAGGAAAATATAGAATGATAATAGTGTTAGTGGCAGTTTGGTCTTATCCTTTCCTTTAGTGAACATGGTTTCAACATTTCCCTGGTTCTCAGTTTCTGAGAGATTACAATTTCAAGAAAAAGCACATTTATTTTTAGCTTACTAAGAAATGTCTTGGAAATGGATATTGATGTTCTCATAATTAATTAAAAATATCCTTGATGTTTAATTATCTTTTGAATTCTTAGAAGATCTTTTGTATATATTAAATATTTCTGAAAATAAAAATTATATTGAAGCTTTGCAATATTTTAACCTATGTTGATTGTGTCTCCCAAAAGATAAAGTACTTAAAGAAATAAGTTAATTGCCAATTACCAGTTCTGTCAAAATCTGGGCTCCCCTTCTAACATATCTAGACATATATCCTCAGAGGAAAACTGCTTAAGAATATTTTTTAAACATTCTTTTTCTCTACAGAAGTAACATGTATCTACTATTTTTAAAAGTTAGAAATATAAACAAGATAAAAAGAAAAACAAAAACTCATACGCTAATAAACAGGAGATAGTTATCGATGTCAATATGAGACAGGAAGGAAGGGGGCAGGACACAACCATTAAAAGAATGACACAACCATTATGAAGAACAGGACATGACAAAACCCAGTTAGAACCTACTAGACCCAGGATGGCAGAAGATTCGACTTCCAGTAGACCTTGATCCTCATTATATGCTCATTGTAATACATTAGCATATGCTAAATGACACTCTCACAGGCACCATGACAGTTCTGAGGCTGACCATAAAAGGTCAAGAATTGGGCAGCGGCCCAGTTCCTGGAAATCCCTGCCCCTTCCCCGAAATAGCGAGGACAATCCTCCCGCTCCTTAGCCTTCGACATTAGCCAGCCTATAAAAACTAACCACCCCCACGCCTTGGAGCTGCTCTTGACTTCTGAGATGGTCCACATTCTATGCAAAGTGTGTCTCTCTGAATAAATCTGCTTTCTTTTTTCTTTGGCTTGCTCTTGAATTCTTTCCTGCATGAAGCCAAGAGCCATCACTTGGCGGCCTATCCCAGGCACTCGCCCAATTCCTGGGACGTGACCATCCTCTCGCACCCCGTTTTATCCCACAACAAATATTGGGTATTTGTTTTTCATACATTTTCTTTCCACTTTCTAATATATGTGTATAAAATACATTAAAAATAGAATTTTATCTTCTATATCTTGCTTTCTAAATGGGATAAAAAATAGGAATTATTGTAGAAAGTACAAAAAGAAGGTTAAGAATTGCTCAAGTTGGTAAATCTTCGTAAATTTTCCCATGACCTCCTGTTAGAGTCTGACATAATTTTCAGTACCAACATGATATCCTTCAAGGAAAAAAGGATTTTTAAAAATTTCACAGTATAAAATTCACACATAAATACTATAGAATATCTGAAAAATAGCAAAAAATTATTTAATATTTTTGAAAAGCAAATAAAAAGGGTGTAGGTTGTTTGAATATTAGCCTTCAAGACACCTGATTACTTAACCTATCAAAACAAGTGTAGAGCCCAGTAGATTCAGTGTTTCAATGAGAATTAGAACACAGAGGATTATTAGAGAACTGGTTAGTTTGCATTATGGAATTCTGGGCTGACTCATAATGTAGAAGCACAGTGATCAAGCTGTAGCAGAAGAAAAAAACGGCCCCAAAAACGTCTGTTAAAAACCATTTGACTCCTGGTTTCAGGCAAAGATTTTAAAAGGTTAATGTCTCATTTACTGCAAACATGTTACCACAGCGAAGAAAATATTGAATTTTTTAGGTCCACTAATCATAAATTAACTATCTACTGATAAAAGCTACAAACTAGATCATTCATAGAAATAGGTAATTTTCTTAAGATCCCTTTAACAATGAAAGATAGATTTGCATTCTGCCTTAGAATGAGGTAAGTTAGTTCTTTTGTTTATCCACAGGCTATCACCAACCCCCTAGAAAAGTCCTACTGTTAATGATTATATATAAAGACATTTTTATCAGCCTTCTGCCAGTAATGTTTGGAACTAAAGCAACACATCAACATGCCACTTGTTCCCTTTTCTGAATTAAACAATCTGTTATTCTTTTCCATCAGAGAAGAAATATGATGGATTCTATTTCCCAGACTGTAAATGATTTTTTGAGCCTCCATGTCTGAAATGTTTCTGCTTAAACTTGACAAGGGGAAAAAAAAAAAACTTTCATAAGGCAATGCCATCCTTAAGGTTATAACAGATGTGCTGCAGGGGCACTAGCCCAATTTACCCACTGCAACAGTGGAATGTGAGAGAACCAAGAGGTGGATATTAGATGCTCATTTTAGAAACCACAGGTTTCAAACATTAAAAGATTAGGCTCTACTAGGGAAGGAAAACTGCACTATGGTGAACTGCAGATCTGTGAGCTTGTTTGGCCAAGATGGAACTATGTGACCCCAGGGCACTCCTCTACCTCAAAATTTGCTTGATACACTGAAATTCTCACAGATATCCCGCTTACTGAGCACTGCAGGCCACCCCATTTCTTAACTGCAACTCCCTGGCAATGTCTATTTACACCATAAATAATCTTTGTGTGTGTGTGTGTGTGTGTATATATATATATACACACACACACAAAACCAGCTATCTTGCCAGGGCCTTAATGCAAAAATGACTTTATGTGACTTTTCAACACTTTCATAAGTGAAACTCCAAGGTGCACCCTGGATTTGGCCAGAAGGTGAATTTGAGAAAATGATGAAGGGCTCTAGGTAACCTCCAGAAAGGACAGCTTACTATATTTTAACAATGTTATATCATAAAAAGCCCGTTTATTTATCTATCTATCTATCTATCTATCTATCTATCTATCTATCTATCTATCGGTACTTGGGCCTCTCTCTGTTGTGGCCTCTCCCGTTGCAGAGCACAGGCTCCGACGCGCAGGCTCAGCGGCCATGGCTCACGGGCCCAGCCGCTCCGTGGCATGTGGGATCTTCCCGGGCCGGGGCACGAACCCGTGTCCCCTGCATCGGCAGGCAGACTCTCAACCACTGCGCCACCAGGGAAGCCCAAAAAAGCCCATTTTTAAAAAGCAAACATATTTTGAGAAACTGTACATATGCCCAGGATTATTCTACACAGGCAACATGACAGGTGAAGCACTTATATAGCTAACCCAATTAACATACAAATTAATCAGATGATCGAGGTCTCAAGAGTAGGTTTTCTCTTTTTTGTCCAAATAAACCAGGAAGAAAATTTCCTAAAACCAACCTTTGCCCTAAGGTTGGCTCTATGACCCCTGGCATCTCACAATTGGCTTGGCTTGTGACACAGACTTTGGTCCCTAGGTTTTATCTTGGATGAAGATGTGGTTTCCACTTTGGTCCTATCACTAGCCACAGACACTTGTTCTAAACACAGAGATCTGTCCCATTCCCTAGATTTTGAGGTCTGGGTTGGTTCAGGATTAAAATTATTAAAGAGGTAGACATTTTGGAATGATTACTACTACCAGGTTACGTTCTTATTTCTCACTTGAAATGCTATTAGAGGAAACCTTGTGGTTATCGATACTTAACTATGGCCTGCCTTAGTGACAGTTCCTCCTTGGAGTAGGTGAATTCGTCAGTCCCCTAGAGCTATGTATTGACACTTTGGATAGCGACAGTGAACCTTTTAGAGCTGGTACCTGCACATAATTTTGATTATGAAATGGTTAATCTCTGTCTAGAAGCTGAAATCCAGGAAAGGTTGTAGAGATAGGTTTTCTACAAAGAACATGCATTTTCCAATATACATAGGAGCAGACTCATTACAGCTCATCACAAAGACAAGCTCATTGATTTTAAGTACAGTTGAACTTCTCATTATCTATACTCTGCCCACTTATAACAAACCACCCAATATGTCAACATTTACATGGTTAAATCTTTCTATACAAAGGAAATAGATCAAGAGGGTAGTCTTTCTCATATGCAACCCTTTTCCCAAATCATGAGTTAACATTAACTAAAAGACAGCACTATCTGTCTCCTTGCTTTTCTCTTATCCTTTTAAAGTACACCCTCATCTTCTCAGAAAAATAGAGTATCTCTATGAATAAACATAAATTTTTGGCAAAAGTCTGGCACTCCACTTTAAAAAAAAATGAAATAGTTCTTATCTATTTTTGATTTGTCATTTCTTCTCCGCTTTTATCTTCACTGTTTTGTTTGGCTTGTATCGTCTCTATCTCTGGCAGAAGGGTAGTCTCACTGGGCCTCCAATGCCTTCATTCCACATCTGTTTCTCCATCATCTCCCTCCTCATTTTCCATGCCTTTATCCCATTATGGTAAACACTGTGGCTGGTCACTCAACATCCATTCCATTCCCTTTCCATGGAGAAGCAAAATGGCAACTGGGGGGACTGACCTTATTGTGACTGGCCTTCAGGCATTCTATCCTCGTTGCTAGTAATAAGTTCAAGAAAAGCATGCAACACAATAACAGACAATGAGATCTAAAGAAGTACATGCTGGTGACCTCTGAAAACATTCTCCCTATCTCTTGCTAGAGAACAGTTCAAGTTAATCTCTCTTTTTCCTCCTTGACTTGAACAAGGGGGTATGCAGCAGCCACTGAAAGTCATTCTAAATCAAAGGGGAACCAGCTTCAGGATGAAGACAACATTCTGGATGGAGAGCAGAGAGAGATACAAACTCTAGAACCTGAAAACATTACTGAGCCACTGGACCCACCCTATTTTATGCTCTGCTTTCTTACTGCTAAAATCTGCTTGGATTGGCCTGTTATTGGTAGTCCAAAGGACCCAAACTAACACACTAACCCAGACAGTAGCCATGAGGTTATAAAGATAGTATAGTAAGTCATGGGTCCTGTTTTCAATAAGCACAGTTAGGATGGGAATGGGCAACAGATACATCAGTAAGTATAATACCTGTCCTCTAATGATAAACTACTCTAGGATCCCGTCACTAAGTCGATGAAGGCCATTTGCCTGCCACATGAGACAAAATCTATCTAGAGGATATAGTATTACTTATATTAATGTGAGGGAGGGATTCTGTGATAATGATGTTAGGGGGCAGTTCTTAATCTCAAGATTATTGTCCTTTAAATCTACTTCTATCATAGATACGGGCTGTCTTCAGAATGGTTAACATCTTATCAAGGCTATTTCAATTCTAATAGTGCCATTTCTTGTCTATGGATCTGAGCACTGTCTAAAACTCGTAAAGCCTTGAAATTCAAAGATAGTAATTTTTAGACCATTTGATTAAGATATGCTATCATTTAGCTAGTTATCTTTCCTATTTATCTACTTACATGCATGCATAATTAAACACATACAAATACTAACTATATAAGTAATATAAAAGTCTGAAGAAGATCAGAACGTGCCATCCCAAAATATGCCATATTGATCATTTTGAGCTGAAGGTGACTGAGATTCAAGAAGGGCTCTCTGACCTCTCCCCTTCTACCTATAAGTAGGGCACAGATTTCCCATGAGAAAGATGCGCTCCCTGTACAGGAAGAGGAGAATATTCTTACCACTGCAGACACAGAGCTGATGCTGAGATGAATCTGTACAGACAAACCTACTAAATCAACCCTTATTTTCCATTAGTTTCCCCCATATATTTCCTAGTCACTTTCCCACAGTTTGCTAACCCTAGACAGAGCCGCCTTTTCCTTTACTTTGTCACATCTCTGTAACTTATCATTTTTTTATTAAAATGGTATATAAGTTCTCAAGCCTACCTGCTTCTCTGAGCCTTCATTTCTTATATATGAAGGACTCTGTGTACATGTAATAATATTAACATCAAGTAAAATCTGTACACTTTTTGCCTGTTAATCTGTCTTTTGTCAGTTTAATTCTCAGGCTCAGTTATAGAACCTAAGAGGGCAGAGGAAAAAAATTTTTCTCCCCAGACCTCTCAGTGTACAAAAAAAATGGCTCTTTGTGACTCTAGCATTTTCTCTTGAAAACTATGATTCTGATTTAAAACCAAAAACAACTGAAAAATTTATTTATTTAAATTAAAAATTCATTCTGGTCATTTGAAGTCTAAGGTAACCCTGTAAATGTCTGATTCGATGATTTATTTTCTATCACATTAGATATTTCCCATCATGTCAACAGTGTAAAGATCAAAAATAAAAGTAAATATGTACCTTGACAAATAGTTAATCAGCACCTCTTAGACTTTCTTCTTTATTACTTAATGCCAAATGAATAGTTTAATTGTAAAACTCAGAGCAAATTCAGAATCAGAGCTAGACATTCTAACCCTCTGGAAGGAAATTATACAATCACTGGCAGATTAAGCACACACACATAAAAGTAAAATTTAGACATTTAAGGTGTCAAAACACCTTAATTTAAAAGATCAGGAATTCAACCTCAGATACAAGAATTTCAACTCTCTAAGGTAATCAAGGCATCTTATAACTCTAAAGTCAAAGTAATTTAAATCTCAACAAATATTAAGGTATGCTAGAGGCCAAATATGCCAGATGGATATACATTATGAAAAAAGCTTTAAATGCCTCCCATGGGGAAAAATAACTTCCTGAATCCCTTTTACTAAGCAACTTCTCCTATGACTTATCCATTTATATTTGTTTATTTTTTATTAATTAAAAGCCAGTGTTGTTAATTTCTCTTTCTTTTATCTCAGGTACCAGGTAATTATAATTTAACAATTTATATATTTTGCTACACCTTATTTATGTGGACAGTTAGACATATCAGCATGTTGGAATGCCTTCTTTTCGTAATTTTGTCTATGGGAACACTGTTGCATAAATCATCTGCACTAGAGGTAGCCATGGGTGAAATGGCCTTTCTTATTAAATGTCACAAGATTTAATGTCACAGTATAATTGGGATGGAAGGATACTTGCACTAAGCTCAAAATGTCTTTTTCTGCTAACACATTATTAATCTACAGGAGTGTTAAAATATGTTTAATAAAGGCCCCATTCACATGGAAATGGTTGGCACTTACTAAAAATTACACTATTTCATTGCTCAGTCCTAGGAATTTCTAGTGGAATTCACAATAAGTTTGATTTTCAAGTGAAATTCTAATAGAAGTCCACACTAAAAAATTCAACATTTGTTCTTAAACTATATCTTTAAAAGAATGAAAAATGGTCTTGTGCTGGAAGCACTAATGCATTCTAGTATTATACTGGCAGTGTCAAAGTTCATGCTTAACAAGTATTAGTACTTTGAAACAAAGTCTTTTGGGCTCTGTTCTTGGCTTTGTTACTCTTTCTCCTACCTGCCCACACATACACACAGCGCCGTGCACACAGCTAAGCTCACGTGTTCTAGCCTCCCTTGCAATAAGGTAGGATCATATGACTGAGTGTGGACTAATGAATGTGGGCAGATGTCAGGATGCATTAAAAACCTGCTCCACAATTCCATATGCCCTCCATTCTCTTTGCATGAAACAGAAGACTCAGGAGAGGACTCCAAAGCCTGATGCTTGCTGAATAACCGCAATGAACTATTAGTGAGCAAAAACAGGAAAACGATACTGCTAAATTTCTGAGGATGTAGGAGTGACTACATTTAATGCAGTGAGATCATTCTGACTTTCTCTTCTTTCTTGTTTTTTCCTTCCTTTTTTAATTTTTTTCTTTTATCATCCTACACAGGGTAGAATCTACCAACTGAAGAAAGAAGGGAGAAAACCATCTTCTGATTCTGTTTTGTTATCATTGATTCAGCCAATGACCTTGAGGAAGCTGGTTAATTTCGTTGGGCTTCATATTCCCAAT
Organism: Phocoena phocoena; assembly: GCF_963924675.1. Taxonomy (NCBI): domain Eukaryota; kingdom Metazoa; phylum Chordata; class Mammalia; order Artiodactyla; family Phocoenidae; genus Phocoena; species Phocoena phocoena. Next base: position 50,736,207 of record NC_089225.1, on the reverse strand, counting down.
CATTAACCCAAGGATACATACTCAAGCATTTCATAAAATCATAACCCACAGGACCTTTTGCAGGCAAATGCCTCTAGTTCCATGCCTTCAGGTAGAATCTGTCCCCTCCACGCTACAATCTACATGAGAATCTTCACTGTTTATAAAGGAGCTAGTGGTAAGAGTCTACATCCTTATTTCAAAGTCCAAGCCAGCACTTTACAATACTGTTCCTGGTGAAATTTACCTGTAACAATGTCCAACCACCCCACTGTCATTTCAACACATTCACGTTTGTCTTACTTTAAGTAGAGTGTACAAGTTCCTATCAGTGAGAGTACTTTAAGTTTTTCCCATTCTTTTCTTCTCAAGGCTAAACTACATCACACCAGTCTTTTAATCTTTCCTTGCAAATGAGTTCCAAAACTTCAAACAGGTCCATCTTTTCTATATCTCTCTTTCATAAGCCATAGTCACATAATTGATCTATTTGGTGGAAAAGTAAACTGAAGCAGAAGAGAAATCCATCGAACTAGCTGTTTATATAGACAAAACTACTTTTGATTGAAGGCTGCTTTTTTTCACACAGTTTTTATAGCCTTAAAAACAGATTCTGAAACGGATAAACTACTCAAGGAAAATTACAATGAATGAGTTTAAGGGGATATTTTTTTATAAGTTTGAAGTGCTACATGTCTATGCATATTTTACAGTACAATTAGTTCGTGATAATAGTTACTTTCAATTCAGCTAGGCACATTCCCCATAGGCTTCTATCATTAAGTATATTTGATCAGGGCAGAACTGGACATGAGTGAAAAACTTAAGCATGTGATTTGCCCTAGTCTCTCTTTGTAATTTCCAGAGTGGCAAGAACTCAACACACCTATTTATTTGGAAGAATCAGGAGAAGCGAAGTGAACTAGTATAGAAAATTGTACCTTGAAAATTTTTAGACCACGTTAATCAACGTAGTCTTATAGGCTTTAAAAAACTTCATAATCTTAAAAGGAATGAGGGAGGGGACTCAACCAATAATTTGCGATCCGCTAATAGACCCGTACAGCTTACCTAATAAATGCATAAGCAGTTGTCATCGCCATACTCTTTCTGTATGGCTTATTGGGGCTGTGGAGAAAGAGGGACTTGCATCCGAATCCCATCTGACCCATTTATAACTCTATAATTGAATATCTCTGATCACCAAATTTCCTAACTGACGAACTGAGGATAATGATGTTTCACCTGCTCTGTGGTTCTGAGGTTTATATAAGATATAGTGGATAAAGCACTTACCAGAGTGCTTGGAACACAGTACATAGTCGTGGTGAAATAAAGATGGCCGCACGTTCTTTGTCACACCTCCCATCTAACAGTGGGGTCTATTTCTCCCCACTTTGAATATGGGCCCTCCTGAGACTTTCCTTGACCTAAAGAATGCAGCAGTGGGACTTCCCTGGTGGCGCAGTGGTTAAGAATCCGCCTGCCAATACAGGGGACGTGGGTTCGAGCCCTGGTCCGGGAAGATCCCACATGCTGCGGAGCAACTAAGCCCGTGCGCCACAACTACTGAGCCTGCACGCTAGAGCCCATGAGCCACAGCTACTGAAGCCTGCAAGCCTACAGCCCGTGCTCCGCAACAAGAGAAGCCACCTCAGTGAGAAGCCTGCACACCGCTCGCTGCAACTAGAGAAAGCCCGTGTGCAGCAACGAAGACCCAACACAGCCAAAAATAAATTAAAAAAAAAAAAAAGAATGCAGCAGCAATGTTGCCATATAACCTCTGAGGCTGGGCCTTGAGAGCTTTCACTCACATGCTAGAAATGCTCCTTTGAATCCAGCCATTGAGCCATGAGAAGCCCAAGCCACATACAAAGGCCAAAGGTACTTGGTTTGATAGCTCCATCTCCAGTAGCAGTCAGTACCAAGCACCAACCATGTGAGGGAGCCATCTTGGATACTCCAGGCCGCTCAAATTTCCAGAGAACTGCAGCCCTCAACACTGCATGGAAAAGGAGACTCACCTACCTATGTGTGCCTAGTCAATACGAGAGATAATAGTTTGGTTTTCTCAAGCCACAAAGTTCTAAGTTAAGCCACTAAGTTTTAAATTTTGGGGTAGTTTATTACACAATAATAGATAGCCAAAACAGTGCTCAAAAAAATAGAGTAATTATTATTTTTCTCCAGTGATGAGGAAAAATACACTGGGGCTTCTTTGCTCTACTTAGAGGCTTGAGGGTCAATACATCCTATATTGTTGCTCAATACCAAAACATCAGGGAAATAATAAGTAGGGGCTTTGCCAAAAAAAAAAGAAAAAAAAAAGGAAAATTTCACTTATATAAAAGACCTCTATAAGAACTAGTGCTTTCTTTCCACTGTAATCTTCACTGCAGTGCATATCCGCTTATTATATCACACACCTGTGAGTTCTTACATGACTATAAATCACAGGACCGAGGATATGTTTGCCCTAAAATCAGGTATCATGACCTCTTTAAAGGGTGCAGTTCTTAAAGACTCACTCACTCTTCTTTGCTTGTGGCCTTTGCAGATTTACATTCTTTTTGCCTCCCTGTTCCTTGTCCCATCTATTTTTGTGGCCATCATAGACCCAGAACAAAACGTGCCTATTTGCCCTCATCTCCTACCTTTGTACGCTTCCTGGATCTTCCTTATAGTATTTTTTAAACTTCTCCCTATGCTCACTGTCTCTCTCCCTCTCCCAGCCTTGACCTTGACTAGCTACGTCCCTAGATCTATTACATCTAATGGATACCACTTATAGGTTTCCAGGCTTGGCCTTTCTTGCCCTACTGTGAATCACTGTTGCTAGGCCCAGTGTGGTACTTATGGTATTATCTTAATTGCAGGTGTATAGATGCACAATGCCTTTTCTCACTAGGACACAAATGAATGAAAATTACAGTAATTTACAAAACAAAATGATTATGTGATTCTAGGTAAATTTCCTAAGAGAGGTGATAATGTCAAAATATATTATACTGTATATTCAGTAACCAATCATACTCTTTGTTTTTGATATAAAGCCAAGCTCCTGAATCCTTTGAAAGTTCCTAATTCCAGGCGAGCAAATTCTTGCCATCTTTGGTGGGGTTTGTCATCAAATATAATAACATGGGGGCAGCTGAGCAATTAATTACCATGGCATGCTTGGCATCAGTACCTTCAAGTGGTCCAGCTTTGGGGAGTTACCATTCCTTTACCAGAAGAGGCACCGCCAATTTAGGAACAGAGTACTTTTTGTGTATTTGCAATGTGAAGAAAATGATTACTGTAGATTATAATGATTTAAGATTTTTTGCATGAACAATATGCTCAGTTCAGGAAATTTCCTCTTAAACATAGTAATTATTTTAATTATTTCTTCTCTGGCAGGTTTTCTACTGAAATTTTCTCATTGTGTTTTTAATTGAGATAACTCAATTAAGCCATAGAAATGGTAAATTATTCAAATTGCAGCAGTTTTTGTTCTACGTGGGTTTGAAAAGAAACACTCTTTTTCTTTTCAAGTCCTGAGTTTGAAGAAATGTTTTCAGTATTTACTCCTCAGCTATCTGTTTCTCGGCTGTCTGGCTCTCCAGTGGTGACACGGCGGCAGTGGCAGTCTCTTGCATTTCACGAGACCACATCTCTCAGTGAGGACAATTCAAACTGCAAAGAAAGGGGATTGGAGCTGAGACCCAGAAAACCAAAGAGGTAAGGATCACATTTAGAGGCAACTGGCTGTCAAATATAGACTTGAACAAGCAGTTCTAACAATTTGTTAGTATCATGGGGAGAAGTATTTAGATAGCTAGCTTGTAAGGATCACAGGCTGCCCAATGAAGTTCCTTTCACCTTTATATTACTGTAGTTCAATTTATAAAGAGCTTTCATATCCTTTATCTCATTCAGTTCTTACAACAACCCTGTTACTGAGGCCAGGATAATAATGTTTCCCTTTTCCACCTATGAGGAAACTGAGGTTCCAAAAAGATTGCTGACTTTCCTAATACTATTACTTCCACTAGGATGAAATCTAAGACATGGCTATTAAGACAGAGCTGGCATTTATCTGTGCCTTCCGTCTCCTGAGCTCCAGTCCTTCTGTTACATCCTTCTGTGGCTTGCATTTTGAGATACATAAAGTTGTGAGCAGAGGTGGATAAAGTTTAGCAATCACATGAAAGATTACATCCGCCCAACGCTAAGGAAGAACTAGAATTGGTTATCTTAAGAGGAGGTTTGTTCTGTAAATACTTCTTTATTAAAATCTTGATGACATATGCACTGAAAACTATATCTGTGTGTAATCCCTGTTTACTGTCAAGAGGAAAGCTAAAGAAGCTCTCCAAAGAGGAGATCTGGCAAGAGTACCATTTTATTTGATCATGCTAATTATGGGGAAACGTGGTGACCTCTCTCATGTGGATGTGGTATACAGCCGAAGAAGCATAATTCTTGCTAAAGGAATGTTATACATGAGGTGCTGCTTACTTGGTGGCAACTGTCATTTGGGACCACCCAGACCAAATAGCCATCTCTAAAAATACACTGACTTTTTTTTTTTAAGGATTTTGTAAAGGCAACAGAAAAACTGAGATGAACAAATGATAACTATGGGCTGAGAATTATAGTGAAGAGTTAAATATAATTTGAGTCTATAACAAACTACAGGTAACATATATATCGTTAGGGTAAAATATTATTCTCTGTAGAAATTATGGAAACCTTAAAAACAATACCTAATAGAAATATTTCTCATCAATACTAGTATCAATATGATACTTTCACCCTTGATCATTTCTGCTTGTTGTGAGCCTACACTGATCTATAGTTGAAGACCATTTCCTTATATCAAGGCCTATCCCATAAATTACAGATTATCCTGCAATTCTCTGTTCCTACGTTTGCAGTAGTTCACCATAAATTCCCGATTATTTTACAGTTCTTTGTTTCTGAGTTTGCACTTGTTTGAAAATAGAGTCTTAGCCATATTTCTAAAGTGATTTTCTTTCCTTCAATACGCTTTAGAAGTTGTTGATGATTTGTCGTTGATTACTCTGGAACTCTCTCCATTTGGGTGGCACTGCGGTTCTCAGTCTCTCTGTATGCTCTCTTTGCTGGGAGCTCATTTAGCTCTGGAAATGCTAGCTGCAGCTTCTATAAACTACTGTGTCTCCAATCTGCCTCCTATCTTCTACTCAGCTGCTTCATGGCCCTATGGCAATGGGAAGGATTTTCATTGTTCCTGGCTATTTTCAAGAAAGAGGAGTAACTTTCAGATTAGTCTGTGATAAAAAAAATAGTCTGCCTCATTGCAGATACTCTATGCCAATGTTTTTAAAATTGTGGTTGGAGACCGATGGGTCCTGAAACCTGCAAAGAATATGAACTCATGCTTGAAACTCTTGTTTATAAGTGGTAACTGGGTTTTGATATAAGACATATTTCTTATTCTGATCATGATCAAAAATCTTTGAAATTACTCTTCTATCAATATATTATTTAATGTATAATATTAAGTATCCAACCATTGGCCGATATTTGAGATTTTACTCTTAAGCTTTTCATGCTCACTGTCGTGGGTGTCTATGTTGAAGTGAATAGTTGAAACAATTACATAAGAGTTACAAATAAAATTATTTTATTTGGCGTCGCTGGTCAAAGACTTCTCAATGTGGGACAGCCTGCTATGTGAGAAGAGCCCAGGCTTCTGAGCTGGATGGCCTTTGGCTTCTAATCTATCCCTACCACTTGTTTAACTGGAGGCCTTGGGTAAGTCACTTAATTTCTTTGAGCCTCATTTTCCTCACCTGTAATATTGGGATAATAACATTTATCTCACATGATTCTTTTAAGAATTAGAGAAGTACACACAGAGCACTTAGCATAGTACCTGTACATAGAAGGTGGTCAGTAAATGAACACTGTAGTTCTGATACTGGAAGGTTGGTTTATGAGAAGTATAAAAGTTATGGAAATATTAGAGCAGCTTCATGTTACGGTAAATGTGATCAGCACAACAGATTTAAAAACCCTGAATTCAAATTGTTTAATATGGAATTAACATAAAGAGTTAAGTAATCTTCTGTATAACTTGAGCATCAACTATAAAGAAGGATCTAGTTGTCCTCTACAGAGGTCAAAACAACATAATCTGACAGTAAGAGAATCTAGTTAGATATAAAAATAAATGTTATTAAAATTTTTAAAGTGGCTAAATTCTTCCAATCCTAGGTATATCTATACTGAAGAGAAATGGAAACATAAGTTCGTACAGAAATGTGTACCTGAGTGTTTATAGCAGTGTTACTCATAAAAGGCAAAAGTTGGAAACAACACCTTTTGAATGGATTAACAGTGGATTAGATAAACAAAATGTGGTATGTCTATATGACAGAATATTATTTGGCTATAAAAAGGAATAAAATACTGATACATGCTTTTATGAACCTTGAAAAATTATGCTAAGTAAAAGAAGTCCGTCACAAAAGACCATGTATTATATGATCCCCTTTATGTGAAATGCCCAAAATCGGCAAATCTCTAGAGATAAAAAGTAGAATAGTGGTTGCTTAGGGCTGGGGAAATTAATAATGAAAAAGTACAGGCATCTTTTTCAGGTGATGAAAATGATAAAAACTTGTGGTGACTGGTGCACCATTCTGTAACTACTATAAACCACTGAACTGTAAAAGGGTGAATTATCTGATCTGTGAATTATATTTCAATAAAGTTGTCACAGAAAATAGTGGCTAAACACTGGGAAAGGCCACAAAAGCTACAAAACCTTAATACTTTACGGGTCTGGCCTCTCACAATATCACAGTGGTCTTAGACTTGTAGAAGAGAGATGATGACTGATTCTGAGATGTTGCCATTCTGGTTGTTTCTCAGGTTCTTGCTATATTTCATCCTGCTTTGGTTTTGAAGATCATTTCACTCGATCATACTTGTAGAATTTTCCTTCTTTAAGGATTTTTATTATCCTCAATTGGCTCTCTCCACAATTGAAATAAAAGAGAAATAAATAACGCATCAAGTAACACAAAAGTAGACTGGTAATGTATAACGTCACATCCTTACTAGGACATATATCATATGGAGACACATTTCTGCTATACACAGATAAAAATAAGTGCCCCACTTTTGCTTATTGCTGTCTTTTTCCATATCTACAATTAATGCTCAACAACCAAGTATTTAATATCCTGGATACAAATAACTTTCCCACAGAAATAACCTGTCAGAAATGGAAAAAAATAAACCAACCCTCAAAACGTGTGCAGCTATAATGCATCAGAATTGTTCTATAATTTTAGCGGTAAAGCAGGGTACATTGTGACAAAAAAATCTGATTTTAGTTTATGTTTTCCTAAAGTTAGGACTATATAAGATGTAAAATGAAATGTTCTACTACAAACTGACCTATCGTGGTGACACGCAACAAAAATATTTAATTTGGGGATATTCTCATGCCACGTGGGAAAAAACACCCACCGAATCATAGCTTTCTCCAACACATGCATCATGAAAACCTGCCCATCTTTTGCCATCTATGCAATGTGAAGCCTAATATATACCAAAATGTGTAACGGGCTCTTAAATGTGCTGTATAGATGGAGATTTTGATGATATCACTGAAAACCAAAAGCAGAAATGCGATCTGTTTTTGGATTTGTTATCTTCATAAAATGGAATCCCATTATTTTTCACTTCTTTGATTATCTTATCTTCTACTTATGGATGAGTTACACTCTAGACTCTCAAAGTCACACAAAACATAATGAAAAAGCATGAAATATGTTCATCATAAAATATTATTAGTTATAGTGATTTCTGAATCAGAGAGAAATGAGTATTTTGCAGCTAAGAACCAGTATCCAAAGCAAATGCAGATAGAGGCAACTTGGGGTGACAGTGAGTCTTGGGAGCTGAGGAACCCTATTTTCACCTGCTGTGTGGCTCACTCTGAGCCTCATTCTTCCCACTTGCAAAAAAAAAAAAGCCATTTGGACCAGATGGTCTCTATCCATATAACATTTTTAAAAAGCTTTGGCAGTCCATGATTCTGTGATATGGCACTGGATAGTCCAAAAGATTAACAGAATGTATGTCCTTTTCTACCACATTTTAATTACGCCACCTTTATAATAGAGTTTTTTTCTCCCAAGAGTTTTTAGCAATTATGATTTTAAGCCAATAAAAATGGAATAATTGAAGCAGGTATTGTTCAGAGAGAGAGAACACATGCAAAACCAGAACTGTGCATTTGAACATAAAGGTAGCTTACATTGATTGATTTGATTTATTTGGCACTCTATTTCAGTTTTGCTTCAATTTTCCAGTAATGGAATAAAAGTAATTCCATCTGTCATTCTATATCCAAATGCCATCTGTTAGAATTGTCTAGTTTGTATAGGCAGCTCTCAGTAAGCAGGCCTATCTTATATCCTATCTTTTTACCACTACTTACTCCCTCATATAAATATCAAGAAATCTGGTGAGATTTAAGTTTCTGAGCATAGTTTGCAGATGCTATTTTGGGACAGGCAAAGTTGTTCTTAATACTGAAAGAGGGCATTGCTGGACTTTCATTTTCATGCATTTTTTCCCCCTGGTAGCAGAGTGACCTCAACATATATCTACCAAATGGCTGCCTCGATTTGGAATCAAATTTTTCTCCTGAATGAAACTACAGAACCCTACAGCTTTAGCTTTAATAACACCTCATTCTAAAACAGTGCCAGACAACACATGGTAATGGCATTGCAAACTGGAGCTAATTCAGGGAAGACAGGTGTGGCAAGATGGGGAAATCCCACAGCTCCCTCGTTTCTCTAAGACGGAACCAGATCTTCCTCATCGTTAGTTGGCAGCACTATTTCATACTGATTTTACACATTTTACATATTGAATGGTAGCTATAGCAATGGAGTATTAGAAAACTAGAAGGATACTAATGGCACATTCAAACATGACAATGAACACACATTATCGACATTAGTGGGTTATACTCTGGAATATTGGTCACTAAAGCTAGAGTTTTGTTCTGCCACTCACTAACTGTGTGCCCTTGGATATGTCATACGTTCTCTAATTTTCATTTTTATCATCCTTAAAATAACGGATTTGGATGAACTCTGAAGTGCTTTCTAGGACCAATTTGACATTTGCGTTATCTTTTATAGCTTGCAGAATATTTCTACAAATCTTATGCCATTTAATTCACACAACTCTGTTACTTGTCCCATTCCTATCTTATAAATAACTACATTGAGGCCTCCCCCAAGAAAACCTTGCAATAAACGTGTCACCCAAGTTTCCTTTAAAATTATCAGCTGCTGTGGGTACTAATGTGGTCATTTTATTACACATATTACTAAATTACACATATTACAAATTTGTGTAAATTTGTACAAATTTGTAATTACAAATTACAATTACAAATATTACACATATTACTAAAGTGTATTACAGTTTTCTACAATATTCTCAATTATAGCATACCATCTCTCATTTCCAATAAAATGAACAAGTATGTAAAAATGCAACTATATGTACAGTCCACTGTTATATACAACAGGTACAGTTAAATCAGGCACCTAACACTTTAGGTACTTCATGTTATAACTGATATGCTCAGCAAATGGCCTGTCATTCTCTGAGCTTAGGTTGTTTCTGTTCCATTCTCCTCGATAGACACTTAAGGCATGGCCCTCAAGTCTAAGTAAGATGAACACGTTCACAGAATTCTATGCTCTTCTGGGCTAAAAGGAAGAAATATAATTTCTCTCCTCAGGAGATCAAATTGCAAGTACATACACTAATTAACCATTACCACCTGATGTATGTTACATGGCTGAAGAAGTAGACCAGGAGTTCTGCACAATTATCTCTTCTAGGAAGGCTCCTCAGAGCTTTTCTTTCTCTTACAAAACAGCAGTATTAGAAGGTAAGAAGATAAACTTAGAAGAACTGAAAAGCTTAAATCCCTCTTGAATTAATGAGAACAACCATTACATGCATATGCCAACACAGGAAAGACAAAGCAGCCCGCAGTCTCTCTAGCACAGGTGTTTGATATTTTAAAACAGGAAAACAACTTTCATATTTCTTCTGCCAAAATGCATAAGCTTATATCTCAAGTCACATAAGTATTGAATTGTGTGCTAGTAACATTTTGGTGGGATGAATGTTGGAAATTATATTTCTAAGGTGAATAATTTAATCTTTTTTCTTTTTCCCCATGGTGAAGGCATCTGTGAAAGACAATGGCCATTGCTAGGAGTTTCCACCATGGTGCTCTGAGTTTGGGCTGCAGTGATTCTCTACTTTTTTTTTAACATCTTTATTGGAGTATAATTGCTTTACAATGGTGTGTTAGTTTCTGCTTTATAACAAAGTGAATCAGTTATACATATAACATATGTTCCCATATCTCTTCCCTCTTGCGTCTCCCTCCCTCCCACCCTCCCTATCCCACCCCTCTAGGTGGTCACCCACCCATTAGCAGAGAGGCTGCCTAAAATCATAAGAGGCCACAGACACCCCAAAACACACCACCAGATGGGGACCTGCCCACCAGAAACACAAGATCCAGCCTCATCCACCAGAACACAGGCACTAGTCGCCTCCACCACGAAGCCTACACAACCCATCTAGTTTGCTTTTTAAATATAAGAGAGAATAAAGAGTAGAACATTTTTATAATTCCCCCCCACATATTTATATATATACACATGTGGATGAAGGTACAATATTTCAAAATATTCCTGGGCAATCTGAAGGTTTCCCTTATCTACAATTTAACAGGACCATCGTCACTGTAATTGGTGTTCACTTCAAGAAGAACTATGGCAAAACAGATAAATAAGACAACACGTGATATGGGTGGGTTGACTAGAGCAGACAGCCATAATAACTTACTTCTGTATACTTTTGCCCTATAACTCCCAGAGAGCTTTAAAACCAGTTTTGGCCCCCAGTGTTAAACTTCCATTGTCATATCTATTATGCCTCATTCTCTGCCTCCCACAACGTGGGCACCCTATCCTATCTCCCCTGCTTTGCCTCTAACTCCCAACCTGCTGCATCCTCTTCTGTATGCCTGACTTTCAGCTCCACCTTTTAAGTTCAGAGCAAGTGGCTGCCTACACCTATGGCCCTTATCCAAGTTTTTCATATATATTTGTAATGCAGCAAGACTGTGAGGGCATAAGAGATTAAGTGGCAACTTGATTTTAGAAAGTTTAAAAAAACACCTGAAAAAAACTGTCTTGATGTGACGACAAATCGGGTTCCATCATGTACATCAAATCATAGTCAGATCACGCCACGTATCGGGAAACATATGCATTATTTTACTCTATAGTCATAGTATTTTAGTCAATCAACTAATCCAGAATATTATTTATAATAATACTGTCTTGACTGAAAAAGAAATTTATAGAAATTCATAATACACCAAGTAAAAGCAAACAATCTACAATCTACTGAGCATTATCTACTAAGGACTTGCTTTGCATCCAACTGTCTAATGCCACCCAAATAGGAAGCTGCAAAGTCTACGATTTTGAAACATATACTATACAGCTTCCCAAAGCAAATGTTATCTTCATCCAAGATAACCATTATTATTGTGTTCTGTCTTTCTACTCTTCTTCTTCTTGTACATCTGTAATTAAATGGGTATCTTTCTGTGAGCCAGGTACATAAGTGTTCATTTTTATCTTTTAAACGTGTAGATATGGTCAAAAACAAAGTGGCGAATTTGATTTTTTGTTTGCTTGCAATTCTATCCCTTGAGTGGTTCATCCATTCTCATGGCTTCAGCCTATCTCCTCCTGACAACTTCCCAATTTATATCACTGGTACTTTCCTCCCTCACTTTCACTAGACTTCAGTTTTTCTCTATTACTTTAAATCCATCATTCTTGTAAGCTCTCTTGCCAAATAGGCTCCTCCTCCTAAATTTCCTGTGGTTGAACCACACTACCCGTCATCCAGGCTGGGGACCCTGGTGCTGCCCTTGATGTATCCCCTTCTTCAACCACATGACCTTGTGCTAGTGCATTCTGATTTCAACTGCTTCTTCTACATATTTGTTCTTTTCTACCATCATCGATTTATGTTCATAGTTTTATTTCTGATTAATTTAAAAATCACACAAGCACATCTTATAATTCACTGTTCTTTTTAAAAAAATTTCAAATATTATCAACAAAGCTGATATATGGGTCAGATCAAGTCACTCCCCTACTTAATATCCTCCAGTGTTTCTGTAAAGGATAAAGGGTTTACAATGGTCTTCTGACCTCTTGCTGTGTACTTAATCTCATCACCTATTATTCTCCCTCCTTACCTTGCTGTACTTCACCCACACCACCTCCTTGCTATTCCTCAACATGTTTGGCATGTTCCCAAATCAGGACTTTTGGACAGCAAGTCTTAGCTCAAATATCACCTTCACAGTGAGACTTTCCAGGCTACCCTGTCTAACATTTCCACCCTTTCATACACACTTCCTATCAACTTCCCAATTTTCCAATGTACATAGCAACATCTAGCTTACTTATTCTACTTATTTATCTTTTTAATTGTTTATCTCCTCCTATAAGAATGTAGGCTCAAAGGAGGCAGAGCTTTTTCTCTGTTTTGTTCACTGCCATAAATCCAGCGCCTACCATAGTGCCTGGCACATTAAGGGCTCAATAAGTTTTATGTAGGCACAAATGAATGAATCAATGAAGTCCTGTCAACCAGCTAATGGTATGTGGTATAGATCAGATACCAATCTCTGTTGTTTTACATTCTCTCTTTTTACAGTTGAATAGATTTTATTGCAGTTATACTGAAACATAAGTGTTACGCTGGGGACTCTGTGGGTGGTACTTGATTTCAGCATCAGCCTTCTGGACATTAACATTTTAATTTCAAATATATTTCTTCAAATAATGCCAGGGCCATTTAGGTCATGTTGATTTTTTAAAATAGCATGGTGTAAAGAAATTGGTAAAGTTACATTCAATTTTGGCCACTAATGAGTCACTTTAAATGGTCTAGAACAGTGGTTGTAAATCTTTATGGTCATGAATTCCTTTGAGAATCTATTAAAAGCTTTTACTTTTACTTCCAAATCATTTCAAAATAGGAGTAAGGTAGTTAGCAGCTATAAACACAATGCAAAAGATTTTTTAAAAAAAATAATCAAATTAGGCAATGGAAAGAATGGGAAAAATGAAGTTAAGTAAGAATAGGGTTGATATACAAAATGTATACCTTCAAGCTCTGCAGAGTTGATTGGAGATGGACTCCAGTTTTCTTGCTGAGCTTATTATTATTCAGAGCATTATGGCTTTCAATACTAATGAAATGAAGTAAAATTCTTTATTTTGTGCTATTATAAAACTGTCAGTGCTTTATTGTATCTATAATAAAAGTTTAAAGTAGATTATAGCAATTTTTTTCTGAAAATTAAAAATAATTTTAATGCAATCTAATACAAATCCCAGTGAGTGGTACTAGTGTCAGAATAGGAAGACAGATTAATGGAATGAAATAAAAGTTTACAAAGAGAACCAATTATATCAGAAGTGTTGTGATAAAATTGGGATACTAAATTTGTGGGCAAAATGTAGATTATTTAACAAACGGTATTAGAATAAGCAGTTAGTTTTTTAAAAAGAAAATTTTTTCAATCCCTACCTTATAAATTTTTTTTTTTTTTTTTTTGTGCGGTACGCGGGCCTCTCACCACTGCGGCCTCCCCCGCCGCGGAGCACAGGCTCCGGACGCGCAGGCCCAGCGGCCACGGCCCCAGCGGCTCCGCAGCACATGGGATCCTCGCGGACCGGGGCACGAACCCGTGTGCCCGGCATTGGCAGGCGGACTCTCAACCACTGCGCCACCAGGGAAGCCCACACACCTTGTAAATTTTGATTAGGTTAAATTTTTAAGTAAAATCATAAAACAATTACAAGTAATGAGTATTTTTATTAAAACTTGGGGTAGGGAAGGCTTTCCTAAACATAACAATAAAGGCCAAAACCATAAAAGAAAAGACTGATAGGTCTAATTTCTTACAAATTTAAAACTTCCATATATAAAAAACAAAAAAAAGAAAAATGTCAACATACTTAGAAAATGGATATATGTATCTATATATGGGTACATACATAGATACATATATAAATGGATACACACACACAAGGTGGGGGTGGGGGGAGGGGAGAGAGAGAGAGCAAGCACAAACTTAAACTGAGCTTTCAAATTAATAAGAAAAACCTGAAGAGCAAAACAGGAAAAAAAAAAAAAAAAAAAAAAGGCACAAAGAAACAATTCTAATTCTTCCCAAAAGAAATTCAAAGGTTGATAAATACATGGAAGCATTCAAGAACAGCAGTCAAGTAAAGGTAAAGTAAAATATTGAGATGCCATTGATTCTGATAAAGATTAAAATATAATAACCATTGATGGTGTGGCTATTGGTCACTGGTGCTCTTATATGCATTGTGGGCTCAACATCACTAATTATTAGAGAACTGCAAATCAAAACTACAATGAGGTATCACCTCACACTGGTCAGAAATGGCTGTCATCTAAAAATCTATAAACAATAAATGCCAAAGAAGGTGTGGAGAAAAGGGAACCCTCCTACAGTGCTGGTACTGCAAATTGGTACAACCATTATGGAGAACAGTACAGAGGTTCCTTAAAAAACTAAATATAGAACCACGATATGATCCAGCAATCCCACTGCTGGGCAAATATCTGGAGAAAACCGGAATTCAAAAAGATACATGCACCACAATGTTCAAAGCAGCACTATTTACAATAGCCAATACATGGAAGCAACCTAAATGTCCACTGACACAGGAATGGATAAAGAAGATGTGGTTCACATTAAAAGGATCATACACCATGATCAAGTGGGGTTTAACCCAGGAATGCAAGGATTCTTCAATATATGCAAATCAATCAATGTGATACACCATGTTAACAAACTGAAGGATAAAAACCATATGATCATCTCAATAGAGGCAGAAAAAGCTTTTGACAAAATTCAACACCCATTTATGATAAAAACTTTCCAGAAAGTAGGCATAGAGGGAACTTACCTCAACATAATAAAGGCCATATATGACAAACCTACAGCCAACATCGTTCTCAATGGTGAAAAACTGAAAACATTTCCACTAAGATCAGGAACAAGACAAGGTTGCCCACTCTTACCACTATTATTCAACATAGTTTTGGAAGTTTTAGCCACAGCAATCAGAGAAGAAAAAGAAATAAAAGGAAACCAAGTTGGAAATGAAGAAATAAAACTGTCACTGTTTGCAGATGACATGATACTATACATAGAGAATCCCAAAGATGCTACAGAAAACTACTAGAGCTAATCAATGAATTTGGTAAAGTAGCAGGATACAAAATTAATGCACAGAAATCTCTTGCTTCCTATACACTAATGATGAAAAATCTGAAAGAGAAATTAAGGAAACACTGCCATTTACCATTGCAACAAAAAGAATAAAATACCTAGGAATAAACCTACCTACGGAGACAAAAGACCTGTATGAAGAAAACTATAAGACATTGATGAAAGAAATTAAAGATGATACAAACAGATGGAAAGATATACCATGCTCTTGGATAGGAAGAATCAACATTGTGAAAATGACTATACTACCCAAAGCAATCTACAGGTTCAATGCAATCCCTGTCAAACTACCAACGGCATTTTTCACAGAGCTAGAACAAAAAAATTTCACAATTTTTATGGAAACACAAAAGACCCTGAATAGCCAAAGCTATCTTGAGAAAGAAAACTGGAGCTGGATGAATCAGGCTCCCTGACTTCAGACCATACTACAAAGCTACAGTAATCAAGACAGTATCATAGTGGCACAAAAACAAATATAGATCAATGGAACAGGATAAAAGCCCAGAGATAAAACCATGCCCATATGATCACCTTATCTTTGACAAAGAAGGCAAGAATATACAATGGAGAAAGACAGCCTCTTCATTAAGTGGTGCTGGGAAAACAGGACACCTACATGTAAAAGAATGAACTTAGAACACTCCCTAACACCATACACAAAATAAACTCAAAATGGATTAAAGACCTAAATGTAAGGCCAGACACTATAAAACTCTTAGAAGAAAACATAAGCAGAACACTCTACGACATACATCACAGCAAGATCCTTTTTACCTACCTCCTAGAGAAATGGAAATAAAAACAAAAATAAACAAATGGGACCTAATGAAACTTAAAAGCTTTTGCACAGCAAAGGAAACCATAAACAAGACAAACAGACAACACTCACAATGGGAGAAAATATTTGCAAGTGAAGCAACTGACAAGGATTAATCTCCAAAATATACAGGCAGCTCATGCAGCTCAGTATGAAAAAAAAAAAAAACAGCCCAATCCAAAAATGGGCAGGCAGAAGGTCTAAATAGACATTTCCCCAAAGAAGATATACAGATTGCCAAGAAACACATGAAAGGATGCCCAACATCACTAATCATTAGAGAAATGCAAATCAAAACTACAATGAAGTATCATCTCACACCGATCAGAATGGCTGTCATCAAAAAATCTCCAAACAATAAATCCTGGAGAGGGTGTGGAGAAAAGGAAACCCTCTTGTACTGTTGGTGGGAATGTAAATTGATACAGCCACTATGGAGAACAGTATGGAGGTTCCTTAAAAAACTAAAAATAAAACTACCATATAACCCAGCAATCCCACTACTGGGCATATATCCTAAGCAAACCATAATTCAAAAAGAGTCATTGTACCACAGTGTTCACTGCAGCTCTATTTACAATAGCCAGGACATGGAAGCAACCTAAGTGTCCATCAACAGATGAATGGATAGAAATGTGGCACATATATACAATGGAATATTACTCAGCCATAAAAAGAAATGAAATTCAGTTATTTGTAGTGAGGTGGATGGACCTAGAAACTGTCATACAGCGTGAAGTAAGTCAGAAAGAGAAAAACAAATACTGTATGCTAACACAGATATATGGAATCTAAAAAAAAAAAAAAGGTTCTGAAGAACCTAGGGGCAGCAGAGGAATAAAGACGGAGACATAGAGAATGGACTTGAGGACACAGGGAGGGGGAAGGATAATCTTGGATGAAGTGAGAGAGTGGCATGGACATATGTACACTACCAAATGTAAAATAGATAGCTAATGGGAAGCAGACACATAGCACAGGGAGATCAGCTTGGTGCTTTGTGTCCATCTAGAGGGGTGCGATAGGGAGGGTGGGAGGGAGATGCAAGAGGGAGGAGATATTGGGTATATTTTTATGTATAGCTGATTCACTTTGTTATACAGCAGAAACTAACACACCATTGTAAGGCGACTATACTCCAATAAATATATTTTTAAAAAAAAGATGTGGTACATACATACAGTGGAATAATACTCAGCCATAAAAAAGAATGAAATAATGCCATTTGCAGCAACATGGATGGACTTAGAGATTATCATACTAAGTGAAGTAAGTCTGACAGAGAAAGACAAATATCATACGATATCACTTACATGTGAAATCTAATAAAAAATGATGAAAATGAACTTACTTACAAAATAGAAACAGACTCAGATCTTGAGATGAAACTTATGGTTACCAAAGGGGAGATGTAGGTCGAAGTGATAAGTCAGAAGACTCAGGGGAATGGTGGGGGGTGGGATGAATTGGTAGATTGTGGTTGACATATATACACTATTGATACTATGTATAAAATAGATAACTAATGAGAACCTACTGTATAGCACCGGGAACTCTACTCAATGATCTGTGGTGACCTAAATGGGAAGGAAATCCAAAAAAGAGGAGATATATGTATATGTATAGCTGATTCACTTTGCTGTACAGTAGAAACTAACACAACATTGTAAAGCAACTATAATCCAATAAAAATTAAAAAAAAAAGATTGGGAATAACATACACACTAGTATATGTAAAATAGATAACTAATAAGGACCTACTGTATAACACAGGGAACTTTACTCAATATTCTGTAATAACCTATACAGAAAAAGAATCAGAAAAATGTGTGTGTGTGTGTGTGTGTGTGTGTATGTGTGTATATATATGTGTGTACATATATATATGTATATATGTATAAATGATTCACTTTGCTGTACACCTGAAACTAACACAACATTGTAAATCAACTATAGTCCAATAAAATTTTTTTAAAAGGGGAGTGTAAATTGGTTCAAAATTTCAAGAAAGCATTTTAACTGTATGCATAAAAAGTCTAAAATTGCATTGGTTCTAGCAAGTCTTTTAGCATTTAATACACATAATAATTTGTTAATTATGCAAATATATATGGAATCTATGATAGTATCTTTTTTCTTTTGGTTTAATTAATATAAAGATTAACATTTGTGTAGGAAAAAGAGACAGGAAGTATACACCACAATGTTATCAGTGCTAATTATGGGATTTGGAGATCTCAGGTAATTTAGATTAGTTTTCCACTTATGTGCTCATATGTTTTGAGTATAAGCCCTATTTGGAAACAGGAGTCACACATCTCTGATGTATTCCTGAGGTTATTTTCGGAAGCACAACAGGTTTCCTGAGCACATTTAATATGTGGCAGCTAAGAAGAGCAAAGCATGTTTAAAGAGGTGCAATGACTTCATCGGGATCAGTGGGCAAATTCTTATCAGTGCCAGTCAATTTCTGGTCCTCAAATATTTAACAGTGAAACTAACCTCCATCTAATGAGCCTTTGTGATATAACATAGCAGGTATTTCTGTGACTCCACAATGGGACCTGAATTCTGTTTCCAAAGGACAGTAAAAGAATTTATTAAGATTCTTTCTTCATTTATACTCACAAGGTTGTTGAATTTGTTTTTTCTTAAGGTAGCATAAATATATTGAAGTACTAGATCAGATAATTTGCAAATACATTAATTATTGGTGAACAGTTCAACATTAGTTGCAGAAATTCAGGCCTAAGTTTTAATGACATGATTTAAATATCTTGTGATGACGATACAAATTCAGTATTCAAAGAGAACTGACTTTACGTCCCATAGCTTCTGAAGTAAAGATAATTTTGCTTTTATGAAGAAAAAGTCAACACTCTAAAGAAAATGTTTTAGATTCTTGAAGCACCTTGGCAAGTTTCTTTCCCTACTGCACTATGCTAGGCCCAATAAACAATCAAGAGGCAGCATTAGGTAGATTTAAGAATTTAGATCCAGAGCTCCTATGCTTACTGTGACATCCTGCAAGCTACTCCGTGTGCCTCAGTTATCTGATTCATAAAATAAGGATACTAATAATAGCAAGTTCATATGGGTTTTACAAGAACTAAATAAGTTAATGAGCATATTTGATATGTAGTATCTAAGAAGAACAAGCCATGTTTGAAAAAGCTGTGACAAAGAATAATATTCAATAAATAATCAATAAAATAATAAGTTTGATAAATTTTAAATTAAAATACATTGAATATTTAATTTTTCCCCAACATGACAAGTTTCCCTGGCATGCAGTAAAATATTTCAAAACAAAAATAGGATGCATAAAGACATAACTACTGGGGCAGCCCAGCATATAATATAATGATGATCAATTAAGTGGCAACAAATAATAATTGAGTTAACTGGAGTTCAGAGGCAAGAGTAGTAATAATGACTTTTTAGAAAAGGTGGGGCTAAAATAAGCCCTAGAAATAGGAATGGGATTCAATTTGCTAGAAAGAGAGTAGGAGTTCAAGATGTTTACCTAAAATTTGTAGCTGAAGCAAACCAAATTTTATCATCCAATTTTGTATAGGATTTCTTTTTCTGACTCCTCTTTCATCCTCTATGGGACTACATTTGTGATATAATTATTTATTTTTTGTTATTGAAGAGGCAGATCCTCGTATTTTCTTTCTTCAAAAAAAACTTATGAAAAATTTCAAACATAACACACAAATAGAAAAATATCATGAACTTCCATCTTCCTTAACTCAGCTTCCAACTGGTTATCAACATTCTGCCATTCTTGTTCCATGTAATGTATTGATTAGCACATAACTTCAAACACTGGGCTCTGTGTTATGACCAACTTTCAATGTGTAGTTGAGAGGCATCCATGAAAATATGGCTTTTTTTCATTATTGTGCAGGATGCCCCAAAAGGGGGTTCTGGGCTTTGCTCATTGCTTCCTGAAGTAAGGAAGGATTAAATGATTTTGTTCAAAACACCTAGTCTCCCATAAATTGAATAACTCTTTTCAAGCAACCTTTTTTAAAAATTGAAGAATAATATAAATACAGAAAAATGCACAAATCAAAAAGATACAGCTTCATTACTGAAGACTCCAAGTGAATGTGCTGTGAAAGTATCACCCACTTCAAGAAACAGTCCATAAACTGGATACTTCCCTTGTGCTATGCTGGGTGTTACTCTTCCCCAAGTATAAGCTATTTTGGCCTCTCACCATAGATCAGTTTTGTCTGTTTTTGAGTTCTTCATACATACGTACATACAGTATGCATTCTTTTGTACTTGATTAATTTGAACAACCCTATGTTCAAGACAAGCATACTATTTTTATTTTTATACATTCTTTCATAGTATGAATATGCCAAATTTATTTATCTACTCTGTAACTGATGGATATTTGTTTCCACTTCTTTTCATATTATGAATAATGCTGTTATGAACTTTTTACATCTGTCCCTTGGGGCTCTTCATTGCTATGGGGTACAAACCTAGGAGTAGAAATAGGGTCGTATAAAATGAATATTCAGTTTTGGTAGATTTGGCGGCACAGGCTTTCCAAAGTGGATTCACAAACTTATATTCCCACCAGTAGTGTATAAGTGTGCAACTTGCTCCAAATCCTAGGATTTGTCATTTTCTTAAATTTTAGCCATTCTGGTGGGTGTGTAGTTGAATCTAATTTGGGCTTAATTTGCAAGTTCCCAATGACCAATGAAGTAACGAGATGAGCATCTTCTCTTACGTTTATTAACCATTCGGATAGCCTCTTTTGTGAAGTGCCTGGTCAAATTAGCTGCCCAGTGTTTTAAGGAGTTTTCTATTGTTTTTGTTTAATTAATTTGTGGTACCTACCAACATATTTTGGACATGAATTTCTGTCTATCCTGAATATGGGCCCTGAACAACAACTTCAGTTTGTTTAGAACATGACACTACCAAGAGCTCTCCTTAGTTTTTTAGCTTAGTTATTAACAGATGCCTCAATAGGAAAAGGGGTCGTGTCTCTGTGTTTCCTTTTCCCAGGAAATCCTGTTTCCATAAATCCCAGTAATCCTTGGTTCCATAAGTCCTGGCTACTCTTAATTCTAATTTTCATCTCCCTAGCCTTATGAAGCTTTTGAAAGCCCCAGGTCACCACATTCTGCTCAGTGTCTAAGCCTGTAACACTTAAGAAATGTCAAGTATCTTGAGCTGAAAAGTGGGAAAAAAATTCCAAGTTCACTTGAAAGCACTTCCCATCTTCATAGGCTCTTAATACCCCTGTCCCTGGCTGTCTTGGTTGCTCTCCAATGCCTTCAGACACCTGGCTATTTTTTTATTATATTATTTTGCTACTGTAGCTGTTTTTAGAGGGATGGTTAGTCTAACAGAAGCTATTATGTCATGGTTGGGAGCTGACTCTAGATGTAGAACTCACAATCTGGATTTATTTCTTAAATTTAAGCAGAATTGTGTGAGTGTGAAAATATTTCAAGGGAGGAACAGAAAAATCCATAATTTTTCATCCGATTTTTTAAAACATATGACATAAAAAAATTAAGAATTACTGCTGTGATTTCTAGGAGCCCAAGAGAGAATAAAAAATGCTGGAGGATTGGCAGGAGGGGAGGGAAAAAAAGAATTACTGCTCTGGATACTTAAAGTGGCTCATTAAGGTCTCACAAATTGGATATATACGATCAACACTAAAGGTGTTCAGAGTATGCCACCCCAACATTTGCACTCTGACATAAGGATTATTTTGAGCTAAAGGCAACTGAAAAGAAGCAAACACACATACAAACTTTCTGTCCTTCTTCTTTCTACCAGGAAGAGCAGGATGATTCCTCATCACTTGAGACAACTCTAGATTTTTATCGGACCAGATACAGCACTGACAGCAATCTACATAGCAGATTACTAAAACAACCCTTGTCTTCCATTTGTTTCCCTATATATTTATCTCTCCACAGTTCATCACCCCTAAGAGCCTAAACCCCCTTTCCTTAGTCTTGTCACTTCTCTAAAAATGTTGTTCTTTGTTCATATACTATATAAACCCTAAGTTCTAACCACCCTATGAGGTTCTCATCAATGAGCTCTCCCGGGTCCACGTGTAACATGTGTTAATAAACTACGCTTGTTTTCCTATTGTTAATTTGTGTTTCATCAGTTTATTTTGAAGGCCCAGCCACTGAACCTAAGGAAATAGAGGAATTTTTTCTCCCCTACACTTTTGGTGACCCAGATAGGATGCCTGGGACATCCCACCTATCCCAGAGGCTACAAATTAATCTCAGGACAACTGATCAAACCAGCAAAAGGTAAGAACTCTTACCAAAATCAGATTCCCAGATTTCTGTCTGTAGAGTCTAGTTGAAAAGGGTAGTACAAATTTCCAAACTGAGATTAACAGGAAAAAGCATTTCTGTGAGCTACATCTTTGGGTGTATGTGGCTTTGGCCATTTGTTATTGATCCATTTTCTCTTGGGTAGCCACAATTTCCCTTTGTCACTGTCTTTTATGTCATTCATCATAAGGGGAAGAATCATAGGGTAAAACATAGGCATAAATCCTTAAGCTTTTTGTTTGAGCCAGCTTCACAAACTGGTGAGTTCATACTTCTCACCAGACCAGAGTCTGTTTGGACAAATTTTGCTGTGAGTCACCAATTTAAAAAAAAACAAAGAGATGAAATCCTCCTTCTGTTTTGTTTTGTGTCTTGAGAACTTGGCCAGGATCCAGTGAAAGTGTACTCTCCCTGACTTTTCTGCTTGCTGGGAGGCACAGGTTGTTGGGCTTACATCTGCAGGTGGGCATCTATCAGGCTGGGGACCTGAGACATATGCCTAGCATCTGTGCCAGCTCTCAGGGGAATCTATCTAAATAAGGAGTCTTATTAAAAACCCATAAGGGGCATTTGCTGTCTTTTCCCTGCATTGCCTTGTCAGTGCTGGGAAAATCTCATCTCCATACAGCCTACTAGGTATCATAGATTAATGGGTGCGTGATTGGAGATGTCCCATTTTCGTGGGGTTTCTAATTGCCTGTGGCAATGAAGGTTTTGCTTTCTTTTACTATCATTGGGTGGGAATGACCTTTATGGATCATGGGGGCTACATCATCTGTACTCCAGGGACAGCTCTTGCCTCCATGGTAAAAATTTACTCGAAGCCTGGAAAGTGGCCTATGGGTCTTTCCCTAAAAAGGTTTTCTGGTTTGTGCCACATCTGGAATGGATATACCTTTGAAGATCATATCCACTGAGTGCCTGATGATGGATCTTCTATTTGGAAAAAGATATTTGGAAAATATCTAAAAAGGTTTTTAGAGAGCTCTCGTCCTAAACAAATATCTTATTGGTACCTATGGGAAGATCTGATTAAAAGAAAAAAAAAAAAGGGAGAGGGAAGGAACAGGAGAGTTAACTTTCCTAGTTCTTAACAAGGTTAGGAAGTAGATATAAGACTTAGAATAAAGGTTAACAATTGGGCTTCCCTGGTGGCGCAGTGGTTGAGAGTCCGCCTGCCGATGCAGGGGACGCGGGTTCGTGCCTCGGTCCGGGAAGATCCCACATGCCGTGGAGCGGCTGGGCCCTTGAGCCATGGCCGCTGGGCCTGCATGTCCGGAGCCTGTGCTCCGCATCGGGAAAGGCCACAACAGTGAGAGGCCCGCATACCGCAAAAAAAAAAAAAAAAGGTTAACAATTGAAAAAGACACTTAGGCAGTTGTGAGACTTAAGTAAATACTGATAGCCAGGAAATAGGTTCCTTAAGGAAGACAAAGGTTCTGGGAACACACAGCAAGCCTGGTTTCTACTGTCCTTTATAATCAGACCTCAGCAGCTTCAGTCTTTCCCATACAAAGCTCTTAGTGACTGTATTTTGCATCCCCCACTGCAAAGAATTCATTGGACTGTCTACACTTAAGAAAAAGAAAACTTCAATAGCAATTGCCCTAGATCTCTGATAATAGGCAAATATGCCCCTAGACTCCTTCTTAGGAAAAACATAGATCCTTTCTCTGTCCCTTTAAGAGGTAAATCTTACCATGTCTTTAAAATGTAGATATCCAAGGGGGCAACTGGTGGCTAAAGCACCTACCAGCAATCTCAATTTTCCTGAGATTGAAAGGAAAAAAAGGAAAAAGGGGTTTTTTGAAAACATACTGCTACTCATTATTTCCAAATTTAGTCTACAGTTTTCATAAAATTACATATAAGGGCAAATGAAAATCTTAAAAGTTTTCCACAAACATCCATAAAAAGTTTTTACACTCACTGAAAAACTAACTTGTTAACTGCTTAATTGTTCCATCTACCAGAAATATAATTTGTTTTTTTTCTGTACCTGTTGAATAATCTTCCTAGAAAACAAAATTCTGTGTCATAACAGAATGATTACCTATGTTTCATGTTGTCTTTATCAGGTCTTTGATTACTTAAGAAAGCCAAGTCTTAAACACTGTATAATATCACTGATACATGGAATCTAAAAAAATACAATAAACTAGTGAATAAAACAAAAGAGGACACTCACAGATGTAGGGAACAAACTAATGGTTACCAGAAAGGAGAGAGAAGTGGGGAGGGGCAAGACACGGGTTGGGGGAAAAAAGGGCTATTATGGGATTATACGTAATCATGTGTGTGAAGCTATTAAAAATTATATAGCACTATAGAATTTAAAGAAACTTTCATTCAATAAAAAAAATTTAAAAATATATTTTAAAAAGATAATTACTAGAGAAATGTAAAATAAAACTACAATGAGGTATCACCTCACACTACTCAGACTGGTCATAACTGAAAAGTCTACAAATAATAGATGCTGGAGAGGGTGTGGAGAAAAGGGAACCCTCCTACACTGTTGGTGGGAGTGTAAATTGCTGTAGCCACTACAGAGAACAGTTTAGAGGTTCCTTAAAAAACTAAAAACAGAGATATCATATGATCCAAGAATCCTACTCCTAGGCATATATCTGGACAAAACTATAATTTGAAAAGATATATGCACCCCAATGTTCATAGCAGCACTATTTACAATAGCCAAGACATGAGCAGAAGCAAGAAGAACTATAATCCTGCAGCCTGTGGAACAAAAACCACATTCACAGAAAGATAGACAAAATGAAAAGGCAGTGGGCTATGTACCAGATGAAGGAACAAGATAAAAACCCAGAAAAACAACTAAATGAAGTGGAGATAGGCAACTTTCCAGAAAAAGAATTCAGAATAATGATAGAGAGGATGATCCAGGACCTCAGAAAAAGAACAGAGGCAAAGATTGAGAAGAAATGTTTAACAAAGACCTAGAAGGATTAAAGAACAAAGACCTAGAAGAATTAAAGAACAAACAAACAGAGATGAACAATACAATAACTGAAATGAAATCTACACTAGAAGGAATCAATAGCAGAATAACTGAGGTAGAAGAACAGATAAGTGACCTGGAAGACAGAATGGTGGAGTTCACTGCTGCGGAACAGAATAAAGAAAAAAGAATGAAAAGAAATGAAGACAGCCTAAGAGACCTCTGGGACAACACAAAACGCAACAACATTCATGTTATAGGGGTCCCAGAAGGAGAAGAGAGAAAGAAAGGACCAGAGAAAATATTTGCAGAGATTACAGTCAAAACCTTCCCTAACATGGGAAAGGAAATAGCTACCCAAGTACAGGAAGCACAGAGTCCCATACAGGATAAACCCAAGGAGAAACATGCCAAGACACATAGTAATCAAACTGGCAAAAGTTAAAGACAAAGAAAAATTATTGAAAGCAGCAAGGGAAAAACGATGAATAACATACAAGGGAAGTCCCATAAGGTTAACAGCTGACTTCTCAGCAGAAACTCTACAAGCCAGAAGGGAGTGGCATGATATACTTAAAGTGATGAAAGGGAAGAACCTACAACCAAGATTACTCTAACCGGCAAGGATCTCAGTCAGATTTGATGGAGAAATCAAAAGCTTTACAGACAAGCAAAAGCTAAGAGAATTCAGCATCACCAAACCAGCTCTACAACAAATGCTAAAGGGACTTCTCTAAGTGGGAAACACAAGAGAAGAAAAGGACCTACAAAAACAAACACAAAACAATTAAGAAAATGGTAATAGGAACATACATATTGATAATTACCTTAAATGTGAATGGATTAAATGCTCCAACCGAAAGACACAGGCTTGCTGAATAGACACAAAAACAAGCCTGCTATATGCTGTCTGCAAGAGACCCACTTCAGACCTAGTGACACATACAGACTGAAAGTGAGGGGATGGAAAAAGATATTCCATGCAAATGGAAATCAAAAGAAAGCTGGAGTAACAGTACTCATACCAGATAAAATAGACTTCAAAAGAAAGAATGTTAAAAGAGACAAGGAAGGGCACTACATAATGATCAAGGGATCATTCCAAGAAGAAAATATAACAATTATATAAATATATATGAACCCAACGCAGGAGCACCTCAATACATAAGGCAAATGCTAATGACTATAAATGCGGAAATTGACAGTAACACCATAATAGTGGGGGACTTTAACACCTCACTTATACCAATGGACAGATCATCCAGACAGAAAACTAATAAGGAAACAAAAGCTTTAAATGACACAATACACCAGATAGATTTAGTTGGTATTTATAGGACATTCCATCTGAAAACAACAGAATACACTTTCTTCTCAAGTGCACATGGAACATTCTCCAGGATAGATCACACCTTGGGTCACAACTCAAGCCACAGTAAATTTAAGAAAACAAATCATATCAAGCATCTTTTCTCACAACAATGCTATGAGATTAGAAATAAGTTACAGGGAAAAAAAAGTGAAAA
Source organism: Phocoena phocoena (assembly GCF_963924675.1). Classification (NCBI taxonomy): domain Eukaryota; kingdom Metazoa; phylum Chordata; class Mammalia; order Artiodactyla; family Phocoenidae; genus Phocoena; species Phocoena phocoena. The sequence goes on along the minus strand of NC_089225.1, from coordinate 50,709,122 downwards.
ACACAAACACATGGAGGCTAAACAATACGTTACTAAATACCCTAGAGATCACTGAAGAAATCAAAGAGGAAATCAAAAAATACCTACAGACAAATGACAATGAAAACATGACGATCCAAAACCTATGGGATGCAGCAAAAGCAGTTCTAAGAGGGAAGTTAAAAAAAAAATACAACTGTACTTCAAGAAACAAGAAAAATCTCAAATAAACAACCTAACCATAACACCTAAAGGAACTAGAGAAAAAAGAACAAACAAAACCCAAAGTTAGTAGAAGGAAAGAAATCATAAAAATCAGAGCAGAAATAAATGAAATAGAAACAAAGAAAGAATAGCAAAGATCAGTAAAACTAAAAGCTGGTTCTTTGAAAAGATAAACAAATTGATAACCCTTTAGCTGGACTCATCGAGGGCTCAAGACAAAAAAATTAGAAATGGAAAAGGAGAACTTACAATGGACACCGCAGAAATACAAAGCATCATAAGAGACTACAATGAGCAAATGGACAACCTGGAAGAAATGGACAAATTCGTAGAAAGGTATAACCTTCCAAGACTGAACCAGAAAGAAATAGAAAATATGAATAGACCAATCAGAAGTAATGAAATTGAAACTATGATTAAAAATCTTCCAACAAACAAAAGTCCAGGACCAGATGGCTTCACAAGTGAATTCTATCAAACATTTAGAGAGGAGATAACACCCTTCCTTCTCAAACTCTTCCAAAAAATTGCAGAGGAAGGAACACTCCCGAACTTATTCTATGAGGCCACCATCACCCTGATCCCAAAACCAGACAAAGATACTACAAAAAAAGAAAATTACAGACCAATATCACTGATGAATATAGATGTAAAAATCCTCAACAAAATACTAGGAAACAGAATCCAACAACACATTAAAAGGATCATACACCATGATCAAGTGGGGTTTAATCCAGGGATGCAAGGATTGTTCCATAGAGGCAAATCAATCAATGTGATACACTACATTAACAAATTGAAGAATAAAAGCCATATGATCATCTCAATAGATGCAGAAAAAGCTTTTGACAAAATTCAACACCCGTTTATGATAAAAACTCTCCAGAAAGTGGGCATAGAGGGAACCTACCTCAACATAATAAAGGGCATATATAAGAAACCCACAGCAAACATCATTCTCAATGGTGAAAAACTGAAAGCATTTACTCTAATACCAGGAACAAGACAAGGATGTCCTCTCTCACCACTATTAGTCAACAGAGTTTTGGAAGTCCTAGCCATGGCAATCAGAGAAGAAAAAGAAATAAAAGGAATCCAAGTTGGAAAAGAAGAAGTAAAACTGTCACTGTTTGCAGGTGACATGATACTATACATAGAGAATCCTAAAGGTGCCACCAGAAAACTACTAGAGCTAATCAAGGAATTTGGTAAAGTTGCAGGATACAAAATTAATGCACAGAAATCTCTTGCATTCCTATACACTAACAACGAAAGATCAGAACGAGAAATTAAGGAAACAATCCCATTCACCACTGCAACAAGAAGAATAAAATACCTAGGAATAAACTACTTAAGAAGGTAAAAGACCTGTATGAAGAAAACGATAAGACACTGATGAAAGAAATCAATGATGACACAAACAGATGGAGAGATATACCATGTTCCTGGATTAGAAGAAACAATATTGCGAAAATGACTATACTACCCAAAGCAATGTACAGATTCAATGCAATCCCTTTCAAATTATCAGTGTCATTTTTTACAGAACTAGGACCAAAATATCTTAAAATTTTGATGGAGACATAAAAGACTCTGAATAGTCTAAGCAGTATTGAGGGAAAAAAACGGAGCTGGAGGAATCAGACTCCCTGACTTCAGACTATACTACAAAGCTACAGTAATCAAGACAATATGATAGTGGCACAAAAACAGAAATATAGATCAATGGAACAGAGCAATGGAAAAGGATAGAAAGCCCAGAGATAAAACCACGTACATATGCCCACCTAATTTACAACAAAGGAGGCAAGAACATACAATGGAGAAAAGACAGCATCTTCAATAAGTGGTGCTGGGAAAACGGGACAGCTACATGTAAAAGAATGAAATTAGAACACTCCCTAACACCATACACAAAAATAAACTCAAAATGGATTAAAGACCTAAACGTAAGGCCAGACACTATAAAACTCTTCGAGGAAACCATAAGCAGAACACTCTATGACATACATCACAGCAAGATCCTTTTTGACCCACCTCCTAGAGAAATGGAAATAAAAACAAAAAGAAACAAATGGGACCTAATGAAACTTAAAAGCTTTTGCACAGCAAAGGAAACCATAAACAAGATGAAAAGACAACCCTCAGAATGGGAGAAAATAGTTGCAAATGAAGCAAGTGACAAAGGATTAATCTCCAAAATACACAGGCAGCTCATGCAGCTCAAAATCAAAAAAACAAACAACCCAATTCAAAAATGGGCAGAATATATGAATAGACATTTCTCCAAAGAAGACCTACAGATTGCCAGCAAACACATGAAAGGATGCTCAACATCCCTAATCATTAGAAAAATGCAAGTCAAAACTACAATGAGGTTATCACCTCACACCAGTCAGAATGGCCATCATCAAAAAGTCTACAAACAATAAATTCTGGAGAAGGTGTGTAGAAAAGGGAACCGTTTCACACTGTTGGTGGGAATGTACATTGATACAGCCACTATGGAGAACAGTATGGAGGTTCCTTAAAAAACTAAAAATAGGGACTTCCCTGGTAGTGCAGTGGTTAAGAATCTGCCTGCCAATGCAGGGGACATGGGTTCGAGCCCTGGTCCAGGAAGATCCCACATGCTGTGGAGTAATTAAGGCCGTGTGCCACAACTACTGAGTCTGCGAGAGCTACTGAAAGCCGTGCGCCTACAGCCCATGCTCCACAACAAGAGAAGCCACCGCAATGAGAAGCCCGTGCACTGCAACGAAGAATAGCCCCCACTCACCACAACTAGAGAAACCCTGCGCAGCATGAAGACCCAACACAGCCAAAAATAAATAAGTAAATAAATAATTTATTTAAAAAAAAAAAAAACTAAAAATAGAAATACCATATGACCCAGCAATCCCACTACTGGGCATATACCCACAGAAAACCATAATTCAAAAAGACACATGCACCCCAATGTTCATTGCAGCACTATTTACAATAGCCAGGTCATGGAAGCAACCTAAATGCCCACTGACAGATGAATGGATAAAGATGTGGTACATATATACAACGGAATAGTACTCAGCCATAAAAAGGAAAGAAATTGCATCATCTGTAGAGATGTGGATGGACCTAGGGACTGTCATACAGAGTGAAGTAAGTCAGAAAGAGAAAAACAAATATCATATATTAACGCATATATGTGGAATCTAGAAAAATGGTACAGATGAACTGGTTTGCAGAACATAAATTGAGACACAGATGTAGAGAACAGACGTATGGACACCAAGGGGGGAAAGCAGCGTGGACTGGGGGTGGTGGTGAGGTGAATTGGGAGATTGGGATTGGAAAAAAAAAAAATTAAATGGTGATGATGATGATTTAAAAAAAAAAATCACTATATAATAGCCAAGACATGAAAGCAACCTACATGTCCATCTATAGATGAATGGATAAAGAAGATGTGGTATATATACACATAATGGAATATTAGCCATAAAAAGGAATGAAATAACAACTTTTGCAGCAACATGGATGGACCTAGAGATGATTACATTAAGTGAAGTAAGTCGGAGAAAGACACATACCATATGATTTCACTTATATGTGGAATCTAAAAAAATGATATAAATGAACTAATTTATAAAACAGAAATAAACTCACAGACATAGAAAACAAACTTATGGTTACCAGACTGAATAGTGGCAGGAGGGGAGTGGGGAGGAGATAAATTAGGATTTTGGGAGTAGTATATATATACTGCTATGCCCAAAATATGTGAACAATAAGGACCTACAGTGTAGCACAAGGAACTATATTCAATGTCTTGTAATAACTTAGAGTGGAAAAGAATCTAAAAAGAATATATATATATATACACACACACACACACACATACACACACACACACATATATGACTGAATCACTTTGCTGTACACCTAAAGCTAACATAACATTGTAATACTAATTATACTTCAATTTAAAAAAAATGGTTATAAAAAGAAAAAGAAAACCAAGTCTTCTCAATATTGAAAGAGCTAAGATTTTGTTTTTGTCTTATTTTGTTGCTTTTTCTAAGTATGTCACTTACTATATTGAAATTTGAACTCTTTTATTGTCAGTTTTGTTAAATATTAACACATATTATCTCACAGTGATTTTGATTATATTTAATCAAGTGTTCAAAACTTTTGATATTTTTAATAAATTTCTAAGTTTTGATAAAATCAAATTCTTTGACCTTGAGCTAACTTTGAGAGTTCTCTGAGGGCCCCTGGAAAGTCTCAAAGATTTGTTCTTTCATCTTGTGAAAAGAGAGATGTTAAATTGATTAGGTTTAGTCGGTATATTAAATTATGTGGGAAGTCTGTCAAATAGGAAGTGGTGTTTAACCTTATTTAGGTTATATTTTTATTAATATGTTATTAATACAAGTGTTTCAAAAATCTTATGAAATTCCTAGACATTTTTTAATGTTCTTACTGTTCATAAGTGTCCATATGGCCTGATTTAATGTTATCAGTCATAATTCCAATTATCTTAAAATATTGTGCGTCACAAAAATAACTAAATTACTTTGTCAATTGCATTATAATGAGCTCTCATCAGATCTTTAACCATAACCATTTAAAGTCTTTTATTACTCACAGTTATTGTTTTACTTTTATTCTTCTCTGAAAGCATTTGCAATCAGCTATAGTCCAAAAAGTGCTTTGTCTTTAAAGAGATTCATGAAAAAACTCTGACAAGTACTCTGGAGCACAGATTTCTGTTAACTTTTTAAGATGCCACTGGACTGGGTAAGACTTTCCAGAAATCTAATGGATAAACTGATGATTCTATAAAGCTGCTAACTGAGGATCAAGTAGAACAAAAATTAATTACATGAGACTGAATGAACTGATGAGGATGATTATAATTTCTATGACTTTCTGTTTGAAACATTACTGGTTCTTTGATGTCTTGTTTTCCAGATTTAAGGAATCCTTTTTCTCTTTTCTCTTAAGCTATCACTATCTATGGCTTGCAGCAAACTGGTGGATTCTACTCTTATAAATAAGGATGAAACATTTTTTTCCCCTACCTGATCCCTCCAAAATTTGGAAAACTCTTATTAAATATTCTTATTTTCATGGTAATGATGTTATCTGCATAAGTTCAATAAGCATCTGTTCTCCTTGTAATAGGACACAATTGAAAACACTGGTTTTATTACCAGTGCTTTGACTGGAATGTCATATTTGAGGATGATGTGCGTAGAATCAGATATAACCAGACAGAGTTAAGAAAGTGAGCTGACTTTAAGGAGCCAGTGCTTACAAAGCTCCTTGAAAAAACTGGTCTGGTATCTGGCTTACAGGGTTCCTGAACTCACAGGTGAGTAAGAAAGGTCACTTCCTGGCAGGCCCAGCAATCCTAAAATATTTTGTGTACCTCAAGAAGAGAGAAATTCACCAAATCTATGGATATTGAAGGAAAATCTAATGGCAAGTTCTGAGCTTGACTTCCTGGCCTCAAGAGGCTTTTAAAAGTCTAGTCTGAGATCCCTTATTAAAAATTCCAGTAAAGCAGACTTAAAAAAAAAAAGGTCTATATAGTCAATCAATATTCTTGCTAAACTTATGTAAATATAATCAGGCCAAGCTTAATGAGACAAGACTTATTTTGTAAACATATTAGTCCTACTTTGATTATCTTTGATAGAAATGGTAGGGAGAAATTCTATGTTTCAATGAGAAATTATAACCTACCTTTATAGATGTTCATTATCTTTGAGGTACTTTTATCTCTTTGTAAACTGAATCTTGCTTTTTTTGTGAATTTTGTCAGTAATTAAGGTTTCCAATTTTTCTCTCATCCTCTTGACATGGAGTCACTGAGAACTAAAACCTGACTGCCCAGGTCTGTATTGTTACTATCTAAAAAAGCCCTGGAATCTGAAGCTGGATGCTTCCATGCTCTGTTCTGAAAAATAACCATGACTGTGAGACACTGATGTATATGCCAGCAGCAGAGACATTCAAACTATAAAACAGGAAATTCATCGAATTGCCACTGCATGTTCTCACGTTTCAAGCCCAAGACCTAGAAATCTTTACTGACTGCCCTCTGGAGTCAAAAATTGGGTTAACAGTTTGTTCTAACCATTAAACTTTCTTTTTCTTTTGTTTCCACAGAAATGTACCTGATTAAATGCCTGAATGCTCACATGATATAGAAGCCTAACTTAGGTGGTTTCCCTATTCCCAGCTGCATCACTGCTTCCGGAAATGAGACACAACTGTTTATCTGGACAGACCTATTCCCTGGAATGAGAGATTGATTCGATAAGATACGGAGCAATGTGCTCCACTTGTTCTTTTCTGCTTTTTCCAATCCATGTTTTTCTCATCCTTTACAGATCCTTTTCTCACAACTTCTAACTCAAATCTCTCTCCCTAGCTACCAACATGATTTTTAATATATGAAACTTAAAGTTTCAAATGGGGGGTGAAAATATGACACTCTGACATAAAGATTATTTTGAGCTAAAGGCACATGAAAAGAAACAGAGACACACACAAAAACCCTTTCTGTCCTCTCCCTCTCTATCAGGAGGGGAAGGGTGATTCTTAATCATGGGAGAAAACTCTAGATTCTTATCAACCCAGAGACAGCACTGAGAGGAATCTTCATAGCAGACCTTACTAAAACAATCCTTATCTTCCATGGGCTTCCCTGTATATTTATCTTTCCGCAGTTTGTTACCCATTAGAATCTAAACCCCTTTTCCTTTGTCTTGTCACTTTTCTAAAACTTTATCGTTCTTTGTTCAGATGATATATTAACCCCAAGTCCTAACCACCCCTTTGAGTTCTTCATCACTGAACTCTTTAATAAGAGCACACTTTAATAAGCTCTGGTTTTCTCTTGTTAATCTGTTTTTATCAGTCTACTTTCTTGAGCCTTAGCTGAAGAACCTAGCAAGGTAGAGGGGGAGATTATTCTTCCCCTACAATGCCAAGTACATTCTTTCAAGTATACTGATAATCAAGTTTTAAAATGTTCAAACATCCCAGATGATGTTCACACTATCTGGAGAAATGCACAGTTTGAGGTGTTACTATATTAAGATGGACGTTGAAAGTAGAGTAAGGTAAAAGTTATAATAGTTGTAAAAATATACTGGTGCACTGTAATTTACCCTTTAAAAAACATTTCCTCAGCCTTCTAACATCCCAGAGAAGGGGTATTTGATTGTTTTTAACAACAAGAGAAAAATGACCTTGACAAGCAAGAGAGAGAGAGTGGAGAGTGAGGACGAGGGAGGGAGAGAAAGAAGGGAAAGAATTTCTTAAATTTCTTCTCAAGAATGTCTAATCCTGAAAGTGATTGATAGATCATAGAATTTCTCCTTTAATGTAGAGAAGATTCTCCTTTTGCAACTATATCATGAAGCTTGTAGTCATATGGTAGAAGGAAGAAATGACATGGGAAAATAAAAGAAATGCCTGCTTCTTGCCATTTAAGGGACAGTGGGTAAAAGAAGCAGAAAAAACAGTTATAAAAGTGGTCGAGGGCTTCCCTGGTGGTCCAGTGGTTGAGAGTCCACCTGCCGATGCAGGGAGCACGGGTTGGTGCCCCGGTCCGGGAGGATCCCACATGCCGCAGAGCGGCTGGGCCCATGAGCCATGGCCGCTGAGCCTGCGCGTCCAGAGCCTGTGCTCCGCAACGGGAGAGGCCACAACAGCGAGAGGTCCGCGTACCGAAAAAAAAAAAAAAAAGTGTCAGACCCCTGAGCCATAATCTTGCTCCTTTAGCTGAAGATGCAGGTGTGTTACAGAAATTTAGGGCAACACTAAGAGCAGAGGAATTCTTGTCTCTCCCTGACGGAAAGAACGTAGTATGGGAACTGCCTCAATCCAATCACCAGGGTGGGATGGAATGGCCAAGCATAGAGTCCATTCTAGCCTCATGGCTCTTCCCACATGGCAAGGATGCTGACTGAGAGCCAGTGGGCATCCCTGGAGAACACGGTGAAAGCACAACATGAATATGAGAGCTGGCCAGGGATCACCCCTGGGCTTTGATGCACACAGGAGGTTAGAGAACGGATGTACCATTCTCTAAATTCAGCACACGTCCCTGTAGAATGCCCAGAATGAGCCTGAATGGGTCATTTATTTGTAGACACCTGCCAGCACATTCTAGATCACCTAACCCTCCCATAGCCCAAACCATCTTAGGAAGGATCAGAAAAAGAGAAAATGTTAAAACTAAATAATTTTTCAAAACAAACAGTTAAACCTAGAGAAACTAATTATTGGCTCAGGCTATGTTTGGACTAACGTTAGTATGTCTCTACTTTCTTTTATTTATTTATTTAATTTATTTATTTTTGGCTGCATTGGGTCTTCGTTCCTGCGCACAGGCTTTCTCTAGTTACGGTGAGCGGGCGCTATTCTTCGTTGTGGTGCACGGACTTCTCATTGCTGTGGCTTCTCTTGTTGCAAAGCATGGGCTCTAGGTACACAGGCTCAGTAGTTGTGGCTCGCGGGCTCTAGGTACACAGGCTCAGTAGTTGTGGCTCGCGGGCTCTAGGTACACAGGCTCAGTAGTTGTGGCTCGCGGGCTCTAGGGTGCAGGCTCAGTAGTTGTGGCGCACGGGCTTAGCTGCTCTGCGGCATGTGGGATCTTCCCGGACCAGGGCTCGAACCCGTGTCCCCTGCATTGGCAGGTGGATTCTCAACCACTGCAGCACCAGGGAAGCCCCGTCTCTACTTTCTACTCCTTAGAGGCCAGTGAAAGAGCTAAGAGTCTCTGTACAGAATAATGGCACTATATTTTCTTGGCACATCTGAGCATAGTGTGTGAAAATTTATGATGCCACTACAGTATTAACCACAGAGTCAGTTTCATAATACATATTACTACTGCCAAAAAAAACAGTATACCCACTCAGTCTAAAAACCCACGGCAGGCAACAACACTCACTTTTCAGGGCCCTTAGAAATTTTTTTGCTCCGGGGTGAGTTTGGAGAGAATGAAATCCCCATGTTGGCCAAAAGAAGAGGACTCTAGCCAGATTTCAAGATAATTAAACTGGTCAACCAGCTCCAAGACATTATCAGCTGCTGTTTTAACTGCTAATGAGATAGTCAGTTTCTATAATCTGGGAGATGGACCAAAAAACATGGGCTTGGTTTTCCTTTCCTTTTACATCAGTTCAGTGGAGAAGAGTGATCCTTCCCTCTTGGTACTCTCGCTCTACAAGCTGCTGATAACCTGTGGCAGAGAGGGAGCCCTGCTCCACCACCAAGACACACATGTACAGAAGGAAGCACATTGGGTTCGACGGTTATTAAAAAACACAAACATAACGTAGACCTAAGAGATTATTTCTGGGCATTCTAATCTGCAGGACCCACGTAACTCCCAAAAGACAAATACATAAAGAGAAAGGGTAGCTACCTTCTTGACGGAACAGGTAATCAAGAGGATGTGACCTCTGGTTGACCCTCGAGCTGGACCTGGGCAATCAGAGGTTCCCCACCCCCTCCCCGTCCTACCGCTCAGATAGAACCTTGAGAGTAAGGTGTTGCTGAGATCTTCTGGTCTGAATGCATGACTGAACATGGTTAATTAAGAATCTTTTAAGATTCTGCTGGGCAGGTGTGATGATCTACTCATCTTGCGACCACCGAAGTAAAACCTCACAAGTAAATTTCCTTGCTTATTAAACCTGCCACCTACCCATCTGGAGTGGCCTCTTTTTTCAGTTTCTCCTTGCCCTCCGTGTACAGGGGCCAGTTTGTGATCTAACACTTCTGGAAATAATTAGAGTGTGGCTCCTCAAAAAATTTGCAAACCCCTTTACGGTTTTTCCAAAACCTGTGTTCCTGAAATTAATATTCTGACTTAATAGATGTCACGTTGGTCTTGCAATACAGCTCTCTGTCATTACTTTGTTATTCATGACTTTCACTTGATATAATTGCACAAATGACACAGGAGGCTTGGCAGGGCTGGAATTAGAAAACACCTGGTTCACAAGAACTATGAGATCTAATGATGTCCAAATGCATCTGCTTAAGAAACATTCTAAAGCAACAGAAAATCCAGCAGAGATATTTAGTCTGTTTCAGTATTCAAGGCAAGTATATTTCCAGTGAATTAAAAATCTCACAGGAAGAATAAGGGAATGATTATAAATTGTTGACAAAATTAATAATAGAGCAGTCAGTTGGGGAAGCATAATTCTAATGATTATTGGCAATTTATTCTAACATTTCTAAGGCATAATGTCCTTAAACAGTTTGTATGTACCTGTACTATAGCACATATTATATTGAAATTACTTATTTACATAGTGATTTCTATAGGTAAAAGTAGGCATGCTTTGGACAGGAACTGTTTTAAAATCTTATTACAGTGCTGGAATTCAATCAATGCTATTAAATGATAACAAATGATCCTTTACTCTGTATGAATAGAAAACCTTTAAGGTGAATTAAATTGAAATACTATGGAATACTTTAAAAAGTTTATTAGGATGAAATGTTTTGTAATAAATAGAACATATATTGAGGCTATGATGAGGTGAATGGGGAAGGTGAGTACAATTTATAACAAGAGATTTAAAAGGCCTTTCTGATGCCCCCCTCCATTTTTTAAACCAGATATATAATAATAAAAACTGTGAATATATATCAGTGTCCCTACAGACCTCCCTCTTTAAACCCTTGAAGGCTCCTCCCTCATACTGGCCCATCATTGAAAGGCTATAAGGCTTCTAGAAAGACCTCTTATTCTATCTTCATCTGGGACCATTAGTGTATCCTTCAAACAAGACTACAGAGATTTGATGAACAAAATCCGATCCTTCCCTACCTCCACCCAGTAAGCTTTTAATCAGTTAAAATGAAACTAATATAATTGAAAAGCAATGAAATTTGCAAAAGCTTATTTATATGGTGATATGCAGTATTTCTACAGAGTGGCTGGGTGGGGAGGATGCAGGAGCTTCTGTCTCCTTGTGAAGGTAGATATAGTTTCTCACTGGGGCTAAAATGACTTTCTCCTCAGAGTCCCAAGGCTGGGGAATGGTATACAAAAAGGGAGAGGTGGAGTTGGGCCTTCGCTCCTGAGATCAAGAAAAGGAAAGAAGAATGGGGCAGTTAAATGCTCATTAGACAAGTCAGAGGAAGGAGACAGTGTTGGATTAATGGGCTACTTCTGTCTTAATGACCGGGTTTTATTTGAAAGAAACTAAAACAAAATATGATTCTAAAAGCATTTTTGTTTCAATTTCATCATCTAAAAAGATTACAAATTTTACTCTTCTACTTTAAGTAAAAACAGAAACATATTTAAAAAGTTATCCTTTCTTAAGAATTTGCAATACAATACTGAGGAACTATGTCAAATATCTTTATTTTATTCAACACCCTGCTTCCCCAAATTGTAAAGATGATGCAAGAATGACCAAAAATTGTGAAGAACTGATCTAACTTGTTGCTTGTAACAATTTAAGTTCAGTTACAAAAAACTGAGCTCCACTATTTTTCAATCATGTACTATCAATAATTTATGTAAAGGCTAGGAACTTGAAAGAAAAAAATATTTATTAAAAAAATCCCTAGCCCTGTCATTGTAGTTGGTTTTAGTAGTTGTTTTCAATAACATATTATGTAAAGGCTAAGAACTTGAAAGACAGAGATATTAAAATCTAATCTCTGACCTCTATGAGTGCGCGAGAGAGACAAAGAAAGCAATAATTATGATAAAATAGGATAAGCACTACGATAAAATAATCCTAAGGTACTGAAGCACCAGGAAAAAAGGGCTTCCAATTCAGCTAAGTTCCTTCTTTTCTCAGCAGTGCATCAAATGGCCAGTTACAACAGTTTGTATGAAAAGCTTCCTATTTTTGAGGACTTTAACCCAGAGGTTATCAATTCTTACCGAGCACCAGTATCACTTGAGAATATTTTGAAAATGTACCTATGTCCAGACTGTTCAGGCTAGAGAGAAATCTAGAGATTTCTAGAGATTTAGTTATTTTGGGGTAGAGATGGAGCACCAACATTTAAAGGAAAAAAAAAAAAAATTCCCCAGCTGATTCTGCTGTGTGGTTAAGGCTGAGAACCACTTCTGTCTCCAGCTTTCTCTGGTTATTATGCAAAATTTTAAAAGAGAATAGTTCAGGGCAAGAGTTGCTTTTCACAAAATTTCATTTTAAGACAGGAAAAGATTGAAAAGAGGATCCTGAAACCAAAATTGGGGTCATAGGGTTAAACAAATTCAGCATAGGACATGTAACATTAACAGAGGAAGGCAAAATCATGCTGCAAACTAAATTAATTCTCTGAAGACTTATTAGGAGGAAGAAAGTCAATGAGCAATGTAGAAAATGATTTAAGCCCCGCCACTGCCATTTTATCTAGGGGCAAACTCTGTCAAAGACTATTTAGTGGTTTGCCCTATTACCACAAACTTATCACCATCTGTTCCTTTTGTACGCTCCTCTCTTTCTGCTGAAAAGAAAAGCTTCCCAGTATATTATTAGGTTTCCTATTATATACATTCAACCCTGTGGCTTGAATATCACAGTTTTGCAATTAGAAAGCAGCATTTTTGCCCTCCAAATGTCCCCACAACACTCAGTACATGTTAACTTCCATAGCATCACTGATTTTTAACTTCTGAGATTTCCCCGAAACATGCTGAAATGAGAAAAAAAAAAAAAAAGATTGTGTTAAAGCTTATGAGCGTACCTTCTGACCCAGGCTATTTTTGTCTCTTCACCTTTATCAGAATACCTGTTATGATCTTAAGAGTACTCTTATTAGAACATCTGATTTCAGTTGCTCTGTTCACTGGAGAAGCTGAAGATATCTGTGCTTCATTTTCAAATATTAGCTTTTTCTCCCCTGAAAAACTTCAAGGAAAATTTTGTTGGAATATGTCGATGCAAATAGGGAAAATCTTGGTTTAATGCTTATTTAGACATCATTCTGGTGGCATTTTAAAATTCAATTTCTCATTAGAGGAATAATGTTAATGGAGAGAATGCAGGTCCAGGGGACTACGTGTAGATACAACCTATTGCTACCACTGCATTTTGATTTGTCCTTGCAGATACTCAGAATTTTTCATTAACCAAGTTTCCACAACTGGAATTGGGCAAATCTTCCTCTTATTCCATTGAGATGATCTGGCTATGTTCTTTCTTCCAGGGAGCTAGGCCAGGTAATATATGAATGGCCCTTTCCATAACTCAGTGCTGTGCTTTACAAGCATACAAGAGTGATAGCTCACATGCCAATATAATGCTAAGCACTTATAAAAAGACAAAAACAATAAAATCGATTCACTAGTATTTCTATTGCGTAAAACCTATGGTAGAGAGATTTGCTTTCTTCCACCTCATGGGCAAGAGCCCCTCCCCCAATTCCTGAGTTGATAATTCCAGTGGGGGAGGCTCCTGTGAAAGAAGCCTTAGCTGGGATAAGTGCCCTTTTCAACCCAGCATGACTGAAGACAGAGGTGGGGAGAAGACTGAGAAGACCTGGGCGTGGGAGGACCGCATGGCCAACAGGGTCTTGGTGCTCTGGCTGGGTGTCAGGCCTGAGCCTCTGACGTGGGAGAGCCGAGTCCAGGACACTGGACCACTAGAGACCTCCCAGCCCCACATAATATCAATCAGCAAGAGCTCTCCCAAAGATCTCCATCTCAACATTAAGACCCAGCTCCACCCAACGGAGAGCAAGCTCAAGTGCTGGAAGCCCCGTGCCAAACAACTAGCAAGACAGGAATACAACCCCACCCATTAGCAGAGAGGCTGCCTAAAATCATACTAAGTTCACAGACACCCCAAAACATACCACCAGATGAGGCCTTGCCCACCAGAAACACAAGATCCAGTCCCACCACCAGAACACAGGCACCAGTTCCCCTTCAACAGGAAGCCTACACAACCCACTGAACCAACCTCAACCACTGGGGGCAGACACCAAAAACAACGGGAACTATGAACCTGGAGGCTGAGAAAAGGAGACCCCAAACACAGTAAGTTAAACAAAATGAGAAGACAGAGAAATATGCAGCAGATGAAGGAGCAAGGCAAAAACCCACCAGACCAAACAGATGAATAGGAAATAGGAAATCTACCTGAAAACAAATTCAGAATAATGATAGTAAAGATGATCCAAAATCATGGAAGTAGAACAGAGAAAATACAAAAAATGTTTAACAAGGACCTAGAAGAACTAAAGAGCAAACAAACAATGATGAACAACATAATAAATGAAATTAAAAGTTCTCTAGAAGGAATCAATAGCAGAATAACTGAGGCAGAAGAATGGGTAAGTGACCTGGAAGATTAAATAAAGAGTGGAAATAACTGCTGCAGAACAGAATAAAGAAAAAAGAATGAAAAAAATTGAAGAGAGTCTCAGAGACCTCTGGGACAACATTAAACACACCAACATTCCAACTAATGTGGTCCCAGAAGGAGAAGAGAAAAATAAGGGTCTGAGAAAATATTTGAAGAAATTATAGCTGAAAACTTCCCTAAGATGGGAAAGGAAATAGTCAGTCAAGTCCAGGAAGTGCAGAGAATCCCATACAGGATAAATCCAAGGAGAAACATGCCAAGACACATATTAACCAAACTATCAAAAATTAAATACAAAGAACAATATTAAAAGCAGTAAGGAAAAAGACAACAAATAACATACAAGGGAATCCCCATAAGGTTAAGCACTGATCTTTCAGCAGAAACTCTGCAAGCCAGAAGGGAGTGGCAGGACATATTTATAGCGATGAAAGGGAAAAACCTACAACCAAGATTACTCTACTCACCAAGGATCTCATTCAGATTTCACAGAGAAATTAAAACCTTTACAGATAAGCAAAAGTTAAGAGAATTCACCACCACCAAACCAGCTTTACAACAAATGCTAAAGGAACTTCTCTAGGCAGGAAACACAAGAGAAGGAAAAGACATACAAAAACAAACCCAAAACAATTAAGAAAATGGTAATAGAAACATACATATCAGTAATTACCTTAAATGTAAATGGATTAAATGCTCCAACCAAAAGACACAGACTGGCTGAATGGACACAAAAACAAGACCCGTATACATGCTGTCTATAAGAGACCCAATTCAGACTAGGGGCACATACAGACTGAAAGTGAGGGATGGAAAAAGATATTACATTCAATTAGAAATCAAAAGAAAGGTGGAGTAGTAATTTTCATATCAGAAAATAGAGACTTTAAAATAAAGACAATTACAAGAGACAAGGACACTACATAGTGATCAAGGGATCAATCCAAGAAGATATAACAATTGTAAACATTTATGCACACAACATAGGAGCACCTCAATACATAAGGCAAATGTTAACAGCCATAAAAGGGGAAATTGATGATAATACAATAATAGTAGGGGACTTTAACACACCACTTTCACCAATGGACAGACCATACACAAAGAAAATAAATAAGGAAACACAAGCTTTAAATGACACGTTATTCAAGACGGACATAATTGATATTTATAGGACATTTCATCCAGAAACAACAGAACACACTTTCTTCTCAAGTGCTCATGTAACACTCTCCAGGATACATCATATCTTGGGTCACAAACCAAGCTTTGTTAAATTGAAGAAAACTGAAATCGTATCAAGTATCTTTTCTGACAACAATACTAAGGAACTAGGTACCAATTATAGGAAAAAAACTGTAAAAAATCCAAACACATGGAGGTTAAACAATATGCTATAAAATAACCAAGAGATCACTGAAGAAATCAAAGAGGAAATCAAAAAATAGGTAGAAATAAATGACAATGAAAACACGACGACCCAAAACCTATGGGATGCAGCAAAAGCAGTTCTATGAGGGAAGTTTATAGCAATACAGCACTACCTAAAGAAACAAGAAAAATCTCAAATAAACAACCTAACCTTACACCTAAAGCAATTAGAGAAAGAAGAGAAAAATCCCTCAAAGTTAGCAGAAGGAAAGATATCATAAAGATCACATCAGATAAATGGAAGAACAAAAGAAATAACTGAAAAGAAATGAAGGAAACAATAGCAAATATCAATGAAACTAAAAGCTGTTCCATTGAGAAGATAAACAAAATTGATAAACCTTAGCCAGACTCATCAAGAAAAACAGTGAGAAGACTCAAATCAACAAGATTAGAAATGAAAAAGAAGTAACAACTGACACTACAGAAAAACAAAGGATCATGAGAGATTACTAAAAGCAACTATATGTCAATAAAATGGACAACCTGGAAGAAATGGAAAAATTCTTAGAAAAGCAAAACCATCCAAGTCTAAACCAGGAAGAAACAGAAAATTTGAACAGATCAATCACAAGCACTAAAATTGAAACTGTGACTAAAAATCTTCGAACAAACAAAAGCCCAGGACCAGATGGATTCACAGGTGAGTTCTATTAAACATTCAGAGAAGAGCAAACACATACCCTTCTCAAACTCTTCCAAAATATAGCAGAGGGAGAAACACTCCTAAACTCATTTTACAAGGCCATCACTCTGACACCAAAACCAAAGATGTCACAAAAAAGAAAACTACAGGCCAATATCACTGATGAACATAGATGCAAAAATCCTCAACAGAATGCTAGCAAACAGATTCCAACAGCACATTAAAAGAATCATACACCATGACCAAGTGGGCTTTATCACAGGAATGTTAGGATTCTTCAATTTACGAAAATCAATGTGATACATCATATTAACAAATTGAAGGATAAATATCATATGACATTCTCAATAGATGCAGAAAAAGCTTTCGACAAAATTCAACACATATTTATGACAAAAACTCTCTGGAAAGTAGGCACAGAGGTAACCTACCTCAACATAATAAAGGCCGTATATGACAAACCCACAGCCAACATCGTTCTCAAGGGTGAAAAACTGAAACAATTTTCCCTAAGATCAGAAACAAGACAAGGTTGCCCACTCTCACCACTATTATTCAACATAGTTTTGGAAGTTTTAGCCACAGCAATCAGAGAAGAAAAAGAAATAAAAGAAATCCAAATTGGAAAAGAAGTAAAGCTGTCACTCTTTGCAGACGATATGATACTATACATAGAGAATCCTAAAGATGCTACCAGAAAACTACTAGAGCTAATCAATGGATTTGATAAAGTAGCAGGATATAAAATTAATGCACAGAAATCTCTTGCATTCCTATACACTAATGATGAAAAATCTGCAAGAGACATTAAGGAAACACCCATTTACCACTGCAGCCAAAAGAATAAAATACCTAGGAATAGACCTACCTAAGGAGACAAAAGACCTGTATGCAGAAAAGTATGACACTGATGAAAGAAATTAAAGATGATACAAATAGATAAAGAGATATACCATGTTCTTGGATTGGAAGAATCAACATTGTGAAAATGACTCTACTACCCAAAGCAATCTTCAGATTCAATGCAATCCTTATCAAACTACCAATGGCATTTTTCACAGAACCAAAACAAAACAGTTCACAGTTTGTGTGGAAACACAAAAGACCCCAAATAGCCAAAGCAATCTTGAGAAAGAAAAATGGAGCTGGAGGAATGAGGCTCCCAGACTTCAGATTATACTACAAAGCTACAGTAATCAAGATAGTATGGTACTGGCACAAAAACAGAAATATAGATCAATGGAACAGGACAGAAAGCCCAGAGATAAATCCACACCCATATGCTCACCTTATCCTTGATAAAGGAGTCAAGAATAAACAATGGAGAAAAGACAACCTCTTCAATAAGTGGTGCTGGGAAAACTGGACAGCTACATGTAAGAGAATGAAATTAGAACACTTCCTAACACCATACACAAAAATAAACTCAAAGTGGATTAAAGACCTAAATGTAAGGCCAGACACTATCAAACTCCTAGAGGAAAACATAGGCAGAACACTCTATTACATAAATCACAGCAAGATCCTTTTTGAAATAAAAGGATCCTTTTGATCCTTTTGGAAATAAAAACAAAAATAAACAAATGGGACCTAATGAAACTTCAAAGCTTTTGCACAGCAAAGGAAACCATAAATAAGACGAAAAGACAACCCTCAGAATGGGAGAAAATATTTGCAAATGAAGCAGCTGACAAAGGATTAATCTCCAAAATTTACACAGCTCATGCAGCTCAATATCAAAAAAATAAACAACCCAATCCAAAAATGGACAGAAGATCTAAATAGACATTTCTCAAAAGAAGACATATAGCTGGCCAACAAACACATGAACAGATGCTCAACATCACTAATTATTAGAGAAATGCCAATCAAAACCACAACGAGGTATCACCTCACACTGGTCAGAATGGCCATCATCAAAAAATCTACAACAAATAAAGGTTGGAGAGGGTATGGAGAAAAGGGAACCCTCTTGCACTATTGGTGGGAATGTAAATTGATACAGCCACTATGGAAAATAGTATGGAGGTTCCTTAAAGAACTAAAAATAGAACTAGCATTTGACCCAGCAATACCACTATTGGGCCTATACCCTGAGAAAACCATAACTGAAAAAGAGACATGTACCACAATGTTCACTGCAGCTCTAATTACAATAGCCAAGACATGGAAGCAATCTAAGTGTCCATCAATAGATGAATGGATAAAGAAGATGTGGCGCATATATACAATGGGATACTATTCAGCCATAAAAAGAAACAAAATTGAGTTATTTGTAGTGAGGTGGATGGACCTAGAGACTGTCATACAGAGTTAAGTAAGTCAGAAAGAGAAAAACAAATACCGTATGCTAACACATATATATGGAATCTAAAAAAGAAAAATGTTTCTGATGAACCTAGGGGCAGGAGCGGGAAAGACACACACGTAGAGAATGGACTTGAGGACACGTGAGGGGGAAATGTAAGCTGGGACGAAGTGAGAGAATAGCACTGACATATATACACTACCAAATGTAAAACAGATAGCTAGTGGGAAGCAGCTGCATAGCACAGGGAGATCAGCTCCATGCTTTGCGACCACCTAGAGGGGTGGGATAGGGAGGGTGGGTGGGAAGAGCAAGCGGGAGGGGATATGGGGATATATGTATACAGATAGCTGATTCACTTTGTTATACAGCAGAAACTAACACACTCTTGTAAAGCAATTATACTCCAATATAGATGTTAAGAAAATCTATGGTAGATAATATGGCAAAATGAGGAGTGTGTTCCAAATCAAAGAACAAGAGAAATCTGAGAAAAAAGATTTTAATGAAGTGGAGATAAGCAATCTGTCCAATAAAGAGTTCAAAGTTACAGTTAAACATGCTCACTGAACTCAGGAAACAAATGGATGTACACCGTGAGAATTTCAAGAGAGAGAAAATATAAGAAAGTACCACACAGAATTTATAACTGAAATAAAAAAAAACACTTACAGGGTTCAACAGCAGACTGGATGAAGTAGAAGAATGAATCAGCAAAGTGGAAGAAAAAGCAGTGAAAATCACCTGCATAGAGCAGCAAAATAAGAAAAAAAACTTTTTAAAGTAATGATAACTTAAGAGACCTTTCAGACAACATGAAGTAGAACAACATTTTCATTATATTGGTCCCTGAAGGAAAACAGAAAGGGCCAGAAAAATTATTTGAAGAAATAATGGGAAGAAAACTTCCTTAATCTGGGGAATGAAACAGACATCCAGGTCAAAGAAGCACACAGCGTCCCAAACAAGACAAACTCAAAGAGAAGCACACACTGAGACACATTAAAATGACAAAATTTAAGAATAAAAGGAGACTCTTTTTTTTAGTAGTGCATCAGTATATTTATTTTTATTGAAGTATAGTTGATTTACAATGTTGTGCTAGTTTCAGGTACACATCAAATTGATTCAGTTATATAATATATACATAATACATATGTGTATGTATTATACATACATACACATGTATGTATTACATATATAATATGTATGTATTACATATATATTCTTTTTAAGATTCTTTTTCATTATAGGTTATTGAAGATATTGAATATAGTTCCCTGTCCTATACAGTAGGTCCCTGTTGCTTATCTATTTTATATATAGTAGTATGTATCTGTTTTTTCCAAACTCCTAATTTATCCCTCTTAAACACAGCAAGACAAAAAAACTTATATGTAATATGTAATGCTGCTTTTAAGATTATTACTTCTTGCATATAAGACAAAGAAGGACACCACATAATGATAAAGGAGTCAATCCAGCAAGAAGATATAATATACATGCACCCAACACATGAGCATCAAATTATATAAAGCAAATAACTCTGTTATCAGCAGATTTTTCAACAGAAAATTTACAGGCCAGAGGGTGTGGCATAACATATTCAAAGTGCTGAAAGAAAAAATTTCCACCCCAGAATTCTCTACCTGGCAAGGTTATCATTCAGAACTGGGGAAAAGATTAAGAGTTTTACAAATAAGCAGAAGCTAAAGGAATTCACCATCATTAAACCAGCCTTACAAAAAAATGTTAAAGGAACTTCTCTACACTGAAAAGAAAAGGCACTAATTAATAATAAGAAAACATACAAAAGTAAAACTCTCACCGGAAAAGGCAAATATACAGTAAAAGTAGTGGATCAATCACTTATAAAGCAAGTATGAAGCATAAAAGTCAAAAGTAGTAAATGAAACTAAAATTATAATTAGTTAAGAAAGCATAAAATAAAAACATGTAAAAGGTGTCATCAAAAAAATAAAATGTGGGTGGGCACATAAAAATATAAGCTTTAGTACGTATTCAAAGTTAAGCTGCTATCAACCTAAGATTGCCATATACATAGGATGTTATATGTGAGTCTCATGCTAACACACAAAAAACTTATAGTAAACATACAGAGGAAAATGAAAAAGAAATCTAAATATAACACTAAAGAAAGCCAGCAAACCACAAGACAAAAAGAGAACTAAAACAGCTCCAAAACAATTAACAAAATGGCAATAAATACATCCCTATGAATAACTGCTTTAAATGTAAATGGACTAAATTCACCAATCAAAAATAGACAGTAGCTGAATGGATAAAAAAGAAGAGACCCATCTATAGACCCATCTATATGCTCCCTATATATGTAAGAGATGCACTTCAGAAAAAGGACACACACAGACTAAATGTGAAGGGAATGAAAAATATACTGCATACAAATGTAAATGAAGAGAAAGCTGGTATAGCTATCCTCATATCAGACAAAATAGACATTAAAATAAAGACTGCAATAAAAAACAAAGAAGGCACTATATAATGATAAAGGGGTCAATCCAGCAAGAATCTATGCCATTTATAAATACATATGCAACTAACATTTGAGCACCAAAATATATACGTCAAATATTAATGGACCTATTGGGAGAAGTTGAAAGCAATACAATAATACTAGGGACTTTAACATCCCACTTATAACAATATACAGATCATCCACACAGAAAATCTATAAGGAAACATTGGCCTTAAACAACACATTAGACTAGATGAACAAGAGATATATGTAGAACATTCCACCAAAAGCAGCAGAATACACATTCTTCTCAACTTCACATGAAACATTCACCAGGACAGATTACAGATTACATTTATTGAGACATATCTCAATAAATTCTAGCATCTTTTTCAATCACAGTGGTATAAAACTAGAAATCAATTATAAGAAGAAAACTGGAAAAACCATATAAACATGAAGATTAAACAACATGCTGCTGAACAACTAATGGGTCATTGAAGAAATCAAGGGAAAAGTCAAAAAAATATTTTACCTACAGACAAATGAAAACTGAAATATGACATACCAAAATGTATGGAATGCAGTAAAAGCAATTCTAAGGGGACAGATCACAGTCATCAGGCCCACCTCAAGAAACAAGAAAAATCTCATATAAGCAATCTAAATTTACACCTAAAAGAACTAGAAAAAAAAGAACAAAAGGAAATTATAAAGATCAGAGAAGAAATAAATAAAATAGAGACTAAACAGACAATAGAAAAAGATCAGTGAAACTAAGAGCTGGTTCTTTGAGAAGATAAACAAATGAACAAGCTTCCACTAACTAACCAAGAAAGAAAGATAGAGGGTTTAATAAACTTAAAAAAAAACTCAGAAATGAAAGAAGACAAGTTAAACCCATACCACAGAAATGCAAGGGATCATAAGAGAATTACTATGAACAATTATATATCAACAAATTGGACAACCAAGAAGAAATTTCTAGAAACATACAATGTACCAAGACTGAATTATGAAGAAATAGAAAACTCAAATAGACTGATCACAAGTAAGGAGATTGAACCAGTAATTAAAAACCTCACAACAAACAAAAGTCCAGGACCAGATGGCTTCACTGGTGAAGTCTGCCAAACATTCAAAGATGATTTGATACCTACGCTTCTTAAGTTCTTCCAAAAAACTGAAGAAGAAGGAATGCTTCCAAACACATTTTACAAGGCCAGGATTACAGGGCTACATACAAGGCCAGGATTACCCTGATACCAAAACCAGACAAAGACAGCACATAAAAAGAAAATTACAGATCAAAATTCCTGATGAACACAGATGTAAAATCCTCAAGAAAGTATTAGCAAACTGAATTCAGCAATACATTAAAAGGATCATAAACCACAATCAAGTGGGATTTATTCTGGGAATGCATGGATGGTTCAATATCCAAAAAATCAATGTGATATACTACATTAACAAAATAGAGACTTCCCTGGTGGCACAGTGGTTAAGAATCCACTTGCCAATGCAGAGATCATGGGTTCAAGCACTGGTCTGGGAAGATCCCACATGCTGCAGAGCAACTAAGCCTGTGTGCCACAACTACTGAGCCTGCACTCTAGAGCTCGCGAGCCACTACTGAGCTCCCACGTGCCACAACTATTGAAGCCCGTTTGCCTAGAGCCTGTGCTCTGCAACAAAGACAAGCCACCGCTATGAGAAGCCTGCGCACCACAACGAAGAGTAGCCCCCGCTCACTGCAACTAGAGAAAGCCCACACACAGCAAAAAAGACCTAATGCAGCCAAAAATAAACAAAATAAAGGATAAATATCATAAAATCATCTCAAGAAATGCAAAAAAACCACTTAACAAAATTCACCATTGATTTATGATAAAAAGTCTCAACAACAGTGTATAGAAGGAATGTGCCTAAACATAATAAAGACCATATATGACAAACCCACAGTTAACATCATACTCAATGGTGAAAAGCTTAACGTTCTTCCTCTAAGATCAGGAACAAGACAAGTATGCTCACTCTTGCCACTTTTACTCAACATAGCCCTAGCTACAGCAATTAGGAAAGAAAAAGATCAAAAGGCACCCAAATTGGAAAGGAAGAAGTAAAACCATCACTATTAGCAGATGACATGATACTATATATAGAAAACCCTAGACTCTACCAAAAAAAATTGTTAGAACTAATAAATGAATTCAGTAGAGTCATAGGATATAAAATCAATATACAAAAGTCTGTGGCATTTCTATGGACTAATAATGAACAATCAGAAAGAAATTATGAAAAAAATTCCATTTACATTGCATCAAAGAGAATAAAATAGCTAGAATTAAGTTTAATCAAGGAAGTGAAAGACCTGTGCATTGAAAACTACATGACACTAATGAAAGAAATTGAAGAAGACACATAAAAAATGGAAGGATATTCTGCGCTCATGGATTAAAAGAATTAATATTGTTAAAATGCCCATAATGCCCAAAGAAGACACACAATAAATGGAAAGATATTCTGTGCTCATGGATTAAAAGAATTAATATTGTTAAAATGTCCATACTGCCCAAAGCAATCTACAGATTCAATATAATCCCTATCAAAATGCTAATGGCATATTTCACAAAAGTAGAACAAATAATTCTAAAATTTGCATGGAACCACAAGAGATTCCAAATAGTCCCCCACTCCGAAAAGTCTTAAGAAAGGAGAACAAAGCTGTAGGTATCATGCTGCCTCATTTCAAACTATACTATAAAGCTACATTAATCAAAACAGTATGGTATTGACACATAGCTCAACACAGAATTAAGAGCCCAGAAATAGGGCTTCCCTGGTGGCGTAGTGGTTGAGAGTCTGCCTGCCAATGCAGGGGACACGGGTTCGAGCCCTGGTCTGGGAAGATCCCACATGTTGCGAAGCTACTAAGCCCGTGCACCACAACTACCACACCTGCGCTCCAGAGCCCGCGAGCCACAACCACAGAGCCTGTGTGCTACAACTAGTGAAGCCTGTGTGCCTAGAGCCCATGCTCCACAACAAGAGAAGCCACCACAACGAGAAGCCTGCACACCGCAACGAAGAGCAGCCCCTGCTTGCCGCAACTAGAGAAAGCCCGTGTGCAGCAACAAAGACCCATTGGAGCCAAAAATAAATTCATTAATTAATTAAAAGAAAAAACAAAAGAGCCCAGAAATAAACCCAGCCATATACAACAATTAATCTATGACAAAGGAACAAACAATGAAAAAAAGAACAGTCTCTTCAGTAATTGGTGCTGGGAAAATTTGGACAGCCATGTTAAAAAACAAAAACAAACAAAACAAAACAAAAAACCTAGACCACTATCTTACATCTTACATCACTTACAAAAATTAACTCAAAATGGATTAAAGACTTGAATGTAAGACCTGAAACCATAAAAATTCCTAGATGAAGACATAGATGGTAACCTTCATGATATCAGTGTTAGTAACGTTTTCGTGGTTCTGACTCTAAAGGAAAGGGAAACAAAAGCAAAAATAAAGAGATGGGATTCCATCAAACTAAAAAGCTTCTGCACAGTAAAGGAAACCATCATCAAAATGAAAAGGCAACTTACTGAATGGGAGAATATATTTACCAATCATATATCTGATAAGGAATTAATGTCCAAAATATGTAAAGAACTCATACAATTCAACAACAACAAAACCAATCCAATTAATAAATGGGCAGAGGACCTGAATAGACATTTTTCCAGGGAAGACATACACACAACCAAGAGGCACATGAAAAGATGTTCAACATCTCAACTAGGGAAATGCAAATCAAACTCATGAGACATCACCTTACACCTATTAGAATGGCTATTATCAAAAGACAACAAATAGCAAGTGTTGGAGAGGATGTGGAGAAAAGGGAATGCTCACACTGCTGGTGTGATTGCAAATTGGTGCAGTTACTACAGAAAACAGTAAAGCGATTCCTCAAAATATTAAGAACAGAACTACCATATGATCCAGCTATTCTACTTCTTGGGATTTATCTGAAGAATATGAAAACACTAGTTTAAAAAGATATATGTGTCCCTATGTTCACTACAGCATTATTTACAATAGCCAAGATATGGAAACATACTAAGTGTCCATTGATGGATGAATGGATAAAGAAGATGTAGTATATATAAACAACGGAATACTACTAAGCCATTAAAAAGAGTGAAATCTTGCCATTGCAACACGGATGGACCTTGAGGGAATTATGGATGGACCTTGAGGGAATTATGGACGGACCTTGAGGGAATTATGCTACGTTAAATAAATCAGAAGGAAAAAGATAAATATTGTATGATTTCACCTATATGTGGAATCTAAAAGCAAAAACAAATCCAAATGAACAAACGAAACAAAACAAAAATAAAATCACAGGTACAAAGAAGCGATCAGTGGTTACCAGAGAGGAAGGAGAATGTGAGGTGGGCAAAAGGGGTGATAGGAGTCAATTGTATGATGAGAGATGGTAACTAGACTTTTAGGGATGATTACTTTGTGGTGCATTCCGATGTTGAATTATAATGTTGTACACTTGACATATATATACATATATATTTTATATGTTGTGTGTATACATATGTATTTTTAAAGAATGCACTTAAATGAAGTAACATAGCATGCTGCTTGATATTTCTTCCAAAACATGTAGCACCTGTAGGAAATTCATTTCAATGATTGTAATCCCTGAAGCCATATTCCATATGAAGAAATACTGCTATGTTATATATAAATCAGGAATATGATTGAGCTTAAAGAAGTACAGTTGAATCAGGAAAAGGAACATATTCATTATGAAAGACATCATGAAGCACAGTTAAGTGATTAATGCACATGGATTGATTATTGAAAGCAATGTCTATTGCTCCACCATTCTTAAGCTTCAGAATATGTTTCCACCACTTTATACAGATGATGATGATCAAAATAAAAATAAAGTTGTTTGTTTTAATTGATTAGTATATCATTATTAATCTAGGCCTAGCTTTCCATTTTATAAAAAGAGTATCCTGAGACACAAAGAAGGATCTTTTTCAATGTAACTGAAATTCTGTTAGTCTCGGTATTAAAATTACTGTTTCTTGGTTTCAATTGAATCGTCTTCCCATCATACAAGTCTTTCTATATACCAGGCATTTGTTAACTATTGTAGTGGAGTGAGTAGGGTGCAGAGGAAGTGAAAATATTATATATCATACAAAGACAGAGGAGATTTCATAATTGCCCTTTGAGGTTATTAAGATCTCACACTCACTGACACCAAAGAGCCATAAGCTTCACACGCTGTTTATGTGACTAAGTGGTTGCCTGTTCAAGAACAGAGTGCGTAGTGCATGAGGAGAGGAGGGACAATGACAGGATGAAAGTCCCTGAGTACATTAAGCCTGGTGCTCCTGGGGACCTGGAATAATGGTTGATAGGAAAATCAGAGGTATGATTTTTTGTTGCTGTTGTTTCCTCCAGCAATTTCTCCTTACTAACTGTATGATCTGGACTTTAAGGATAGGTATCACCATACAAATTCAGGATGAGGATTTTCACTTATGGGGTTTATTAAAAGTAGATTATTTAGAGATAATTATACATGGTTGCAGGGGCAACTGCAAAACAAAGAGATATACAGATATATTTCATGGGTATCCTAGAAATTAAAAATGCGAACTCCTGTTTTTAAAACATTTGGGAAGCCATGAACGTCAAGTTATAATAATGATAATAAAATGACTTATTACATTGGTTCACTCTCCTTTATTCTTTGTAGGTGGGGGTATAGATATACAATGAATGAGATAATTGAGTAAGCCTGCAGATTGCCTATATAAAACTTCAATTAAGAGGTGATTTGGAGAAAGGCATTGTTAGTTTTACAAAAGTGTATTTCAGAAAGCCATTCCATAGTATCTGTCATGATATTCTCATACACAAGATTGAGATGTGTGAGCGGAACTATAATCTGGTTAAGCAGATGTAAAGTTGGTTGAACCACTGTATAAAGAGTTTGAGATTAGTGGATCAGTTTCACCCTGGCAAGGAGACCCCTGTTGCTATGCCAAAGAGCTCTGTACCCTGTACTCGGCCATGTCTCACGGAACATTATTGTGAATGACTTGTATGAAGATATAAAGGCAATACTGTCATATTTGCAGATCTCACATAGCTAAAAACTGTAAAACAACATCAGGATCTAAAGCAAATTGACAGGCTGGAATGATGGGCTGACATTAACAGAAGTGTGTCGGGTTCTGAGAGAGACCATATCCAGGCTTAAAGCAAGATTGCACAGTCAGCTCTTAACAATCCAATCCATGATATAAAAAGAATAAAAGCAATCCTAACAATGTCAACTGTTATTTAAGCCCTTACTATGTACGGGTACTCTTCTACATGTTTTCCTGTACATTTAGTCCTTAAAAAAGGGCTATGAGATAGTTACTATCATTCTCACTTTAAAGATAAGAAAACCAAGGCAAAGAGAAGTAAAGCTACTTTCTATAACTCACAGAGCTTACAGAGCTCTACTCTATGTAGAGAGGAGGTGAGAATAGAGCACAAGGCATCTAATTCAAGAAGTACTATGTCACAAATCCTGCTCTCAGGTTTCAAAAAAACGAATACATAGCACAGGTTGCTAGGGAAGATATTTTTAACAGCCCATAAGTGAAAATTTTCTTTGACAGAGAGTTCAACACAAGGCATCAGTGTTTCCAGAATGGTTAATGGCATCTCTAGCAGCATTTATGGAAGAAATGTATCTAGAACATGACAGATAACATTTTTGTTCTTCCATATGGTGTCATCCTACTTCAGATTCACTCATGGTATAACTTTATGCTCCCTGCACTTCCTGCATTTATACTGACACTGATAAAGGTACCTGACTCATTAATGAAGAAATAATATAAAACAAAATATAGCATAATTTGAGCTCAAAATACACAATTTTTTTTAAAACTGTGAGCAATTTTTCAGAAATCAAGTTGATAATAAAGTGAAATCTAGATAAAGCAAAATTGAAACCTGTGACCTAGTCCATTTATTTCTTTTTCAATCATATTAACGTACAAGTACCACACAGTCAATTGGACCATAGTCATTTGGGTGAACTGGGGCAATCTTCATGTTTCTCAAATAACCAGACTGTCCTTCAACATTTACTTCATTTGATCACATAGTCCCTAATTTTTCTTTTCTTTGTAGTTGAATGCTACTGGTTCAATTATACTAAGAAAAAAGGAATTGGACCTACATATAGTGGGCTTCAATCCACTCTGAGTATTCCGGTTAAATGATTTTAGTTTTGAATTTAAATTCAGGACTGGATTGCTTAATTCTCTGCCATCTACTTTTTGAAGTTATTATTTAAATGCTAAATGCCCTGTAGACAGTATTTCTATGTAAATACAAAGCTTATATTTTATGGCATCACATTTGAAATTTATACGTTTTCTCTAATATTCTGAGGACTGATGAAACCTTGAATTCTATAAACAAAATAATGTTGGAAGCAAATTCATAAAGATTCTAGAAGCAAAATGAAATTCAAGTAATCCTTTCAACTAGGAAGCTGTACTGCATTCCATTCTGCTGCTCTTAAACATCCTTTTTTTTTTTTTTGTCGCTTATAAACAACAGAAATTTTTTTCTCACAGTTCTGTGGGCTGAGAAGTCCAAGATCAATAAACAGGCACATTAGTGTCTGGTGAGATATATCCTTGCTTTTATAAACTTGTATGTCAAATAATTTATACAGTAGAAAAAGAAAACTCTCACACGGAGTTCATACTATGCATAGGATGCATAGTGGCTTCATTTCTTGATCTGCACCTTGTCAGGTTGTGTTTACCTGACAATCTTTTTTCCTCCCTGATAAGCTGATAGTCATGCTCAATACACTTCTTCCATATTATTGGAACTGGTTATTTTTGAAGCCCATTCCCTTAGACAATGAACTTCAGAAACTATACATTGGGTGAAAAATTAAGTCCAACTGTCTATTTTTAAACATGAAGACAATGCTAATTACAATTCTCCAGATAAACATACATAATTATAGTAATTACAATTCAACAATAACTCTCTGGTACTTACTATTATAAACTCATAAACTATTATTCAGTACCCTATAAAATTCAAAATCTAATTGAAAGTGCTAGTTTAGCATAATTCCCACAAGCCATCATCTTTAATATTCTGGAATGAATGAGGTTTTGGTTGAGCTATTAATTGATACTGACAAGCAATAACCACTGGAATGAAACTGCAATTATGAGTGTCAATTAATCACATTTGCTGTCATCTCTGGTGTCAAACAAAATTCCATAATATTCTAAATAGTTTTTAAAAGTTTATACCTTTTATGTTTCAATTCACTAAATGGAAACCAAAAGCAGTGTCCTGGGAATCTCAAATAACATTCAAAGTATATTTATGTAAAATATGAACATTGTGTTTCTTAGTTTAAAAAGCTTTTCTTTTTCATCCAAAATTATTTTTAGGATAAATCTGTGTCTTTGAAGACTAGTAAAAGCACCTCATTCCGCCTTCCACCTGCCTTAACTCAGTGCATCTTTTTGACTCACAGATCACCCCTGGATGCAGCAGAAATTGCACATGTAGAAGAAACTCTGAGAGCAGGAACTTGAGTAAGCATCATTAAGGACTTGAGATAATTTGAAAGTGAACTTTTAGAAGCTTCAATTGATCAGTGTCTCTTTGAATCGGGGCAAGGAGGCAGCAGGATTTAATTTCCTTTCCCTCATTATTTCTAATTAACAGGCTAACTAGTGATGTTCCTTCCCTCTAATCTAAGGCATGCATACACCAGCATCATTCACCAACCAACCAAGTCTGTTGAAAAGTCATTGGAGGGCTCCTTTTGGCACTGAGGCTATGACCTCAAGACTAAAATGAATGTATTTGCTGTAAACTGAGCTAGGCCACCTACCAGATGATCACACAAATGGCAGTGTTAACAACACAAGATCCAATTCCAGACAAATAAAGCACTCTGTGCAAAGTGGAGGCTGTGACCTCACTAGCTGGATGTTTACCAGATATTCAAGCAAACATACAGCCTTTACTTAAATATTCACAAATCCCAGTCCTTGGTTGGTTGGTGAGACATGACTATAAAGACAAAGCCTTGTTCCATTTTATATGCTTAGATTTTATGTCAACTTTATTGTACTAGGATAGTTAATCCTCAACAAACTAAGAAAGGAAGTAAAGCATCTGTTCACTCTAAACTCTGAATCTGAAAAATGTTTCCTGGAAGGGTTTTCCATAAAGCTGAACATGTTAACAACTTAAAAATAAAGGATTTATGCCCTATGATTAAAAATCTTGACTAGACATAGCAAAGTTACTTATTTAGAAATATTTTTTAATGCACAGCATTCGTACATTTTTCATAGAATGTTACTAAAGTGAAGAGACTTACTGCAAGCAGACACTTGAAGGAGGAAAGAATGTTATACTAATTGCCTATACTTATTAATAATGTAAATGGAATGAGCTTCGCTTTAATTATTCTGTTTTTCTCTTTACTTCTGTTTCTACTAATTGCATTTATGTTCACTATTGACTTACAATAACATGATGAGGTAATGGTCAAGACTTAGATTCCACACTGTTTTCAAACTGCATCAATATAATATGACCTTTTCTGTTTTGTTATTTATGGTTCTGACACAGTAGGTTATGGTATCTTTTAGTTTGTTTCTTTCAAAAGTTAAGTTCTCTCTGGTTTTGGATTCTTCTCTTTCTCTTCTTGTCTCCTATTGTGTTAATTGTAATTTTATAAAATTTCAATATCTGAGTTACTCAATTAGCAGGTCAATTATTTTCGGTTGTCCAGAATTACATGTTTTGGCTAACTCATGCTGGCAGGCATACTGCAAAGAAAGCTTGCTTAAATTCAGAGTAGTGCCACAGGAGTAGTTCTGAAATTCTTATGGTTGATTACAACTGCTATTACTCTTGAGCTTCAAAAAGTCCAGGTGAAAAAGTCTTGTTCCGTAGCTTGGAAATTGGGGACTTAACTGAACCCTAATCCAGGCACCAGATCAGACTCCATGTGCTCCTGGAGGAAACTCTGCAGCACACCTCTCTGTGGGGTGCTCTGGGTAAGATTCAAGTGAGCTTTATCTTCTTCCTAATTAGGTACCAATCCTGTGTTTTCTTTTCTTTTTTTTTTTTTAATTAATTTTTAAGTATAGCTGCTTTACAATGCTGTGTGAGTTTCTGCTGTACAGCAAAGTGAATCAGCTATACATATACATATAGCCCCTTTTTTGGATTTCCTTCCCATTTAGGTCATCACATAGCACTGAGTAGAGCTCCCTGTGCTGTACAGTAGGCTCTCATTAGTTATCTATTTTATACATAGTAGTGTCTGTATGTCAATCCCAATCTCCCAATTCCTCCCATCCCCCCTTCCCCCCTTGGTATCCATATGTTTGTTCTCTACATCTGTCTCTATTTCTGCTTTGCAAATAAGTTCATCTGTATCATTTTTCTAGATTCCACATATAAGCGCTATTATACAATATTTGTTTTTCTCTTTCTGACTTACTTCACCCTGTATGACAGTCTCTAGGTCCACCTGTGTCTCTGCAAATGGCAGTTTTGTTCCTTTTTATGGCTAGAAATATTCCATTGTATACATTTACCACATCTTCTTTATCCATTCCTCTGTTGATGGACATTTAGGTTGGTTTCATGTCCTGGCTATTGTAAATAGTGCTGCAATGAACATTGGGGTGCATGTGTTTTTTTAAATTATGGTGGTCTCCGGGTATATGCCCAGGAGTGGGATTGCTGGGTCATATGGTAGTAGTTTTGTTTTTAGTTTTTTAAGGAACCTCCATACTGTTCTCCACAGTGGCTGTATCAATTTACATTCCCACCAACAATGTGAGAGGGTTTCCTTTTCTCCACACTCTCTCCAGCATTTATTGTTTGTAGATTTTTTGGTGATGACCATTCTGACCAGTGTGAGGTGATACCTCCTTGTAATTTTGATTTGCATTCTTCTAATAATTAGTGATGTTGAGCATCTTTTCATGTGCCTCTTGGCCATCTATATGCCTTCTTTGGAGAAATGTCTATTTAAGTCTTCCACCCATTTTTTGATTGGGTTGTTAGTTTTTTTGATATTGAGCTGCATGAGCTGTTTGTATATTTTGAAGATTAATCCTTTGTCAGTTATTTCATTTGCAAATATCTTCTCCCATTCTAAGGGTTGTCTTTTTGTCTTGTTTATGGTTTCCTTTGCTGTGAAAAAGCCTTGAAGTTTCATTAGGTCCCATTTGTTTATTTTTGTTTTTATTTCCATTACTCTAGGAGGTGGGTCAAAAAAGATCTTCTTGTGATTTATGTCAAAGAGTGTTCTGCCTATGTTTTCCTCTAAGAGTTTTATAATGTCCAGCCTTACATTCAGGTCTTTAATCCATTTTGAGTTTGTTTTTGTGTATGGTGTTAGGGAGTGTTCTAATTTCATTCTTTTACATGTAGCTGTCCGGTTTTCCCAGCACCAGTTACTGAAGAGACTGTCTTTTCTCCATTGTATATTCTTGCCTCCTTTGTCATAGATTAGGTGACCAGAGGTGCATGGGTTTATCTCTGGGCTTCCTATCCTGTTCCACTGATCCATATTTCTGTTTTTGTGCCAGTACCATACTGTTTTGATTACTGTAGCTGTGTAGTATAGTCTGAAGTCCGGGAGCCTGATTCCTCCACGTCAGTTTTTTTCCCTCAAGATTGCTTTGGCTATTCGGGGTCTTCTGTGTTTCCATACAAATTGTAAAATTTTTTGTTTTCTTCTTGCCCTTCCATGAGAAACACAGAGGACTCATAGAGTATAATCTTTTCTTTGCTCTCTCCAAGACTATCAAATGTCAGGCTATCAGAAGTGATATTTAATAAAGAGGGTTAAGGAATCCTGTTCCTAGGTGGTCTGAGCTCCAGTCTTGTGTCAAGTTACATGTTTGGGTAGGTGCACATCTAAACAACGTGAGATTCCTCCACTATAGAACCACTGATACCGAATTATACATTCGTGTTCATGCAGAGACATTCATTGAGAGCCGATAGAAGACATGATTATACAGAGAATCCTTCTGTGTTTTCTGTTGAAGTTCCTATCTGCTGCGTTTTTTAATGCCCCTGTAAAAATCTCCTTTCCCTCCATGGTGAATTTCTTTTTACTGTGTCTTGAAGGAATAGAATGCTTCCCTTCACCAGAATGAGAATTATGTAACTGAACAGGTTCCAAAATAGTTTTAAAAGAAAATTATTGTGGAGGATGTTATTATGTGTGAAGAGTGAAAGTCTCTATCTGTGAAACTAAATTTGTTTAACAATTGAATCAAGACTCAAAAATTGAACAGGTTTCTTTTTAACTGTAGGATGCTCTCAAGACTTCAACTTGCTAATGTATACTGAGCCTCCAAGAAGGGGATTTAACAGCCCCATTTCCCAGGCTCACTACAAGACAGAACTCTTGCTCTCAGAACATTATTAAAATCTCTCTAAATAATTAAAGAACTAAAGGAAAATCTAAAGAACATGGTTTTGAATGCTAGGATGTAATTTTTTTTTGCATTCCTTTTTTGACTCAACTGCTAAGACGCACAAAGCTAAATAAACCACTCAGAGTATCCAAATATCTCTTTAGTTAATGTAATTACATTATAACTTCATTATATTAAAAACTTCTTATTATTATCCACTACAATATCATGGAAGCAAATAAGGTATAAACGCATGAAACTTTAAAAACACTGATGGCATTATTGAAAACACTATAGAAAAACATGCATAGTGACAGCAGATTTTTTTTCAAAAATCAATTTACTCATCGTTGTCACTACCATTTTACTTTATTTCAAATACAAAACTTAGAGAACAATCCCTTTGTGTTCAAATGATGCAGAATGCTTAATACATCCTCAAGATGGCCTTGGATTATCAAAACTAGTATCAAAACTAAATAAAAATTCCACACATAATAAAAGACAACTCCTATATTTAAATCAAAGAATTACATTGAGGGCTTCCCTGGTGGCGCAATGGTTAAGAGTCAGCTTGTCAGTGCAGGGGACATGGGTTCGAGCCCTGGTCCGGGAAGACTGCATATGCTGCAGAGCAACTAAGCCCATGTGCCACAACTACTGAGCCTGTGCTCTAAAGCCCATGAGCCACAACTACTGAAGCCGGCGCGCCTACAGCCTGTGCTCCGCAACAAGAGAAGCCACCACAATGAGAAGCCTGCGCACCACAATGAAGAGTAGCCCCCAGACACTGCAACTAGAGAAAGCCCGTGCACAGCAATGAAGACCCAACACAAACAAAAATAAATTAATTAAATAAATAAAAATTTAAAAAAAGGATTATACTCACTGAACACTATGAAAAATAATCAGGTATTATTAACTACATTCTTACAGATTAATTTTATTTCTTATTTTTTTAAGTTCTAAAATAAAGCTTCCTAATCACCAAAGCCACTGTCCAAATATCAATTTAATATAGCCACACTCTCTCCTGTATATGTCTATATTCAGATCCCATTCAGGGAGGGGAACATCATTCCCCTTTAATTCAGCTTCTTCACAAGTGCTTTCTCAAACCTGTGTCCATATACATCACCTGAGAGTTTATTTAAATGTAGATTCTCTGGGTCATTTCCCAGAGATTCTGACTCAGTAAGACTGCATGAGGTCCTGGAATCTCCACTTTGAGAAATATCCCAGGTGATTCAGACGGTGGTCCATAGTCTAATATTAAAAAAATTGCTGTTGAAGAGCATGTAGCCAATAGAGAACAATTTTAGTTGTATTTAAACTCAATTGCCCTCCCACTCCAAGAGAGCATAGCCACTGACACTGTTTGGGAAAGGACTTATGGGTCACTCAGAAATTCAGCACAGAAACGCCCACCCTTCCTTATTTCATAAGCTCATCTAGCTCCTATTCTAACCACATGCAAGCACGCTTTGTTCAGCCACTACAAATGGGGGTTCTAGTCCCAGCAATGTTATTAACTAGTTTTATGGCCCAATTAGCAGACCCCATAACTTCACTAAACCTCATGTTATTCAAATAGTAGACTGGATTACATTATTTCAAAAATCACAATCAGCTTCAAAGTTCTGTGAATCAGGTGTAAACCTCGATTTTTCTTTTCATTTTCTATGTTATTTTATCTAAGCCATGTATTTTCAAAGTGAGCTTTGAAGGCAGTTTTTTTCTGATAACCTAAAACTTGTCTCTTTCACAGTAGACTGCATGTTGTCTCCATTTTCTTTCAGAAATAAGACATTAGAAATGTAAAAAAAAAAAAAAAGTCAGTGAGCATTGTGACTTTAACCAGTACTCAGCACTACTCCTCTTGATCCCGCTTGGATTCATAAATGACTTGGTAAGTCCACTGGGCCAGAAAAAAATGTTTACATTCAGAAGCAAGAAACAATAAACATTAAAAAAGAAAAGTGACTGAATGAACTGTGGGTATTTC
The DNA here is from genome assembly GCF_963924675.1 of Phocoena phocoena. Taxonomy (NCBI): domain Eukaryota; kingdom Metazoa; phylum Chordata; class Mammalia; order Artiodactyla; family Phocoenidae; genus Phocoena; species Phocoena phocoena. The sequence continues at coordinate 50,673,118 of NC_089225.1, read as the reverse complement.
CTTGCCCCCTGTTCTTAAATGGCAAAGTAATTGAATGTAGGTGCGACTCATAGTTTGCAAAAGATTTAGACTGAATATAAAACTACTGTGAAAGTGATGCCAGCAAATAGGTTTGATTCTTCCTTTCCAAGGATGAAATTTCAATACACACTCTTCTTGGTTTCCAGTCAAGCCAGGGATGTCTGTTTATGTGGAACAGAAAAGTACATAATGATCATTTGCTTGGGGTGAGTTAAAGAAACTAACACACGCCTTTGTCTCTTACACCAGCCACCAGGGAAAAATAGCAGGCATCTGTGGGCTGTGGGATGGAGTGTGGTCCATGATCACCTTCGTTATCAGAGTCGGAGCAAGGGCTAGAACACAGGGTTCTCAGCTCTTGTATTCTGCCCTCTAAAAAGAAGGAAAAACTGGGGCTGCCCTGTGTCCTGCCAAATATTGGTTAGTTCTTAAAATCCAAGATAAAGTGTTTCTCTGTTCTACTGAAACTTTTAGAGCCAAACAATTTAGACATTAAATAATATATAACAAACATAAACTTTCCATCCTGTAGAGTAACTTCCATTCTGCAGCCAAGAATTTTACTACTGTGCATTAAGATAATATGGTTTTAGTTGAGAAGGTAAAAAATATCCATAACTTTTTATTAGGAAAGGTGAAATTCTTGGCAACTGAGGTTACTATACAAATAAAGTGTTTAGATGAAAATGTAGTTGATCACATAATCCATCTTTAAATTCACTTTATGATTTACTTTGTGATATATGAACAGTATTTTAAAAAAAGAATCGTGTGTGTTATATAGATAACGAGCCTATATCGTCAGTAATTCTGGCAGTAGGTACATATTATTATTCTACAATGTAGAGCAATCTACGATGTGTAGCCAAATGGCTTATTTTATACAATGGACTCTGGGATTACAGATGGGCTCTGGCCTGACCCCAGGGCACATTTCCTTATTTCTCCAAGCCTTTTCACCTCCCTAAGCAACGACTATAAAACAGGCACAAGGGACTTCCCTGGTGGCTCAGTGGTTAAGAATCCGCCTGCCAATGCAGGGGACACAGGTTCGGGCCCCGGTCCGAGAAGATCCCACATGCCACGGAGCAACCAAGCCCATGCGCCACAACTACTGAGCCTGTGCTCTAGAGTCTGTGACCCACAACTACTGAGCCCGCGTGCCACAACTACTGAAGCCTGCGCTCCTAAAGCCCGTGCTCCACAACAAGAGAAGAGCCATCGCAAGGAGAAGCCCGCGCACCGCAATGAAGAGTAGCCCCCGCTCGCAGCAACAAAGACCCAATGCAGCCAAAAACTAATTAATTAATTAATTTTAAAAAGCCAAACAGGTACAAGATTACCTATAGGAACCTTCTACATACTAAGGGGTAAATCTGTTTTTCCACAAGAGAACAATTATTCCTAAATGGCACCCTGAAGAGAGAAGCATATCTAGAATATTCATACTTTACTGAAGTTGCAATGAAGGAAAATTTCCCAGCCAAGGGCACCACTGACTAGCAAAGATGAAGGACAAACAGTCTACTCACCACATCTGTTTCTGCAATGCTTTGGTGAATATTCCCTCATTGTCCTAGCTCCAGACTTTAACAAAGCAGTCAGATTCTTGAGTCTAAATATTTTGATCAAAATAAAACCATTTTTATTAAAAGTTTAAAAAAGAGTAGAATGCGTGGAAGGCTCTAAAAAGATCTCCTTATGTTACTTTAATCTCCCCACTGTATCCTTCAATAATTACATTTTTACTACTTCAGCTTGACGCTTGACAATAGTTGTTTCCAAAAAATTATACATTCCCACTATGTGCACTATAAATAGATAGATAAATAGAGCTTTTTCACATTACAAAGATGTTCAGTGCTTTGTTCAGTCCTTACAAGAGTGTTTGGTCTCTTCTATCCCATTGCCTCCTCTGTACTAAATTTTAAGCATCACGATTAAATCAGTATTATTTTTATCTAACCTCTGAGTACATGAATCTTTCATAATTATGATTTTAAATATATTCTTGACAATGTTCCTGATTCCTTCCATATGGAGAGATTTTTCTTTTCATTACGTGTCCTTCTGATTACCAATGAAAATGTGAAGCTTTATTGTGTTATACTGATAAAAACAGCAATTCACAAATAAGTGTCATTTGGTCTTTGTCCCTTCCACATTGTCCCTGGGATCCACAGAATAATCCTTGGAGATTCCATCCTGTTGGAATAATTCATATCTGAGTGATGTCAATAGCTGGAGAATGGTACAATGTGCATTCAAAGAGCCTGGTATTTCATTATCCTCGTGGAGTCATTGTGCATGGTGGTATCATCAAAATCCATTCAGACTCAGATGATTATTCAATACGCTTTAGAAGGATTCCTTTCTCCTATCATCCTCAGTGCATTCCCCAAGGAAACAGAATATATCAACACACCATATCATAAATGGAACCAGTCATAGCATCCACCACATTGTATCTTCTATCATATGTTATTTCACAATATGACATGCTCGAGTTCTTTGCTGATAAACACTGTAACTCCTAATATAGATCTGGCAATATCGTGTGCTTTTTTCCCCTTTCACAGTCATCCTGTCATTGCTATTAGCCTATTTTTATGTCTGAATAAAAGCCTGTGTTTCTTCCTGGAATACAGCTTTTTTTTAATAACAGTGTGTGAAAGTAAAATGTAAGCAAAAAGATGAAATAGCTCCAGATGTGGTAATTCAGTGACAAGGAGTTGAGCTATACACTGGTACGAAGAAAATGCCCATAAAAGACTGAATGTTACTTTATCCTAGAAACATGGTAGAGTGGAAGCAACAGGGAATTTGCCGTTCTTTCTAAGCTTATTACTGCTTGTGAGACTCAGGGGAAACTGACTTCTGTGCTTGGAGAGATAAGAACCCTCACTTCATTATACTGTGGTGAGATTTACGTAAGATAATGTGTGCAAAATTCCGAGAGCCTGGTGCCATGACACAACATCCCAGAGCAATACACCTAAGAGCTGTCTGTTCCCATGCCTTCTCCACCTGCTTATGCTCCCCTGAGATTTCCCAGATATCAGATGGGAACTGTAACTTTAAAAACTGAACCATACACACATTAGAAGTCTTTTATGCACTGTCTTGGCATAGTTCAGTTAGTTGCAATATAAGTCTATCATACAAACTTGTATTTGTATGTCACTCAACACATGATGTCATTTCTGTGTCATCTATTTTATGGTAGAAAACTCAGAAGGGAGGCCTATGGTTGTTACTTTGTGTTTCATTGCTTTTTATCCTGTATGTGATTAATTTAAAAAGTTATATGATGAATCGCATAATCATTTTTATGGTGACCAAATGGTAAGACGTAAAGAAATACTATGAAAGAACACAAGAAATTAGCTCAGTTGGTTAAAGGTACTGAGTGGCTTGCAAGTAACTCAAAAGATAATTTTACTAGCAGCACAGCTTTATACTTTGGTAAGGGAAAATAAAGGACAGGTTTAAAGTAATCTTCAGGCAAATAAATAAAAAATTTCTTATAGAAGATTTGCCATGAGTTTTATGGAGTAGCAATGAAAATCAAGGGTGAAATCTAAATTTATAAAATATTATACATCCTCATTTCATATACTCATTTTTCTTCATACCAGCCCTGTAATCAAAGGTGAGGGAAAAGAAGAAAACCAAGAGTATATATATTAAGGAGGAAGACAACAGGCAGATTATCTAAATAATATTGGTTCCTAAAAGAGTACTGATTTTGAAACAATCCTTAGTGTTGCCTTGGTCTGTTATCCGGCCATTGAACCATCAGTTTAAGCAGCCACTACCTACCAAGCACTCCCTCAGTGAGCTGGCACCAGGCCAGGTACTTCTCTGCTGGGTAATGTTCTCTCTCTTCCCAATCACTCCTCATTATAGACAGGAGGCAGTGTTCAAATTATTTAACGATTTGTACAGCATAGGAACTAACTATTCAGAAAGAATACTTAAGAGTTTACCATGTGTTAGGCATGCCAAATGTTATATATATTATTGCCATTTATTCCCTTAACCACTATGAAGTAAGTACTACTCTTATTCCCATTTCACACATGAGAAAACTGAGGTTTAGAGACATCACTTCCTCAAGGTCACATCACTTGCAGGGAGAAGGGCCAGTATTAGAATCTAGGCCAATGACCAGAGGTCATGCTCCTAATAGACATAGATCTCATGGAGGAAAATCCATAATATGGTGAGTCAGGGTACAGTTAAAATGCCTGATAGAGGCCTTTACTTTTTGACATTTTATCTGCACAGTTGTTGACTAAATGTACCATATAATTATGCCTCTCCTATCTGTCCTTTTACCTTCTTTTCAATCACTGGGAAAACTGATTGCAAAATTTGTTTTCTGAATTTCTGAAAATTGCATCAGCTTAAGTGTTTAGGAAAAAAATACCCTCATGTTTAAGAGCCTCATATCCATAGTTATAGCTCTGAAATTATAAGTTTAAATTGTGCCAGAGAAAAAGATTTGGTTTATATTACCAACAAAAATGAACCACGGCAGGAAAGCAGAGCAATTGTGGGCTAAAGAAGACCTTATCTAATGATAAGGTCCAGCCTTATCATTTTACAGATGAAGATGGAAGGCCCAGAAGGGTTTCTTGACTGTCCCCAGGTTCCACTGTCAGGTGCAGCTGGGAGTAGATAGAAGCGCTAGGATTCTGCATATTTTCTTGGAGGTACATAAAATAGAAAGAAAGCCTGAGGGGACTTTTCTGGTGGTCCAGTGGTAAAGAATCCGCCTTCCAATACAGGGGATGTGGGTTCGATCCCTGGTCGGGGAACTAAGATCCCACATGCCATGGGGCAACTGGGCCCGTGGGGCAGCTGGGACTGCGTGCCACAACTACTGAGCCCGTGCGTCTCAACAAGAGAGCCCGTGTGCCAGAAACTACAGAGCCCACGTGCTCTGGAGCCCGAGCGCCACAATTAGAGAAAACCCACATGCCACAACTAGAGAGAAGCCTGTGCGCTGCAATGAAGACCAGACGTGGCCAAAAAAAGAAAAAAGAAAATGAAGGGAGGAAGGGACAGAGGGAGGGAGGAAGGGAGGGAGGAAGGAAGGAAGGAGGCAAGCCTGACCAGTAGTCAAGGGTCCCCTAAGTCCAGGTTCTGCCACTAAACAGCTGTGCTCTCTTCAGAAGGTCATTTACACTCTCTGGGTCTCATTTTCCTAGTGTGAAAAGAAAGGTTTCTTACTATTTGATCTTTTTTTTGCTTCTAACTAGAACATTTTTTTACCCTGAATTTCATTTCATCACAGTGCATTTGGTTATGTCAGTTAGACATCATTATTAACCACCCATGCTTCAGCCCACCACCGTTCTGATTCAAAATGCAAATACTGCCCTCATTTGCTTTTCTGATATGAATAGCTTTCATGCTACGATCTTTTTGCTTTGGATTTGGTTAGCCTTGAAACCTTTAAAATATCTACTTGGGTAGCTTTAAAATTCTTTGTATAGGGATTAACTATCTTAATAATGATGGTACAATAAATATTTGATGATATGTTTTGGTCACATAATCAGGAATAAAACAGGAACCCCCTTAAAGATATTTAACGACACATTCAAGTACTAAAGGCTTGATTAGGACTGTTATTAAGGAATAAGAAATGACAGATAAAGGTGACCAGCGGAGAAATTCAAAGACGTGAAGCACATATTTACAGACAGCAAAATGTGATACACAGTATGACTAAAAACATAAATAAACTATCTTGCCTGGAAACCTGTGCCGTTTTAATATTCTCTGTCATTCCAAATGGCTTATCCAAAGGGAAAATTTCAGTAAGGGCTCACCACTGTCCTTGTAGAAGGCCATACTCACACCAGAATGAAGGGGCCTAGGAACACATTCCAAACTCCACTAAGAGTTTTGAAGAATTTTTTTTTTTTTTTTTTTTTTTACAGCTGGACTATTTACTCTGTAATGTTGGCTCCACTGAGGAAAGAATATATATATTTACACACTAAATTTCATGTTGTAAATTTATTTCACTATTTATCTGCTTTATAATTGTGCTAGGTAGTTTACGGAAGTTTTACGAAGGTATTTTATTTTTTGAATTCTAAATAAGTAGTTTTGTTTATTTTCGTTAAAACTTATAAATGGAAGGTTGTACATTCCTGGGTTTCCTGAATTTTTACATGAAGATATCTTTGTCTAAATTGTTGTGCTTGTTACATCCCCTAGAATCTAGAAATACCAGAACTGAAGGGGACGTTGGTAATCATGTTCTCAAGCAATCATCAGAACTAATCAAATGAGACCACTTTACAGCTGAGGCAAGGTGGGGTCCAAGATGCACAAGGACTCTCAAGGACAGCTAGTTAGTTAGGGGCAAAGTTTGATCTACTTATATTCACTCCCAGCACAAAAAATTTTCCACTACCAGCAAAACCCATGTCACTGCAAGCTCCTAGCAGTAACTAGCAATGAAGGTAAGGTTCTAAGAAGAACAGCCTCCTTACAATGTCTTCATAAAACCCTAGGACATGAGAGAAATGTTCCACAGTCTGTCTAAAATACTGGAAAAGGGAGTAACTCAAATAAAATAGCAAAGCTATAATGTAAGGACCCAGATCTGGGAACTTGAGGACCCTTTTCCAGTGTCCCTTCCAGAATGTTCCCAGACCCCCACAGAGGGGAGGCACACTTCTATCTGCTTTAGTCTGTCCAAGCCACCCCTAATTTTCAGTGGGGCCACTGTTAACCCATATGGTACCTTTGTGTGAATTTAGGAAAAGTCACCTTCTCTGGATAGTTGAATTAGAAAAAGGCACCTCATCCGGGTGATCTGTAGCCCCTCAGGCACAAGATGAGTTTGTGCCAAGGAAAGTGCACCCCTCTTCCAGGAGGATGCAGACACCCCCGGGGCACACAGTGTAGAAATCCGACCAATAGCTGATATTCATCCCTTCCTGATTTCTTGGCAGGACACTTTTGTGCAACACACAAACTACACAACTCTCTGTGGTGATCTTGCTTTTGGATCTGTTGTCTGTCTCATGAGTTCCCCTGGAGATTAGAATGAAATGTTGTGGTTGTGGAGTCCTCCATAAAGTGCCTATTCATACTTGCATTGCCTTCTCTTTAGTCCTAGAGAATGTGCTTTTCTCCTCCTTATTCAAAGGCAACATCTCCACCAATGCCTTCTATCTCAGCTCCTCCCATCTCAATCAAACAGTCTACTTTTGCTTATCTACCTTCACCTTTTTCTGTATCCTGCCACCTTTCCCGTTCATAATTATTCTGGCTGGCTGTTCACCAAAACTCTTCTTTTTTCCCTCCTGGGCTCACAGGTAGAGCACATTTTCCAGCCTTCCTTATAGTTAGGTGTGCTTTATGACTAAAGTCTGGCAAGTGGGCAGGTGGATGGAACCAAATAAGCTACATGTGTGTCTAGCCTACAAAAGTCCCTGAGCAGTCTTCCATGTTCTCCATCTTTTCTTGAGTGCAGAAGAGCTAGTAGAGCTCTGTGGGCCCCAGGCGATGGTAGGGTCACTAGAGCAAAGATACCTGGGTTCCTGAACAACTGCAGACCTGACCCCCATGCCAACCCTCACTGGACTAGAACAGAAGTGAGAAAGTTTGGAGGGGTAGGTCATTGAGATGTCACAGTTGTTTGCTACAACAGGCCATCTGGGCTCACTGCAAGTGCCATGTTCCAACACTGCCTAGGCTCTGGTGGAGAGTCAGACAACCCCTAGAGGTAGCTATCCTTTCTGTGGCACAGGAAATTCAGTGATATCACGCCTTCTCACTCTACACCCAAAGACTTCAGGATAATGAAAAGTCGCTTTTCAAAATTTGGGAGATCATCATGCAATTTCTACCCTTCCACGCTGATACCGTAAATTGACTTGGCTCTCTGGGTTTGGATTACCTTCTCTATTACTGTAGAAGAATACGTGGAGTTTGTTTTCTGTTCTTAGTCATACTGCCACAGTCTATTCTTGAAAGAAAAGTAAGTTTCCAGAGATATACTGCATTTTAGATCACAAAAGTCAGTATGTAAGCTTTAAACTCCATGACTCTCCCCTCCCTCCCAGTACTCAGATTTTTTTTTTTTTTTTTTTTTTTTTTTTTTTTTTTTTTTCAGTACTCAGATTTTAACTAAAGGATAACAAATGCAGATAATAATTTTTCTTTGGAAAATGAATGTGCTGCACAAAATTACTGCGTTATCTGAGATTAACTTGCCTATTCCATCTGCCTTCTCCCACTTCCTCCGTGGATAGTAACGCAAAGAGATGAGAAGGATGTTTACTTCTGAGGTTAGAACCACCTGTTATGATTAACTTTGAGTAGATGGTAAGATATGTAGGTTTACAACAAAGAAGAAAATATTACTATAGATAACTAAAGACTAGAGTTGAAAATTTAGACCCAAAACCTTAAAAAATATTGAGAATATATCGAGCTGCAAGGTAGGTCTGGTACAGCTATTCATCAGCTCAAAGATTAAGAGTACAGAAGATTATTTTTGAGGTATTTCTCCTTTGGAACCACTGCTGTTCTGAAATAATACAAACAAACACTAAAAGAAAAAAATAAAATTATGAGCTTTTAATGCTAATAACATTTGAGGCTAAATTAAGTTGGGAGAAGGAGCACATTTCTGTAAGGTTTTCAAATCACGCAGATTCATATTCTCTGACTATATAAAATACTCACTGATTGGCACTTATGTCTACTGTGAGTTTCAGGAAACCATTTGGACCCCAAACCACTTAAGTGTGAGAAATGAATGGCATCACAGACAAGGAGAGAAGCTGGTCACCACTTTCCAGTGACAACTCCACACTAGGGGTGGGGGAAGCATGCATGCTGTGTTTGGCTAAATCACCCTGCTACCATTTCTAGGGATGAAGCTGAGAGTGAAACACAGTAAGGGTAAGGGATAATTATTTGCTAATATGAAGGAGTGATCACATTAATGATTTTAATTGTTAGCAGGGACCCTATCCGAATAGACATAAAAAGTTGTTTGTGAATTTAAGGCAGCAGGGTGCGATGGAAAATCTATGCATATTATAAAGGCCAGGGTTTGGTTCTAGCTCTCTCTCTTCCAAGATGAGCATCCTAGGAAGGTTATTTGCAGATTATGAACTTCTCTGATTCTGTTTCCTTCTTTGTAAAACAGGTATACTAATAACCTGCCTCACAACTTCATGAGTGGCATACACACGTGGTTTTGACTACTATAAATAACTTACATTGATAATAAACATTAATGATTCATTTAATACAACTCTAAGTATTTACTGAGAAGCTTATGTTTTAGTATTGAGTTAAAAACTATAAATAATTCTAAGAAGCAGTTGGATCTTGGAATCAAGGAGATTACAACTACTGGGGGATTTTTACCATCAGAAAACAAATATTAATACAAAATCATATGTCATTAAGTGTGAACATGGGTTGTAGATGATGAATAACACAAAATATATTTCTAAATAGGAGATATTAAATGTTAGTTAGGAAACAAAAGACACATAATAATGATAATAATAAAAAAGCCCATTCAAGTTAAGTCCTTTTAGATTTACCTTAATCCTAGAAATTTAGTTGGATAGGTTTGGCTGCATGTAACAGAAGACCCAAATAAGAGTAAATTAATTTCAGATTTAAGAAGAAAATTCCTCTCTCTACCCCTCTCACTTTCTCTCACACACCACACACACACACACACACACACACAGCAATCCAGGGTTGGCGTGGCATCTTCTCAGTGTCAGACCGCAATTCGTCTTGTCTTGATGCTTCCATTTCCATGGCCCTGATGCCTGCTACAGCTCCAATAATACATCTGCATTACAGGCAGCAGGAAGGAGGAAAGGGCCCACTTCACCTCTTTTAAAAAAACATCCAGGGAGGAGCTTCAAGATGGCAGAAAAGTAAGACACGGAGATCATCTTCCTCCCCACAAATACATCTACATGTGGAAAAACTCCTACAGAAGACCTCAGACCTCCCAAAAGGCAAGAAACTCCCCCACGTACCTGAGTAGGGCAAAAGAAAAAAGAAAAAACAGAGACAAAAGAATAGGGAGGGGACCTGCACCAGTGGGAGGGAGCCATGAAGCAGGAAAGGTTTCCACACACTAGGAAGGCCCTTTGCGGGTGGAGACTGCGGGTGGCGGAGTGGGGGAGCTTCGGAGCTGCGGAGGAGAGCGCAGCCAAGGGGTGCAGAGGGCAAAGCGGAGAGATTCCCGCACAGAGGATCAGGGCCGGCCAGCACTCACCGGCCCGAGAGGCTTGTCTGTTCACCCGCCGTGGCGGGCGGGGGCTGGGAGCTGAGGCTCGGACTTCGGTTGGAGCACAGGGAGAGGACTGGGGTTGGCTGCGTGAACACAGCCTGAAGGGGGCTAGTGCGCCACGGCTACCTGGGAGGGAGTCTGGGAAAAAGTCTGGAGCTCCCAAAGAGGCAAGAGACTTTTTCTTGCCTCTTTGTTTCCTGCTGTGCGAGGAGCGGGGATTAAGAGCGCTGCCTAAAGGAGCTCCAGAGATGGGCACGAGCCGCGGCGATCAGCGTGGACCCCAGAGACGGGCATGAGACGCTAAGGCTGCTGCTGCCGTCACCAAGAAGCCTGTGTGTGAGCACAGGTCACGATCCCCACCTCCCCTCCTGGGAGCCTGTTCAGCCCGCCACTGCCAGGTTCCCGTGATCCAGGGACAACTTCCCAGGAGAACGCATGGTGCGCCTCAGGCTGGTGCAATGTCCTGCCGGCCTCTGCGGCCGCAGGCTCGCCCAGCACTCCGTACCCCTCCCTCCCCCCGGCCTGAGTGAGCGAGAGCCCCCGAATCAGCTGCTCCTTTAACCCCGTCCTGTCTGAGCGAAGAACAGACGCCCTCAGCCGACCTACACACAGAGGTGGGTCCAAATCCAAAGCTGAACCACGGGAGCCGTGCGAACAAAGAAGAGAAAGGGAAATTTCTCCCAGCAGCCTCAGGGGCAGTGGATTAAATCTCTACAGTCAACTTGATGTACCCTACATCTGTGGAATAACTGAATAGAAAAGGAATCATCCCAAATTGAGGAGGGGGACGTTGGGAGCAAAGATATATATATATTTTGTCTCCTTTTTCTCTTTTTATGAGTGTGTATGTGTATGCTTCTGTGTGTGATTTTGTCTGTATAGCTTTACTTTTACCATTTGTCCTAGGGATGTGTCTGTCCGGTTTATTTTTTTATTACTAAAAAAATTTTTTTCCTGAATAATTACTTTTTTATTTTACTAACTTTATTTCATCCTCTTCTTTCTTTCTTTTTTTTTCCTCCCTTTTATTCTGAGCCGTGTGGCTGACAGGCTCTTGGTGCTCCAGCTAGGCGTCATGGCTGTGCCACTGAGGTGGGGGAGCCAAGTTCAGGACACTGGTCCACAAGAGACCTCCCAGTTCCACGTAATATCAAATGGCAAAAATCTCCCAGAGATCTCCATCTCAACGCCAAGACCCAGCTCCACTCAACAACCAGCAAGCTACAGTGCTGGACACCCTATGCCAAACAACTAGCAAGACAGGAAAACAATCCCATCCATTAGCACAGAGGCTGCCTAAAATAATAATAAGGCCACAGGCACCCCAAAACACACGACCAGACGTGGACCTGCCCCCCAGAAAGACAAGATCCAGCCTCATCCACCAGAACACAGGCACTAGTCCCCTCCACCAGGAAGCCTACACAACCCACTGAATCAACTTTAGCCACTGTCAACCTTGGACAGACACCAAAAACAACGGAAACTATGAACCTGCAGCCTACAAAAAGGAGACCCCAAACACAGTACGTTAAGCAAAATGAGAAGCCAGAGAAACACACAGCAGATGAAGGAGTAAGGTAAAAACTCACCAGACCTAACAAATGAAGAGGAAGTAGGCAGTCTACCTGAAAAACAATTCAGAATAATGATAGTAAAGATGACCCAAATTTTGGAAATAGAATGGAGAAAATACAAGAAACGTTTAACAAGGACCTAGAAGAAGTAAAGAGCAAACAAACAGAGATGAACAACACAATAAATGAAATTAAAAATTCTCTAGAAGGAATCAATAGCAGAATAACTGAGGGAGAAGAACGGATAAGTGACCTGGAAGATAAAATAATGGAAATAACTACTGCAGAACAGAATAAAGAAAAAAGAATGAAAAGAATTGAGGACAGTCTCAGAGACCTCAGGGACAACATTAAACTCACCAACATGTGAATTATAGGGGTCCCAGAAGAAGAGAAAAAGAAAGGGACTGAGAAAATATTTGAAGAGATTATAGTTGAAAACTTCCCTAATATGGGAAAGGAAATAGTTAATCAAGTCCAGGAAGCACAGAGAGTCCCATACAGGATAAATCCAAGGAGAAACATGCCAAGACACATACTATTCAAGCTATCAAAAATTAAATACAATGAATGAATATTAAAAGCAGCAAGGGAAAAACAAAAAGTAACACATAAGGGAATCCCCATAAGGTTAACAGCTGATCTTTCAGCAGAAACCCTGCAATCCAGAAGAGAGTGGCAAGACATATCTAAAGTAATGAAAGAGAAAAACCTACAACCAAGATTACCCAGCAAGGATCTCATTCAGATTTGATGGACAAATTAAAAGCTTTACAGACAAGCAAAAACTAAGAGAATTCAGCACCACCAAACCAGCTTTACAACAATTGCTGAAGGAAATTCTCTAGGCAGGAAAAACAAGAGAGGGAAAAGACCTACAATAATAAAGCCAAAATTAAGAAAATTGTCATAGGAACATACATATTGATAATTACCTTAAATGTAAATGGATTAAATGCTCCAACCAAAAGACACAGACTGGCTGAATGGATACAAAAACAAGACCCATATATATACTGTCTCAAGAGACCCACTTCAGACCTAGAGACACATACAGATTGAAAGTGAGGGGATGGAAAAAGATATTCCATGCAAATAGAAATCAAAAGAAAGCTGGACTAGCAATTCTCATATCAGACATAATACACTGTAAAACAAAGACTACCACAAGAGACAAAGAAGGACACTACATAATGATCAAGGGTTCAATCCAAGAGGAAGATATAACAATAGTAAATATTTATGCACTCAAAAGAGGAGCACCACAATACATAAGGCAAATACTAACAGCCATAAAAGGGGAAATCGACAGTAACACAATCATAGTAGGGGACTTTAACACCCCACTTTCACCAATGGACAGATCATCCAAAATGAAAATAAATAAGGGAACACAAGCTTTAAATGATACATTAAACAAGGTGGACTTATGATACTTATAGGACATTCCATCCAAAAACCACAGAATACACATTCTTCTCAAGTGCTCATGGAACATTCTCCAGGATAGATCATACCTTGGGTCACAAATCAAGCCTTGGTAAATTTAAGAAAATTGAAATGATATCAAGTATCTTTTCTGACCACAACGCTATGAGATTAGATATCAATTACAGGAAAAAAATCTGTAAGAAATACAAACACATGGAGGCTAAACAACACACTACTTAATAACCAAGAGATCACTGCAGAAATCAAAGAGGAAATAAAAAAATACCTAGAAACAAATGACAATGAAAACACAAAGACCCAAAACCTATGGGATGCAGCAAAAGCAGTTCTAAGAGGGATTTATAGTTACACAAGCCTACCTTAAGAAACAAGAAACATCTCAAATAAACAACCTAACCTTACACCTAAAGCAATTAGAGAAAGAAGAACAAAAATATCCCAAAGTTAGCAGAATGAAAGAAATCATACAGATCAGATCAGAAATAAATGAAAAAGAAATGAAGGAAACGACAGCAAAGATCACTAAAACTAAAAGCTGGTTTTTTGAGAAGATAAACAAAATTGATCAACCATTAGCCAGACTTACCAAGAAAAAAAGGGAGAAGACTCAAATCAACAGAATTAGAAATGAAAAAAGGAGAAGTAACAACTGACACTGCAGATATACAAAGGATCAGGAGAGATTACTACAGGAAACCTATGCCAATAGAATGGACAACCTGGAAGAAATGGACAGATTCTTAGAAATGCACAACCTTCTGAGACTGAACCAGGAAGAAATAGAAAATATGAACAGACCAATCACAAGCACTGAAATTGAAACTGTGATTAAAAATCTTCCAACAAACAAAAGCCCAGGACCAGATGGCTTCACAGGCAAATTCTGTGAAACATTTAGAGAAGAGCTCACACCTATCCTTCTCAAACTCTTCCAAAATATAGCAGAGGGAGGAACACTCCCAAACTCATTCTATGAGGCCACCATCACCCTGATACCAAAACCAGACAAAGATGTCACAAAGAAAGAAGACTATAGGCCAATATCACTGATGAACAAAGATGCAAAAATCCTCAACAAAATACTAGCAAACAGAATCCAACAGCACATTAAAAGGATCATACATTATGATCAAGTGGGGTTTATTCCAGGAATGCAAGGATTCTTCAATATATGCAAATCAGTCAACGTGATACACCATTTTAACAAACTGAAGGAGAAAAACCATATGATCATCTCAATAGATGCAGAGAAAGCTTTCAACAAAATTCAACACCCATTTATGATAAAAACTCTCCAGAAAGTAGGCATAGAGGGAACTTTCCTCAACATAATAAAGGCCATATATGACAAACCCACAGCCAACATCATCCTCAATGGTGAAAAACAGAAACCATTTCCACTATGATCAGGAACAAGACAAGGTTGTCCACTCTTATCACTATTATTCAACATAGTTTTGGAAGTTTTAGCCATAGCAATCAGAGGAGAAAAAGAAATAAAAGGAATCCAAATTGGAAAAGAAGTAGTAAAGCTGTCACTGTTTGCAGATGACATGATACTATACATAGAGAATCCTAAAGATGCTACCAGAAAACTACTAGAGCTAATTAATGAATTTGGTAAAGTAGCAGGATACAAAATTAATGCACAGAAATCTCTTGCATTCTGATACACTAATGATGAAAAATCTGAAAGTGAAATTAAGAAAACACTCCCATTTACCATTGCAACAAAAAGAATAAAATATCTAGGAATAAACCTACCTAGGGAGACAGAAGACCTGTATGCAGAAAATTATAAGACACTGATGAAAGAAATTAAAGCTGATACAAATAGATGGAGAGATATACCATGTTCTTGGAATGGTAGAATCAACATTCTGAAAATGACTCTACTACCCAAAGCAATCTACAGATTCAGTGCAATCCCTATCAAACTACCACTGGCATTTTTCACAGAACTAGAACAAAAAATTTCACAACTTGTATGGAAACACAAAAGACCCCGAATAGCCAAAGCAATCTTGAGAACGAAAAATGGAGCTGGAGGAATCAGGCTCCCTGACTTCAGACTATACTACAAAGCTACAATAGTCAAGACAGTACGGTACTGGCACAAAAACAGAAATATAGATCAATGGAACAGGATAGAGAGCCCAGAGATAAACCCACACACATATTGTCACCTTATCTTTGATAAAGGAGGCAAGAATATACAGTGGAGAAAAGACAGCCTCTTCAATAAGTGGTGCTGGGAAAACTGGACAGCTACATGTAAAAGAATGAAATTAGAACACTCCCTAACACCATACACAAAAATAAACTCAAAATGGATTAAAGACCTAAACGTAAGGCCAGACACTATAAAACTCTTCGAGGAAACCATAAGCAGAACACTCTATGACATACATCACAGCAAGATCCTTTTTGACCCACCTCCTAGAGAAATGGAAATAAAAACAAAAATAAACAAATGGGACCTAATGAAACTTCAAAGCTTTTGCACAGCAAAGGAAACTATAAACAAGACGAAAAGATAACCCTCAGAATGGGAGAAAATATTTGCAAACGAAGCAACTGACAAAGGATTAATCTCCAAAACATACAAGGAACTCATGCAGCTCAATATCAAAAAAACAAAGAACCCAATCCAAAAATGGGCAGAAGACCTAAATAGACACTTCTCCGAAGAACATATACAGACTGCCAACAAACACATGAAAGAATCCTCAACATAATTAATCATTAGAGAAATGCAAATTAAAACTACAATGAGATATCATCTCACACCGGTCAGAATGGCGATCATCCAAAAATCTACAAACAATAAATGCTGGAGAGGGTGTGGAGAAAAGGGAACCCTCTTGCCCTGTTGGTGGGAATGTAAGTTGATACAGCCACTATGGAGAAGAGTATGGAGTTTCCTTAGAAAACTAAAAATGGAACTACCATACGACCCAGCAATCCCACTACTGGGCATATACCCTGAGAAAACCATAATTCAAAAAGAGTCATGTACCAAAATATTCACTGCAGCTCTATTTACAATAGCCAGGACATGGAAGCAACCTAAGTGTCCATGAATGGATTAAGAAGATGTGGCACATATACACAATGCACTATTACTCAGCCATAAAAAGGAACAAAACTGAGTTATTTGTAGTGAGGTGGATGGACCTAGAGACTATCATACAGATTGAAGTAAGTCAGAAAGAGAAAAACAAATGCCGTATTCTAACACATATATATGGAATCTTACCCAAAAAAATCGTTAGAAGAACCTCGGTGCAAGATGGGAATAAAGATGCAGACCTCCTAGAGAATGCACTTGATGATACGGGAGGGGGAAGGGTAAGCTGGGACAAAGTGAGAGAGTGGCATGGATATATATACATTACCAAACGTAAAATAGATAGCTAGTGGGAAGCAGCTGCATAGCACAGGGAGATCAGCTCAGTGCTTTGTGACCACCTAGAGGGGTGGGATAGGGTGGGTGGGAGGGAGGGAGATGCAACAGGGTAGAGTTATGGGGACATATGTATATGTATAACTGATTCACTTTGTTATAAAGCAGAAACTGACACACCATTGTAAAGCAATTATACTCTAATGAAGATGTTAAAAAATTTTTAAAGTGGAAAAAGAAAAAGACACCCAAATTCTATTTACTTCTCGTTTTCAGAACTTAGTCATGTGGCCATAGGCTTCTTTAACTGGAGTCTTTAAGCATCTGTTAGAGCAAAAAAGAATGAATATTGGGTTGCTGGTGGGCGTAGGTGGGATGGTGAGTCTCTGCTAAGCTTGATTTCTATTTTCTTTCTCCTTCTCTAAGCAGAGAATTAAAACATGCCCCTAGAATACAGTGGGCAGAGAGAAAGGAGATCTGGGCTCCCATTCCAACTCTCTCACTAATTAGGTATGGTTGCTGCCTCTCTCCACTTCCTTTTCTCAGCTGTTAAATGAGAGCTATCTCCTTTAACTCATCTAAAACTCTCTAATTCCATCATGGGTAAAAGCAGACTGATGGATCTAGACCCAGTAACTTTATAAGATGAAAAAGGTTCAAGAGTTTAACACTTTTCACATTTTAAAAGATTAGATTAGGTCACTGATCTAGAGACAGGTTTACAGACCCAGAGTGATGATGAGAGGGGTCTCCTTCCTCAGGGATTTTGGTCCTGATACACATAGCCAGTGAAAATTGTCGTTTAGATGTTGATTTGACACTTCATGAGCCTCTGCAAGGAGAAAATTTCACCCAGCAAAGACTGCTGGAATCAATTCTTTTTGGCAGTCAGCCTAGGGAAAGCAGGCAAAGAAGTCATAGTACTTTGATTCCTCTCCTGGCTTGGCCACTCACTACCCTGGGACTTTCACCCACTCATTTAATTCTTTGGGTCTCAGTTTTCCTAAACGTTTTTTTTTTTTTTTTTTTCTGTAGGAATCCCAAGA
This sequence comes from Phocoena phocoena, assembly GCF_963924675.1. NCBI lineage: Eukaryota > Metazoa > Chordata > Mammalia > Artiodactyla > Phocoenidae > Phocoena > Phocoena phocoena. The sequence continues at coordinate 50,655,310 of NC_089225.1, read as the reverse complement.
AAATAATGTAGAGAACCAGAGGTCTCTCTTCCTCCTACTCGGGATTTGACAAAGATTTTAATGTGTAGATGGACCAGACAGGCTGATCATGTGGGAAACAAAGTGACCACTGGATGATCTGGTGAGACATGTGGCAGCTCATGTGGAAGTTTCCATAATGGCGAGAGCAGCCGCAGCAACGGCAGGATGGCGTCTGAGGCAGAGCAACGCTGGATGGCACTGAGAAGAGCCAGCACAGCTAACGTCCAGCTTTCTGACTTAGTGAGGGACCATTTCCAGCAGGCTGTGTGCCCAGTTTTTGGAGGCCGAGTCACAGAATCCAGGACTAACTGCTGAATGCTGGGGAGTGGCCAGGGGCCACAGTGGGGTAAAGATTGAGGATTCAGCTTCACCTTGAACAGGCTTGGCTCAATGCAGAAACACTCTTGGTGTAATAATGACAGTTGTTTTCTGGTGCTAAGAATGCTTTGTACTCCTCGGGCTGGTGGTGTTGGAAGACGCTTGATTGCACCACAGGGGAAGATGTGAGTGGTAGGAAAAGTTCAAGGTCAAAAAAAATTATAGCAGTGCCGTGGAGAGGGGTGTTCTATATTAAGCAGGAATCTAACACTATAAACTGGTGATACATTTGAATGCCAGAATTATACGAGAACTGCATCAGACCTTCATTTCGATTCCCTTTGTGTAATGAAGGATTAACTTTAACCCAGGAGAGGTCCTTCCGTTACCCTTCGCTACTGGGAATTGATCTCTGCCTGACAGGAGTATCTGTTTGCCTTGGCGCTTTAGTTACCAGCTAGTCTAACAACTTGTGATATACGATGGGGGCTTAGGAATCACAATTTTGATCTCTGAAGGAACTAGAGACTAAAAGTATTATCCAGAATCTTCAGGAGGGGTTAGAGATGAACAGTTAGCCATATGGCAGTATGTGATTGAACCTCAATAAAAACTCCAGGCACCAAAGGCTAAAGTCAGTTTTCCTGATTGGCAATACTCTGAATTGTTGAGTCACGTTATTAAGTCTCACACAGTAGGTGGGAGGAGGGAATGCCATCCAGTACTCCAGGGGAGAAGATAAGTGGCAGCTCTGTGTTTAGACCCCTCCTGCACTTTGCCCTGTGTGTCTCTTCCTTTGGTTGGTTCTATTTTATGTCGTTTTACTGTAATAAAACAGTAATTTTAACTATAGCACGTTTTTTGAGTTCTCTGAGTTATTCTAGTGAATTACTGAACCCAAGGGAATCCGTGGGGACCCTGAGTTTGTAGCCAGCTGGCATGAAGTGAGGGTGGTCCTACCAACCCCTAAACTTGTGGCCAGTTCTGAAGCGAGAGAGGTCCAGTGGAGGACTGTTCCCTCAGACTTGCTGTTTGGCAAACTCACTTCAGTTGGTATCAGATGTCTGTCGATTGGGAGTCTGGAGGCCTGTGCCCTTAACGTTGAGTGTGAATAACTCCAGGTACCTCTCATTTACAATCTCCAGACCAGGGCCTACTGGATTCTTGTGGTTGACACTGCTCATTGGCCATTTAAAATCCACTGTCCTTTTCTTGACATTTTTAAGGTCAGACAATGTACCCATCTGGCCAGGTGTTGGATCAAATCTGGTCAAGGTCAATCATGACAATTCTGTTTTCTGCTCTCCCTTTAATCTCTGAGTCTCCATGTGATCCAGTTCTGGTCATTGAGCCCTAAACAGATTTCTGCTGGGGGTGATGTATTCTGGGGAAGTCTCTGTCTTCCTGATAAGAGGATACATATAGCTTTCTCCTGTTGCTGGTTTGTCTGCCTTGAATGTGCCATAACACCTGGACGGCAGACCATGAGCCAACAAACTAAAGACAGCTGGATTGCGTCTGGGACACTAATGACATTTTTGAGCCACTGCATTATCCTTGGGATATCTGAGGACTTTCTTGCTAGGTATGATGGCGTCTATCTGGTTCTCTATTGCTTGTAGCCACATACGCTTATAATAGGTACAGTCCCCAGAGAAAGAGGAAAGAGGTGAAGCACCATGTTCGAAGACACAGGTTGGTCCAAGGTGGTGCTCTATTCTCCTGACTCCCACCTAGCACCTTTCCCAATACTCCCTTTTTCCCCTATTCTCTTGTCTTATGAATGATAATGAGTTTAATGATAAACCTCCCATTTTGCAGAGTAAATGAAACAACCTTTCAGTTACAGGAACTTGTTTAAAGTTATACACAGCTCAATGTCCCATTACCAGACCCTCAAAACAACAGCTTAAATTGAAAGATCAATTTGCTTTATCATAATTTTTATTTTCTTGCTTTTTTAAATGCATCTTTTTCTTCTGACTTTTATTAATTTCCATCCCGTTACACCCTATGTATTCATATGTGGTACCTAATCATTCCATAACCACTCACACTACAACTACTTTATCCCATCAACCAAAACATTAACACTTTTAAAGAACTTCAGAAAGTTTGTTAATCTGATCTCTTTGCTCAAAATGAATCTATGTAGGCCTTGATACAAATGTATCCATGTAGCCTTTGCTCAAAAGTAATCTGTGTCTTATTTGATTTAAATATTCAATTCACTGCATTTCTAAGTAATTACTAACTAGATTTCCTTGACCATGTTCTATTTATTTACAGAAACAGGCACCCCTATTCTAGAGGATAAATCCCGTAAATTAAAATTTCTTTCTGTTATTGACTTGGCTGAGAGCATAATTAGTATATAGTTTTCTTCCAAAATGTCTGAACTAAACAACAACTAATAAATCAATCACTTTTCAGTCTCTGTAATTTCCTAATAATAAGGTTTAATTAACGAAACCTCCTATATGACTATTTATAGCCATGTTTCCACACCGAGAACTTTAAGCTCACACTTCAAAATGTTCTACTCTGGAGCATTTTTTAAATGTGTAGTGGAAAATTTAAGACAGTATGCATGTAAAGGATGTCACCATCAGTATCAGAATCTACCTGACTTTCTTTCATGTTAGAAAAAGCCTTAATACCAATTTATACACAGATCTCTAGCACATTACAGTACTGAAAAGATTCTGCCTACCCAAGGTAACTCGTGCCTTTCAAAAACAAGATAGAAGAAGCAGAATTCCACTTTGTGGACTTGATTTTCCATCAACATCATGGTCACATCTTTGAGAATAAAGTACATTTATACAAGTAGACCAGTGATTCCTAGAGTCATTCCAAATACTCCTCTATTCTTTTGTAAAAGCATTCTCCAGAATTTATAGCTCATTTTATTGGCATAAAAACAAGTAAAACTTCTAAGTCACTATATATAGTTTTGTCCATAACAAGAAACTGTGCCAGTGCTTTTTCCTTCTTCCAAATACAGATATTTTCAGGTGGAAAAGATAGACCCTGACTTGCCCACATTTTAACAGAACAAGCATACAGCAAAACCACCATCTGGGCTCCCCATCACAGAGAGTTCTGTATGTTTTGTAGGGCACGGCTCAGCAGAATCACTTCTTAAGCCTTGTTTTAAATCTTGAAACTTGTCTTAGAAAAGAAAGTTGAATACCACTGCGTGAAATTGTTGAAAACACAAATCGAATATAGATAAATTATGAAAGGGCAGATCCTTCCTTTCTCTTTTATCAGAGCAGGTAGGAAAATCACTTTACATCATTTATACTGATAACAAGCGAAACATGTTTGTCTCACATTTCAAAAGGGTATAGAGAAAAATGGGAAGCAATAAAAGCAGTAGAAAACAAGCAGTTAATAGTTTGGATTAAACATTGGTTCAGAAGACCTTCTAAAACAGCATTTAATGTCTTTTCAAAATATCCCTCTTAAGTTCAGTGTCAGTGTTGATATGACCATAAAAAACATGGAGCTCAAGTTGCTCCTTCTAGGACATCAGTCAGTGAACAGCAGATTCAGGACCAAAAGGCTCATGCTGTGACCTCTGAACCCAATTCTATTTCTACTAGATAATTTGTCTTTTAAGGGAATGGGTCATATTAAAGAGATTAACCACCATGGAAATTCAAAGCATAGGTTAATTAGAAATAATGAGTTAAATAATTACAGTCTTATGTAGCCACAACTGGGAAATATTCATGAAGGATGATACAATCATTACTTGCAAAAATCGAATAGGCCCTTAATAAATGTTCTGCAGGACTATTGCAGTGACTATAGAATAATCTGTAGGGATAAAAAGGAAGCAGAGAATTTGAGGTGGTTTCTAAATCTTTCAAGCTTTTCTAGAAGTCAAAACTGAAAGAGTCATATATTACTCTAGAAAAATCTAAATTAGCTCAAATCTTCAGCTATTTCATTGTGTGTAGATAGTTTAAATCCTTTGTGAGACATCTTCAAACACCTACCAAAAAAAAGAGGTGGAACAGGGAAAAGGCCACCCACACAACTTTTGCAACTTCCAGTTACCTAGAAAGAGCTTTAAATTTTCACCTGATATTGTTTATATATAAGTTGGTTGCTATAAAATAAATTAATACTTGGAGATGCGGAGGAGGACAGAAGTGAAAGAAACATGGCTTGGGCAGGCAGCAGCATCCTTCATCAAAATGAGTCAGAAAGACTAAAACTGACAGTCTATCCTTCTGATCATAGAATCAGAAATAAAATCAGAAAGGGCAATAAAATTTTTTCTACCTTAAAGGGAGGATGCAGGATAAGAAAGCAAAATGAGTAGCATATTTGAAAACTAAGGCCTCAGAACACATTCTTCAGTAAAAAAGCATATCTATGAAGAGGCTATTAAAAAAATAAGAACAAACTCTTAATTATAAAAATGCTAGTGCTCAGCAAGGACAAATAATCCTGTTCTAAAGAAATTTCAGAATTTGACCCAAACAAAACATGACTAATGCTTTTATTTGAGGTTGTTTTAATGATTGATTTTATACGTGCCAAGGCTAAAGAGTGATCATTTCAATGATTTAATATTAATATCTATTGCTGCCATTTGGTTGGTAGCCTTGTTTGAATGAGGTCACTTCATATTCGCAATATCCCTGTTTCCTCTTTCTCAAGGTTTAATAGAGAAAATAATTTAATTCTTCAGAATTAGATTTAAGGGGAAATGATAAAACGTGAAACTAGATTTAATTTTACTTTAGAAATAACAGACACATGTGAGGTGAAACACACTTGCCCACTGAATACAGCCAATGACATAAGGACAAGAAAACAACCACAAAAACCAGATAGCAATGCCAACTGGTGTTGAACTAACCTAAGACGTAACAGAAAGCGAGGATCTGGTTTTTAGCATAATTGGGATCAAAAGAACATGATCCATAATTTTAATACTTAAAAGAAAACCAATAAGCATGAGGGTTATTATAGGAAGGGTACTAAGACACTAAAAAAGTATCCTAGAGTAGCACCTCTCAAACATTAATGCACATATGAATCAGCTCAGGATTTTGTGAAAATGTCGATTCACCTTCCATAGGTCTGGGGTGGGGCCTGAGATTTCTGTGTTTCCATCAAGCATCCAGAAGAGAAGGATGGAAGCCACTTTGAGTGGCAGGGCACTAACTACATGGAAGAGGAATGCATGCAGGTGCTTTTCTGGTCCATGGTTCAATGAGTTAATGGGATTGAGGCAATCTGGGCAACTTCTGGCCTAAGTGGTTCTCTTTATTACTGACATCACCCTAGGGTGATGGGACTTCCAGGGAAGAGACAAGTATAGAGTCGGGAGGATTTTTTTGGAAATAGAAAAGATGAGTAGTGTTCCTTAAACACAAGACTGGAGAAACGACTGTTCTGTAACTGCTTTAGATTAATGTGTTCTAATGGATTCTACTTGTTCCTAATAAATAAAATCTGAATCATATTCAATATGCCTTTCTCCTTTAAGAAATATGGTTGTTTTTTAACAGTTGGAGAAAGAAATTCCGTATTGATTTGATTATTAGCCAAGGTTCGGAAAACAGAAAATAATGAAAGACTTTCTCCAAAGCTATTTGACTTAAATTTAATTTGAAATTATATCAGATTATTACCGTTTTCATTAATATTTTGTGTAAACCAAATGATATTATCTATGCTTCATCTCACATTCTGATCGTCTCAAAAATAAAGCTGTAAAAATAAAATGAAGGATATGTTTTGCTTAACTACGAACAGTTATGTGAGAAGAGAATGGGTATAGCTCTGCAAGTGATTTTACCGTCACTCAGTTTCTGCATGTTTATATGATTTACAGTTTATGCTGTAATGTCAAGGAATAATCAGCACTATTCTGTCCTCTCACAAAGTACATTAGTACCATAAATCGTATCAGGTTGAGGTTCAAAACACATCACTTTTTTAAAAAGAGGGCAATCTGTTTTTGCAAAGTAACGCATTGTTCTGGTTTATTTGAGATAATGAATAATTTCTGTTTAAACTTCACTTGAAGTGTATACCTGTACCACTCTGGGAAATTACACATATTTGCATATCTGAGGTTTTTGGGGTTTTTTTTTTTTTTTGTCCTTGGAGGCCTCCTTTGGCTGCTTTGTACTGAATTATAAAGACTTCTTTTCACTGATAAAGCTAACTCTGGTCTAGTCCAAATCTTTTTTTAAACAGAAAAAGAAATGACTATATTCTACTTAAGCTCTTTTTGAGAAATCTAATCATGTTTATACTACTGGGGAAAGAATAGAGGCTGAATAATTCGTATGAGCTTCAGGAGATTAACCTACTTTTGTTACTCTTATTGGACAGCTTTCATTTGTCATTAATTTTTAGCACAGTGTCTTTAACAATTAACAACCAAAAAAAAAAAAAAAGCAGTAAACTCATCTTTTGCCATTTTTGTATTAACAATTTTCATAAAGTAAGTATCATCAGATCTGTCACCTTGGATTCCTTTTTGCCAGTAATAAGGTAATAGTTTGGAATACAAGAAATATTTGTCACATCGATTTTGAGGTAGTTAGGCCTGATGGATAAATTACATTGACTCACATTCTTTAGTCAAGCATCAATTATACTAGCTATCAGTGTTCTAGAAGCACGTGTAGAATTTTCGTGAAAGCGAAAAAGCCTCAGTTAAGTATTTTGAAGAAGTTCCTGCTAAAAATCTCTTCAGTTTCATGTTTAATTCAGCCATTCCTGTGATTTTCATAATGTTCTAAAATACTATTTGAGTTATACAAGAATGAACTGGAGTTATTTTCTTTTTAAATTTTTCACGTTGGTGAGCAAAGCAAACCCAGCTTGGAGAATAACCAAAGCTGCCTTCTGCGAACACTGTGATAAGATCACGGCTCCACCGGGGGTGGGGGGGACTCAGGATGTGCTCACTAATGAGTTAAAGTCTTAAGCAGTCAACTCGATTACAGAGGAACAAAGAGTGAAAGAGTGCTTGCAAAGGCGGAAATGACATGCTTCACGTATTCTCACCAATATCGTAGGCTTTATAACCTCAACTATCCTACTATTTGCAATACTTAAAAAAAATATATATATACGTATATATAATATACACATACTTGTATATGGATGCACACTTTAAAAACATACATAGACACACAGACACATATAAATGTGTGTGTATATATATATATATATATATATATATATATATACACACACACACATGTGTACGTTTTCCTCAGCTACATCAAGTTTTTTTATTTACAGTTTTTCAAATCTTCTGTTAGTTCTCCAGTATCCAGACATAGCATTACGTCTTAGAATATCTGCATTAACATGATGTGGATCAGATGACGCATTCACAAAAGCAAGAAGCTGGGAGCACAGGAGACTTCAGAACCAGCATCTAGGAATTTAAAGAAAAGTGTTTGGAAAGGGTTTCTGATTCCTAGCTATCACAGACTGTAGATTACTTTGGACCATCAGTAGGAGCAGAAGCAGGGAAACAATCTAGACAGGTGGCAAGAAGAGGTCAGACAGGCTCTGAGGTAGAGCTGAGAGAATCTGGGGACGTTTGGTAATGGGGTGGGGGAGGGGCTGGGAGACTGGCAAGGAGAGGAATTAGAATGGCTCCTCTGTTTTGGCTTGAACCACTGGCTGGATCATCGTTCCATTTACAGAAATAGGGGAAGGGAGAATTGAAGGAAGATGTAGAATTAACCACTGGCTCTTTTGATTTTAAGTTCTTTTCTTGATTGTACCCCTTTCTATTCCAACTTTGTTTGGCTCTCTCAGAGACACACCACGTATATAGATACTGTCCTTTTTTTCCCCCGTCTTCTGGGTCGGATCACCATGTCAGCCTTCAGTTACTTCCATCAGGGATCTGGGATTTTTAGCAGGCTTTCAGAAACTCAAGTTCATCAAGAAGTAGGCAAATCAGGGACTTCCCTGGTGGCACAGTGGTTGAGAGTCCGCCTGCCGATGCAGGGGACGTGGGTTCGTGCCCCGGTCCGGGAGGATCCCACATGCCGCGGAGCGGCTGGGCCCGTGAGCCATGGCCACTGAGCCTGCGCGTCTCGAGCCCGTGCTCCGCAACGGGAGAGGCCACAACAGTGAGAGGCCCGCATACCGCAAAGAAAAGAAGTAGGCAAATCAAGACTACCTTCCAAAATAGGGTGTTCATAGCATTGAGGTAAAAGGGCAGCTAAAACTCATTTTTTCTGCAGCTTTGCTGGGTGGACTCCCAATTCCTTAGTCTTTGCAGTTAGGGTAGCAGGGAAGAAGGGCCTGGGTGTGTTGGGTCTTACAGGACTCTCAACACTCCTGGAGTCCATCCTGTACAAAAGGGACCAGAAATGTTTTATTTTTCTTGCATATTCTCCTTTCTCTTCCCCCTACTTTCAAAACACAAACACATCCTTGTCTCTAACACTAGAATTGTTTTCCTTGAGGGCTGCGAAGACAGGGAGGCAGGAAGGGAAGTTACCTGAAGGGTGGTCAAATACAGGTCAGAAGGCTATGGAGCAATGATGAATGAGATCTTTATTTTTCTTTTTGCACACTTACCACTTTAGGACAAATACAATGTTTTGCAGCTTACTTTACAAAAAATAAATTACGTCTTTTTTAGTGACAAACATAGTTGATTCAATACCATTTAAGAATTCTTTGGTTATTATCATGTTACTCTTTTTCTCTTATTCCCTCTTTCCCTCCCTAATTTCCTTCTCTCCTGTTCTCTCTGTCTCCTTCCTTTTATCTTCCCTCCCCCCAGCCTTCCTCCTTTCTCTCTTCCTTCCTTCCTTCCTTTCTTGCATTTTTGAAATTGGATTGCATTTTTCGTGTCTGGCATGAATTGCAGTATCTAATTGTAGTGAGGCTACACTGAACAAATTTTGTTGAGCAAGACATTTTTGAAATTGGACTTTTTGACCTTGCACCATACTTAAATGCAAAATACACTTTCACTCATGATGGCTCCTATTATTGTATTCTACAATAATAAGAGTTGTCTAACAGAAATGATGCAAACATTATCTTTTTTTTTAAATATAGACAAAAAATTCCCTAATCTAATTGTTTTGAAAACACAATTTATGCCAGCCACTTATTCCTGAGAAGTGGCACAGCACCGATTAAATTTGGGGGGATGACAAGGTATGCCTCTCTTTCATATCTCTATGTTTTGTGGGGTTTTATTTTTTTGTTTGTTTTTTTGTCTTCTTTCCAGACTGAACAATTTCAAAGGATTGAGCTGCTTCTTTGGCAAGACCTGGCCAGTACAATGATGAAGCACCAAATTAACTCTGTGAGCTGACCAAACTTGATCTTCCCTAAGATTCAGTCTCCCACCTCTAATGCATTTCTGAAATTACATTGCAGGTTGCACCTCAGAGCTAAGAAGATGAGATGGCCATGGTTTTCCCATAATGGGCTGCTGCACTGTGTAGGTTATAGACTGGAGAACTCAAAGGACACCATTTACATCAAATCACTATGGATGTACACAGTTCAACACATTCTGTGGCCTTATTGCCAATTCATTCCGACCCTAAACGGAAGTCTCCTCCAATACACAAAGAAAAAACAAAACCCTATAATTCTAAGATTTACTGTTTTGATTCTTTACACTCTTCAGCTGCTTACTTTAGGATAACAGGATAATTTTTCTTTTCCCTTGATGACTTGTGGAATAGGATTTATGATAAAAACACTTTGGGTTTGTAACCAAGTCTGGTCCTTGGAGTCAGATTTGGGTTTGAATCCGGATCTGCCCATTGCTAGCTTTGTAATCATGAGTATCTATACTCCTCTAAGCTGAGTTTCTTCTTTTGCAAAATGAAGATAACAAAATCTTCTCCTCAGGACCACTGTAAGGGTTAAGTATATACTGTGCTTAATCCAGAACATCATAACTGATTCATAAATATTGATTTCCTTCTTTCTTATATTGACCAGTCTAGATTTGATTACTAAAACTGTAGGAAAAGGAATACTAATATAAATATAAAATATAAATGTCTACACACACATGTATCTTCTCTGTGTGTTTGTGTTCACAGTTACTTGAAAGTGAGACTGAGGGTCCCTCAGGTAGGTCATGAGTTGCTCAGTTACTCTCTAGGGGGGTCTCTCTTTGATACATTCCCTAACGGTACTCATTGTATCCATACGTTCTCAACTTAGAACAAGATTTTTAATTTTACCATAGCTCACAAAGGATTTTCTATTAAAAATGCTCATCCACAAAAGTATTTCCGACTAATATATTTAACATACAGAAACAAGGTAAAACCTTTCTATTCTCTAATCCTGCAAAATTTCAACATCCTCACCCTTTCTCTTTCCTTTCAAAACATCACATCTCTTTATTTAAAAGAGAGTACTAACATATATATTTTATATATAAGCATAACATATCTATAAGTATGAATATTATTTTAAGTTTTCCCCTTTTCCAAAAAGATAAGTAAATGAGAAATTTGTGTGTGTGTGTACGTATGTGTGAAAACAGCGTGAATTAAGAAAATATATGAAAGTGTAGACAGAGAACCATGTTTTACTTGATTTCAAACAACAAACAAAAAAAGATTTATCCTATAAAATAAATCTAGGTAAAACAGTATTGTCTATAAATAAAATGATGCTTGGTATTTTATTTAGAAAATGTTTGCATAGGGCCTAAACAAAGACTATTTTCTAAGCCATTGTATGCTACATGCCCTTGAACATTTCTTTACCATTCTATAGTACTAAGGTAAACCGATAAGCAAAACAATGAAATGGATGGTGGACTAGATAGTCTTGTCCTGACTGCAGAAACTATTTATGGAGGAATGGAAATACTAAGACCCAAATAAATAAACTGACATATTATATGAAAACATCCCCAAAGAAGTTACACAAATGGCTAATAAACATGAGCAAATGTTCAACACTGGGAGTAAGCAAAGCTAAACAAATTAAAATAACAATGAGATTCAATTAACAATTTATATATTCAAATTAGCAATCTAAAATAAAATTATAAGGACTGCATGAGACCAAAATATTCACTACTGGTAAGAAGGCAAGTTTTCAGAACATTTGCCTTACATCCTTCTTTTTAAAAAGAAACTTCTCCTCCCAAATAATTTAAAGGTTTTGTGCAAAAAAGTGTAACACTGAATGATAAAAGTAACCAAAATATTCACAATAAGTAAATGGCTAGGCAAATTAACATACCTTGATAAATTATGAGATATTATTGTGTGATTATTAAAATTAGGCATTTTTAAGGAATGGGCATATATTGTAATACTGATTAAAAGTCCTTATCCATAATTATAGAGTATAATCAATACTACTCTCATTAATATGTTAAAATATGCATAGAAGAAAGACAGGAAAGAAGTACAAAGATAGCAATGATTCTATCTAGATGGTGTCATCATGGTGTTTTAGTTTCTTTTTACAAACCTATGTTTTTACTTTTTTACAACATGTATTATTTTTATTTTAGTGCATTTATTATTTATCAAAAGTAAGCCATGGACTAGTCAAAGAAAAAAATTCTATTAGACTTTCCTATCCTGGAAGTAGGCCTTTGTGACAGGCTTTAACAATGCAGTCCCCAAAGGGTAGCCCGACTCTCACTGGTACGGCTGATCATTTATTTGGGTTAGTCTTACCACATTATGGAAAAAAACCTGAATTATAAAGAGGTCCCATCCTCCCCTTAATCTTTTTCAAGGTAACAAACATACATAGAATGTGACCATCAGTTTCCAGACATGATCTTTCTCCTCTGTTCCCCTTCCATTTCCCCTGCCATCTCCACCCTAACCCATCCCAAACAGATTTATGTTGAATGCCTCCATGAGCCAAACAGAAAAGCTATTATCTAAAACTATAACATGACATTGAGATGAACTATTACTTTGACGTGCGAGACCTTGGATTATTGTTTTAAGGTTAGTGTTCATTTGCTGTGTGAATATTTGGTGTCTGTACTTGGTAGCAAAATGAGTATGTAAAGCAAGAATAACTAAATGAGTAGAAACAGGTCTTATGATAAAAACTCTAAAATACTTGAAATGGCTAAAAAAATTCTTTCTTGTTTACATATGATTCGATCAACAACATTCAACAAGCATTAGTGTTCCTACTATGTACCCGTGTACTGAATATTCAGGCCAATCTACCTAAGCATTTCATACACAAAATTAATTTTTTACTTCCTCAGAAGATCTCCAAAAGAAATGAGCTTAAACTGCTGTGATCAAATCTGATTTGCCTTAAAAAAAATAGGTGCTCAATTGAAAGAATAAATATTGGAAAAGATGTCCTATCAAGGTTGTGAAATGCTGGAAGAGTTGTAAAAATAAGACAAACATTCAGTGAAGATGGATGTTACCTGAGTGCAGTACAGGCTAGAAGGTGTTGACTGATGCAGATGAACTTTTGGTTTCTCTTACACCCTTGATCCTCACATGTTTTAGTAGCTGTTTCATGGCCTCACTGAAACCTAACATTAAATGTCCAATCCAAAAAGCGTCTTAAAATTTTATTTAAGGAATGATGATAGCAGCATGTATACATTTGTACAGAGGCCATTCATTCTTTCTTTCCTTTAGATGTTTAGTGAGCATCTTTTGGATTCCAAGCACTGATCTAGGATTCAGGAATATAGAAAGCCTATGCCCTCATGACATGTATATTCTAGTTGGGAAACAGACAAAAAAAAAAAAGAGAGATTTAAAAAATTCATAATAATCAGGTACTGTAAGTACAATAAACAAAAATAAAGCCAGGTAAGAGACAGAGGGAGACAGGGGTACTACTGTAGTTAGCACTGGGCAGTCAAGAGATAGTACCTATTTGAGAAGGTGACATTTGAGCAGAGACCTAAATAAAATGAGTGAGCAAGCTATGCAAATATCTGAAGGAAGACAGTTCCAAGCAGAGAGAACAGCAAGGTCAACTTCACAGAGATCAAATGGACTTTCAGGTTCAAGGAAGGAATGGACAAGGGGAGGCTGGTAGGAAGTGAGCTCACAGAAGGGAACAGGGGCTAGATCAAGAAAAGTCTCATGGGCCACAGTAAAGATTCTGGATATTATTTTATAAGGTAATGGGACTCCGCTACAGAGGTGACAGGAGAGTGACATGACCTGATTGATAATTTAAACAAGTTGCTTTAGCTGCTATCTAAACCTGAGGGTAAGCATGGAAACAGGGAGACCACATGAGGCTACTGAAATGATGCAGGTGAGGAATGGTGGTGGTTTATCTCAGTGGTAGCAACAAAATGTTGAGAGTAGTGGCAACAAAGTGGATGAGAAGTGCTTCGATTCCAGGTCTATTTTAAGATATAACCAACAGAATTTATTTAAAGGTCGGATGAGAAAAAGAGGGGAGCCAAGGGTTATTCGAAATATTTTGGCTTGAGCTGCCAGAAAGATGGAGCTGCTATCAACTGAGAGGGGGGTGACTATTGGTGATGCTCATTTGGGAGGCTATGGAACCAAGCTTTAGACATGCTGACTTTGAGACACCTATTAGATGTCCTACTGGTGATGTCAAGGAGGTAAATGTCAAGAATGTGGCATCGGTGTAAAAGTCTGGGCTGGAAGTATTAATTTGGAGGTTGCTACTGAATAGACAGTGTTTTAAGACATGTGACAAGGAAATCACCTAGCAAATGAGTGCAGATGTAAATGGAATCAAAGGTTTACTCTTGAGATATGCCAGCATTTAGAGTTCGGGCGATCAGGAGAAACTAGCAATAAAAACTGAAAAGGAACAGCCAGTGAAATAGGAGGAAAACCAAGAAGGTACACTTTCTGGGGGCTAGGTGAAGGATTTGTTCAATAAGGATCGAGTAATCTATGTGCCAAATCCTGTTGATAGGTCTAGTACTTTGAAAACTGAGAAGTGACATGGGTTTCAATGAGATGGAGACCACTGGAGACGTTGACTAGAGTAGTTTCAGTGGAGTGGTAGCAAAGAGAAACCAATTGAAATGGGATCAAGACACAAAAGCAGATAAACAGGGAGTTCAGACAACCCTTTGGAAGGGTCTCACTGTAAAAGGGGTCAGTGAAGAGAGAAGCAGATTGAAAGTCAAGAGCACAAAGCTGAAAACAGGAGACCTCCTAGGAATCCTAGGACTTTTATATGCTTAGAAAACAAAACAAAAGCTACAGCAACAGTTACTGGCTTATTTGATATAAAAAGCAGTAAGGTTTCCCATTTGTACTTTCCCATTATTCCACAGACCTGCATTGACTATAGAAGAATTAAGCAAAAAAATCTGTATAAAGTATGTAGTTCTATTTCATATAAGAGTATTTAGTTTCTCACATTTTATATGTGAGAAAACTCAGGTACAGAGACAGTAAGTGACTTGCCTTATGTCATACAAAAACAAGCAGGAAAGCAGAATTCAATCTGGGTTGCCTGGCTACAGAGTATACACTCTTGATATTAATCAATATTACCTCCCTGAAGGAGTGAACATGGTTCCTCCCCAGGTGATCATGGGAAAGAAATAAGCAAGGCAATGTGACAGTGAATTAATAGAGGAAGGGCTCCCTTGAATAGGGTGGCCAGTGGCTTCAGAGGCACAAGATAGACCTAAAGACAAAGACGAGCCAGATTTACAGGGACCCAAGGATAGAGTTCTCCACATAAAGGAAATGCGAAGTCCCACAGGTAGGAAAAAAGCTGAGGTTTGCTTAAATAGAGCAGAGGCCGGTTGAGGGAGACTAGAGAACAATGAAAGTTCAGGGAGAGACTAGAACAAATGGGTTGGAGGGACAGGCAGGGGCTAGATCGTGTGGCCTTAAGGATCACAGAAAGCCGTGTGGCTTATATTCTCAGTACAGGTGAAAGATCATGTTTGCTTCTTCGTGCTGCTGCTTCGAAGCTGAAAACAAAATGTATGGCCATCTCTCTACAGTATATAGTCTTTTGCAAAATTTTTTTTCTTCTCTAACCTTATATCTTAATCTTATCTTATTAAAGACTTAATCTTATCTTTCTTGCTCATTCAAATTCTTCCTTAACCTAAAATCAAAAAAGAACACCAATTTCTTGAATTGCTTTCTTTTTTAAAAACAATTCCGGGAATAACACAAATATCTTTAAAAAAAGTTTTTTCCGGTTAGCGTGGGCAGACTCTAGGTTCTACTTTGCTACTGCCAGTACACAGCAGCTAATCCCAAAAGCCACTTGACCACTGACTGCCTCAATTTCTTCAATTCTTAGAACTGGAAAGCACAAGGTTGTAGGGGGATAGAATAGGATTACGAGTGAAAAATATTTTTTAAAATTATATACAAATGTACACTATTATAATTATTTTTGTGCTATAAAGTATCATGTAATATGGGGTCAAATCGATTATTTTGGATGAACACACTGTGTTTGGAAATAAAGTTCTATTATTTGTGGTTCTGTGAAAAGGAAGTCAATTTACTAGTCAAAGTCATCTGAATAAATGAATCTCTTATAACTAAACAACAAAATATGACCTTCACTTTTAGTGGAAAAGGAATCATAAATTTACTAGCCTTTTTCCATTCCTATAAAATGAAGGTATAAATCATGAAATAAGGAAATTTATTTATATCAAATGGAATGGATGAAGACTTAATATCCTTAATATAAAAAAAGGATTAAAAAGCAAACAAACACTGAAGCCCAAGTAGAAAAAAAATGGGCAAAAGATATAATAGATTCTTTCAAGTTCATCATATTGACAGAGTGGTATGAGATGAGCAATCTTAAAAACCATTTGTATGGTTGCAAACTGAAACATTCTTTTTGGAATAAAGTCTTATATTCTATATTAAAGGACACAAATCTTTTATACAATTTACCATAATAATTTCATACTTAGGAATTTCCCCCAAAGAAATCAAAAATGGAAAAAAAAGTGGAAGGAATATAAACATCACATCATAGGATATGATTAAATATTTTGTATAAACTAAGTTTAAAAATCCATTGTAGTTATGGGAGTCCTAAACATAGAAGATATATCCATAATCTTAAGATACTTGTCAAACAGGAACTCTCCTGATGGCTCACCACAGCTTAGTCCCATTGTAATAAAAATTCAGTGCCATAGCGGGTGTAGAACCTGTGCTGTAAAGTACAGTAACTGTAGTACGTGATTGAGGAGAAACTATTTTACAGAAGACGCTGTGGTTGGCCCTGAGAATTGAGTAATTACGTGTAGAAGAAAACTTTGCAAATGAAGACTGTCAGATGCTTTCTCCCTAGAAATGAAACTATCTCATTATATGCCTTAAGTCAGTTATAACATTGGTTGAACATTTCTTTAAAAGAATTTTGCAGTAATTTATACTATTACTAGGATATATTATGCTAGGAACAGAGTCAAAAAAACCCAAAATACAAGTCAGGTGAACATAGGTTCTCATTTACATAAGTGGGATTTTTGGACACACACACAAGAAAATATAAGATTTGGGTATCTACAAGAGGTAAAATCATCCACTTATATTATATAGTTTTGAAAACAAATTATTATACATAGTTGTTTCATTCAACCATTCAGAGGATTGTTTATATACATATCCTCCAATTGGAAAAAAAATGTGTGTCAAGTTAAAAAGAAGTATCTACATCTATCTACATAAATTATATACGTGTATATGTACATAAACTACATATATGTATATATAAACTGTATATATACATATATACAGTCATATGACAAACTGAAAAAACATTTGCAACTCACATAGGGCTAATTTCCTTAATGTACAAGTTACTTACAAATGAATGAGAATAGGCTAATAACTCAATCTTCAATGCCTCAAGAATATAACAAACACTTAGGAAAAAAATTCAAATAGTTCTTAAACATATGAAAAGATATTCACTCTCATGGATAATATAAAAATGCAAATTAGAACTACAACCAAAATTTCAGTTGGCAAATTCGTTTCTCATATGAATATAGGTTAATATTTTGAAACTGCTTTGTATGTACTCTGGGGTTTGAACAAATGAGTAGATAGATGGTGGATAGTGGCAGCCTCGTTACTGGTAAGGGAAGTTACAGATAAACAAGAAAGGATAAACCCTTCACTACTGCATTAGAGTCAGAGACATAAACACAAACACATATTTACCTTCATATATGTACAGAGGGAGAGATAAAGAAATAAATATAGATACATATATATGCATATATTACTCAATTCTGTCCACTGAGAGGGCCTTGAAGCACTAACGCTAGAGTAGCAACAAACACACTTGTGCCCTGATCTTCACTTCTAAATCCTACTCTCCATTGAAGGAACCAAGAGTCCATGGAGAAATGGCTGACTCTAGGCCTGGGCAAGGAAAATACAAGATGATCCTGGAGCATCTTGTACCAGAAAATAAGGATATGCTCAACTAACAAAAGGTTTGGGGCTATGTCGGAGGGACACAGAAGTCAACCTGAAAGAGCTCCCAATGACTAAATCTGGAAGAATTTGAGTAAGAAAATAAATAAATAACATAGTGTTAAGATTATATCCCAAAGTGTAAAATACACATGAATCCATACTGATATAAATAAATGACTGAATAAATAAATAAATGAGGAACAAAAGACAAATGTACTATCTTTGCAATGTTTCTATGAATTTAAAATTATTTCAAAATCATAAGTTTATTAAAAGTAATGTTTATAAAGATATTTAATAAATGGAAAATGTTCTCAATATTTTGCTAAGTGACTGAAAAACTGAATAAACACTATGATTCCAATTTAGATAATGAGAAGGAAAATAGAGCAAAACAAACCCCCCAAAGCTACAGGAAAGCATAATTTCTGTTCTCTAAGACTGACAAATATCAAAATGCTGATAATCCTGAGCTGTGCAGGGTATGGAAAAACAGGCAGTCTCAGGAGGTAGAAGTATAACTGGCATAAAGTATCATGGAGGGCAACTTGGCAACATATAACAACAAATGCACTTATTATTTTACCTAGGAATTCTAATAATTTTTCCTACAGAGATCCTCGTACACGTGGGAAACGGCATATGCACATGAAAATTCAGTGCAGCAACTCTGGTAATACCCAATGTTTGCAAATAACCTAAATGTCCATCATTATGGACTAGAGTATGTCTACCCAACAGAATACTACATGGCTGTTAAAAAGAATGATAATGACTTTATATATACTGATATGAAAATGCCTCCAAAACACATTGTAAGGTGAACAAAAGCAAGTTGCTGATAGTCTATTTGGCTTGATATCAGTATATACACTCTCTCTCCCTCCCTCCCTCCCTCCCTCCCTCCCTCCTCTCTCTCTCTCTCTCTCTCTCTCTCTCTCTCTCTCTCTCTCTCTTTCACACACACACACACACACACACACACACACAAACACACATACACACACTTCTATAAGAAATTGGCTAACAGTGTCTTCTGGAAGAAAAACTGTCTGATGGGGGATTGAGAAATATAGACGAGTTATTTTCACTCTACATTATTTTGTACTTGAATTTTGAAAAATGTGCATGTATTATCTACACTAAAAACTGAAAAACTCAGCACAATCTCTCCAAAATGTGCAATAAACTTATTTCATCAAGTAAATAAAGTTTTGATTAGTACTCTGCTAACAAGTTAACCAACTGAGTAGACCTTTTTCTATATCAGTCAGAGGTTTTAACAGCCTTAGCTAATTAATTAGCTATGAACTGAATTAAATTAGCAATTTATAGTCATTGGGAAAGGAATTATCTACCCTGAAGAAGAAAACGTTGACACAGTACTTTCATGTTATACAGAAGCCACTAAGCAGTGGTTACCCTGATTTGCACAATAGATATGCATTCTCTCTATGGTGGTTAATGGGTGCCTGGATTCCAAAAAGGTCATGGAATTTTCTCCTTAGGGGTGAATAGATAAGATCAGTTTTAAAATAGGTGTGGTTTGAAGGTGAATTTGTCCAACCTCTCATAAAAAGAAATTCATATAAATATAAGATATAATTTTAGCCTGTCATTGACAAAAATCAGTGTTTGATGTGCTGAGTTGGTGAGGGTAAAGACAAACTTTGGTGATCTACTGGTATGATCTCTATGGAGGGCAATTTGGCATTACATAGTAAAGGTTTAAAAAATGTTCACAACCTATGATCAAGAAAATCCTACATATATTGATATATAAGAGCAGTCACCGCAGTATTATTTATAAAAGTTTGAAAATTCTCAATAATAGTGACTGATTAAATAAATGATGCTGCACCCATCCAATGGACCATTACAAGAATGAGGCCGCTCTATAAGTAATAAAATATCTTTGTGATGTTACATTGTTAAATAGAAAAGTATAGGTCACTTTGTATATTCTGGTCTCATTTATGTAAAATTATAAGGAATTCACATAAATGCTTACAGATGAGTGGGATATTTCTGTAAGTATACACACAAAACTTCTAACAGTGGTTGTTCTTGGGCAGGGGCACTGAGTGACCAAGGGACAAGAGTGGGAGAGAGAGTTACTTCTCACTTATATATGCTTTTGTAACAGGTGTGATTGAGTTTTGGTCCAATATTTCTTCAAGTACAAGATTATAACTCCCATCATAGAAGTCATTCTTCTGGGGTTATAATGTTCTTTCTAAAAATCTAAGACAGTCTTAGTTTTAATGGCAGAAAAAAACAAATGAGATTAAATTGGGACTAGGTTTAAGCCTAAAGACAAAGAGAAGAAATTTGGGGTATGGATGCTCATGGGACAGTAGGTGCTTTTTGCGGGGAATTATGGGGATTCAATGGCATCTAAAAGGAGGAAGGGCCAAGGGATCACTACTAACATGAACATCCCTGGTTTACTATTATGCTCTGGGCTAATCTTACACTGAACATCTCTCTAAAGGGCTTATAGAGATTTTCCTACAGGAAAGTACTTTCTTGATTTATAGTATGTTTATCATACATCCTGTAGGAATACCTGAAGGACTCGAGTGAACTCTATTCTTGATAAAGGAAACTCATTCTTTAATTTGAAAAACATTGAAAACCATTTAAAATATCACATCATTAACAACTGATAGACATATTTCATTTTGAACTCAGGCAGATCAGGTAAGGACTTAATCTGTTCTTTTCAATGTGCACAATGTTTTTCTATTTCAAATTCTAAAAAAAAAACTTTAGGTTTCATTTGAAAGAAACTTTAAAAATTTGCTAATTAGCAATGTATTTTAATTTGTGAATTTAGTACATAAGAAACACTGGAAAACATATTACTGGGTGATCTTTCTTCCTTCTGATCAAATATGTTTTTGGATGGCAAGAAGTTAGCTCAACATTGAAACTTTCATGAAGATCTTGGGGCATGGCTATGAAAAATTACAGAGAAATCTGGAAAATTTGCCAATCTGCTACTAATTAAACATTTTTTAATCAAGTATGCTTTTAATTGCAAATGAACACAACTGGGAGAAGAGGCAAACCTGAGGGACATGTGACTGACCAACTCTGGAGAAGAATTTATATATTTAGTTTTCCCCCTCAATGAATCCTAACAGATTTCTCAGACCTGTCCTCCAAGAGGCTAGGTATTCAACTACTCTTTAGTAAAAATACCAAAAGTTTATCTCATAAAAGTTAACTGCCATTTCCTTTCTAGAAATCTTATGGCAGAAGTCACATTATAATCTTTCATTATGGTGGTACAACGGTCATGTGAATAATACTTAGTTAAACTTGCTCAACATTTAAATAACTTTACCCTTCAAAACTCATATATATGTTAAAAAACAAACCAAAAAAAAAAAAAAACACTGATAATTTGTCTGTATTCATCAATTTACAAAAAACTAATATTGCTTTGTGGCTAGAATAGATCTTTCTAAATAATACCTATATGATTTTGTCATAATAAAATAAATATACATGAATTGTATGTCTTTTAAAACATAAATCGGTCTAAAAATAAAGGGAATTATGGGAAGCAACTTCTAGGAATTACGTAAAATTGTAGCAATTATGATTTCAATATGGTAATAGCAGATGTAGGGAAACTGTGAAGAATTGAGTGCCCTTGTAACCTGAAGGTGGCAGGATAAATTGGAGCAGTGTGGTGGGAGAAGAGAAGAAATGTGGCAGTTTGTCATAAAAATTATTCAAATCTTTTTACCTCAGTTCTAAGACTATTTAAAGAACCAAAACAGACTGTCCTGTCTACAAATTGGCCAGATGTGTAGACAAAGATGTTCACTGTGGCATTATTTCTAATAATGAAAAAAGATAAATAACCATAAATTCTATGAGTTGGATAATAGTTAAACAAATTATTTATGTATATACCTAAGAGAGAATCTATACAGTCATTAGAGTAGTGTTTTTAAAAAACAACTGACAGGAAAGTTGGAAAACAACAGGCTACAATTTTGCATGTATATTTGATTCCATTATTTATATTAATACATTTTTCTTATGAAAAGAAAAGAAACATAAAGGGAAATACAATGACATGACTATGTTTATTGGCTAGAATTATGAACACTTCATGTATTCATTTTATTTGAACTTCTATATATTTTCCAAATTCCCTGCAATGACCACATATTTCTATTAAAATAAAAGTACTGTTTTCAACATAAAAAAATCAAAGAACTGAAAAGTAACTTCATATATTCAACAAGCCTAAAATGAGGTTGGGTTTTTAAATTTTACTTTTAATATCCCAACAGCTGGCTAATATGCAGAAAACACATGGTACATATAAAAGATACTCACAATATCTATGTTGATTAGCTAAGATTTGCCGTATCAGAAACAAAAGGGTAAAACGATATTTAATATAATCGCTTATCTTAGTATATGTATCTAATGAAAATATAAATATTTGTCATGTTGGTATTATTCAGCTTGACAGAACATTTATAGCAATTAAAGAATAATTCTTAATAATTGTTCTAGTAGGGGCCCATGTCTCAATTATTCTTAGCATTCTGCAGCTGTGATTTGTGCTTGGTCCCACTGATTCTAAGTGATTTCCAATGGTGTGGAGCTAAAAGAGAAATGAGTTGAGTCCATAATCTGTTCAGGATGGTGGAGTAGATGGACGTGCACTCACTCCCACTTTTAAGAGCAATGGTATCACAACTAACTGCTGAACAATTATCGACAGGAAGACACTGGAACTCACCAAACAAGATACCCCACATCCAAAGACAAAGGAGAAGCCACAATGAGATGGTAGGAGGGGTGCAAACACAATAAAATCAATTCCCATAACTGCTGGGTGGGTGACTCACAAACTGGAGAACACTTATACCACAGAAGTCCACCCACTGGAGTGAAGCTTCTGAGCCCCACATCAGGCTTCCCAACCTGGGGGTCCAGCAACGGGAGGAGGAATTCCTAGAGAATCAGACTTTGAAGGCTAGCAGGATTTGACAGGACTGGGGGAAACAGAGACTCCATTCTTAGAGGTAACACACAAAGTAGTGTGCACATCAGGACCCAGGGGAAGGAGCAGTGACCCCATAGGAGACAGAACCAGACCTCCCTGCTAGGGTCTCCTGCAGAGGAGGCGGGTGGCTGTGGCTCACCTTGAGGACAAGGACACTGGCAGCAGAAGTTCTGGGAAGTACTCCTTGGCGTGAGTCCTCCCAGAGTCAGCCATTAGCCCCATCAAAGAGCTGGGTAGGCTCCAGTGTTGGGCTGCCTCAGGCCAAACAACCAACAGGGAAGGAACACAGCCCCACCCATCAGCAGACAAGTGGATTAAAGTTTTACTGAGCGCTGCCCAGCAGAGAAACACTCAGCCCTACCCAACACCCGTCACTCTCATCAGGAAACTTCTACAAGCCTCTTAGATAGCCTCATCCACCAGAGGGCACAGAGCAGAAGCAAGAAGAACTACAATCCTGCAGCCTGTGGAACAAAAACCACATTCACAGAAAGATAGATAAGATGTAAAGGCAGAGGGCTAAGTACCAGATGAAGGAACAAGACAAACCCCAGAAAAACAACAAAATGAAGTGCAGATAGGCAACCTTCCAGAAAAAGAATACAGAATAATGATAGTGAAGATGATCCAGGAATTCGGAAAAAGAATGGAGGCAAAGATCGAGAAGATGCAAGAAATGCTTAACAAAGACCTAGAAGAATTAAAGAACAAACAAACAGAGATGAAAAATACAATAACTGAAATGAAAAATACACTAGAAGGAATCAGTAGCAGAATAACTGAGGCAGAAGAACAGATAAGTGACCTGGAAGACAAAATGGTGGAATTCACTGCTGTGGAACAGAATAAAGAAAAAAGAATGAAAAGAAATGAACACAACCTAAGAGATCCCTCGGACAATATTAAGCTACCAACATTCGCATTATAGGGGACCCAGCAGGAGAAGAGAAACACAAAGGACCCAAGAATATATTTGAAGAGATTATAGTCAAAAACTTCCCTAACATGGGAAAGGAAATAGCCACCCAAATCCAGGAGGCGCAAGGAGTCCCAGGCAGGATAAACCCAAGGAGAAACATGCCGAGACACACAGTAATCAAATAACCAAAAATTAAAGACAAAGAAAAATTACTGAAAGCAACAAGGGAAAAATGACAACATACAAGGGAACTCCCATAAGGTTAAGAGCTGGTTTTTCAGCTGAAACTCTATAAGCCAGAAGGGACTGGCATGATATACATAAAGTGATGAAAGGGAAGAACCTACAACCAAGATTCCTCTACCCAGCAAGGATCTCATTCAGATTCGATGGAGAAATCAAAAGCTTTACACACAAGCAAAAGCTAAGAGAATTCAGTACCACCAAATCAGCTCTACAACAAATGTTAAAGGAACTTCTCTAAGTGAGAAACACAAGAGAAGAAAAGCACCTCAAAAACAAACCCATAACAATTAAGAAAATGGTAACAGGAACATACATATCAATAATTACCTTAAATGTGAATGGATTAAATGCTCCAACCAAAAGACACAGGCTTGCTGAATGGATACAAAAACAAGACCCATATATGAGCTGTCTACAAGAGACCCACTTCAGACCTATGGACACATACAGACTTAAAGTGAGGGGATGGAAAAAGATATTCCATGCAAATGGAAATCAAAAGAAAGCTGGAGTAGCAACACTCATCTCAGATAAAATAGACTTTAAAATAAAGAATGTTACAAGAGACAAGGAAGGACACTACATAATGATCAAGGAATCAATCCAAGAAGAAAATATAACAATTATAAATATATATGCATCCAACATAGGAGCACCTCAATACATAAGGCAAACGTTAACAGCTCTAAAAGAGGAAATTGACATTAACACAATAATAGGGGGACTTTAACACCTCACTTACACCAGTGGACAGATCATCCAAACAGAAAACTAATAAGGAAACACAAGCTTTCAATGACACAATAGACCAGACAGATTTAATTGATATTTATAGGACATTCCATCCAAAAACAACAGAATACACTTTCTTCTCAAGTACACACAGAACATTCTCCAGGATAGATCACCTCTTGGGTCACAAATCAAGCCTCAGTAAATTTAAGAATATTGAAACCATAACAAGCATCTTTTCTGACCACAACGCTATGAGATTAGAAATCAATTACAGGGAAAAAAAAAGGTAAAAAACACAAACACATGGAGGCTAAACAATATATTACTAAATAACCAAGAGATCACTGAAGAAATCAAAGAGGAAATCAAAAAAAACCTAGAGACAAATTACAGTGAAAACATGACGATCCAAATCTATGCGATGCAGCAAAAGCAGTTCTAAGAGGGAAGTTTATAGCAATACAAGCCTACCTCAAGAAACAAGAAAAATCTCAAACAATCTAACGTTACACCTGAAGGAACTAGAGAAAGAAAAACAAACAAAATCCAAAGGTAGCAGAAGGAAAGAAATCATAAAGATCAGAGCAGAAATAAATGAAATAGAAACAAAGAAAACAATAGCAAAGATGAATAACACTAAAAGCTGGTTCTTTGAGAAGATAAACATAATTGATAAACCATTAGCCAGACTCATCAAGAGGGAGAGGACTCAAATCAATAAAATTAGAAATGAAAAAGGAGAAGTTACAACAGACACCACAGAAATACAATGCATCCTAAGAGACTACTACGAGCAACTCTATGTCAATAAAATGGACAACCTGGAAGAAATGGACAAATTCTTAGAAAGGTGTAACCTTCCAAGACTGAACCAGGAAGGAATAGAAAATATAACAGACCAATTACAAGTAATGAAATTGAAACTGTGATTAAAAATCTTCCAACAAACAGAGGTCCAGGACAAGATGGCTTCACAGGTGAATTCTATCAAACGTTTAGAGAAGAGCTAACACCCATCCTTGTCAAACTCTTCCAAAAGATTGCAGAGGAAGGAAGACTCCCATACTCATTCTATGAGGCCACCATCACCCTGATACCAAAACCAGAGAAGGATACTACGAAAAAAGAAAATTACAGACCAATATCACTGATGAACATAGATGCAAAAAGCCTCAACAAAATACTAACAGAATCCAACAGCACATTAGAAGGATCATACACCATGATCAAGTGGGATTTATCCCAGGGATGCAAGGATTCTTCAATATATGCAAATCAATCAATGTGATACACCATATTAACAAATTGAAGAATAAAAACCATATGATCATCTCAATAGATGCAGAAAAAGCTTTTGACAAAATTCAACACCCATTTATGATAAAAACTCTCCAGAAAGTGGGCATAGAGGGAACCTACCTCAACATAATAAAGGGCATATATGACAATCCCACAGCAAACATCATTCTCAATGGTGAAAAACTGAAAGCATTTCCTCTAAGATCAGGAACAAGACAATGATGTTCATTCTCGCCACTATTAGTCAACATAGCTTTGGAAGTTGCAGCCACAGCAATCAGAGAAGAAAAAGAAATAAAAGGAATACAAACTGGAAAAGAAGAAGTAAAACTGTCAGTGTTTGCAGATGACATGATACTATAACTGATACCTTCTTTAGGTGGAATCCTAAAGATGCCACCAGAAAACTTCTAGAGCTAATCAATGAATTTGGTAACGTTGCAGGATACAACATTAATGCACAGAAATCTCTTGCATTCCTATACACTAATGATGAAAAATCTGAAAGAGAAATTAGGGAAACACTCCCATTTACAATGGCAAGAAAAAGAATAAAATACCTAGGAATAAACCTACCTAGGGAGACAAAAGACCTGTACGCAGAAAACTACAAGACACTGATGAAAGAAATTAAACGTGATACAAACAGATGGAGAGATATACCATGCTCTTAGATTGGAAGAATCAATATTGTGAAAATGACTCTACTACCCAAAGCAATCTGCAGATTCAGTTCAATCCCTATCAAATTACCAATGGCATTTTTCACAGAAGTAGAACAAAAAAATCTTAAAATTTGTATGGAGGCACAAAAGACCCTGAATAGCCAAAGCAGTGTTGAGGGAAATAAACAGAGCTGGAGGAGTCAGACTCCCTGACTTCAGACTATACTACAAAGCTACAGTCATCAAGACAATATGGTACTGGCACAAAAACAGAAATATAGATCAATGGAACAGGATAGAAAGCCCAGAGATAAACCCATGCACCTATGGTCACCTTATTTTTGACAAAGAAGGCAATAATATACAATGGAAAAAAGACAGCCTCTTCAATAAGTGGTGCTGGGAAAACTGGACAGCTACATGTAAAAGAATGAAATTAGAACACTCCCTAACACCATACACAAAAAGAGACTCAAAATGGATTAGAGAGCTAAATGTATGACTGGACACTATAAAACTCTTAGAGGAAGACACAGGAAGAACACTGTTTGACATAAATCACAGAAAAATCGTTTTTGATCCACCTCCTAGAGTAATGGAAATAAAAACAAAAATAAACAAATGGGACCTAGTGAAACTTAAAAGCTTTTGCAAAGCAAAGGAAACTACAAACAAGACAAAAAGACAACCCTCAGAATGGGAGAAAATATTTGCAAATGAATCATGGACAAAATATTTATCTCCAAAATATATAAACAGCTTATGCAGCTCAATATTAAAGAAACAAACAACCCAATCAAAAAATGGGCTGAAGACCTAAACAGACATTTCTCCAAAGAAGACATACAAAAGGCCAGGAAGCACATGAAAAACTGCTCAACATCACTAATTATTAGAGAAATGCAAATCAAAACTACAATGAGGCATCACCTCACACCTATTAGAATGGGCATCATCAGAAAATGTAAAAACAACAAATGTTGGAGAGGGCGTGGAGAAAAGAGAACCCTCTTGCACTGTTGGTAGGGATGTAAATTATTGATACAGCCACTATGCAGAACAGTACGAAGGTTACCTAAAAATATAAAAATAGAATTACCATATGACCCAGCAATCCCACTACTGGCCATACACCCAGAGAAAACCATAATTCAAAAAGACACATGCACCCCAATGTTCACTGCAGCACTATTTACAATAGCCAGGTCATGGAAGCAACCTAAATGCCCATCGACAGACAAATGGATAGAGAAGATGTGGTTCATATATACAATGGAATATTACTCAGCCATGAACAGGAACGAAATTGGTTCATTTGTAGAGACGTGGATGGTTCTAGAGACTGTCATACACAGTGAAGTAAATCAGAAAGAGAAAAACAAGTATCGTATATTAACGCACATATGTGGAACCTAGAAAAATGGTACAGATGAACCGGTTTGCAGGGCAGAAATGAAGACACAGATGTAGAGAACAAATATATGGACACCAAAGAGGGGGAAAGTGGCGGGGGCCCGGGGGGTGGTGTGATGAATTGGGAGATTGGGATTGACATGTATACATTAATATGTATAAAATGGATGACTAGTAAGAATCTGCTGTATAAAAAAATAAATAAAATTCTAAAATTAAAAAAGAAAGTGCCCATTTACATGATAATATGTAGCCTCATGTAAAATGATGATGCTCTTGGCCAGCTGACATTCTACATGCTCTAAATTATATTAAATTTTTGTATCTGTCATTTTTCACCCAAAGTCTTGCTTTGCAAGAAGCCCTTTACAGCTCTTTCCCTGGTCCTCCTTTCATAAAATGCCATTGGGGAGCAAAATTATGGCCTTTGAATAGCTTTCTTCCACATAAGACTAATTACCTTACATAGGAATCAAACCGCAACTTTAATCTCATTAGCACCATATTCTAGCCAATTTAGCTGACTCCTATTACTTATTAAAAAGCCAGCATATGGAAAATTATTTTCTTAAGCTTAATGTAAATTCACACCACTCATTTTATTCTTTCCAGCAAAAGGCTTACAATAATGAAAGTTACTGAAGTTACTAGACCCTTTCCCATGCAGTTTGGTGTCTTACAAGACATAAATGTAAAAATCAATTTAGAGAATAACTGTATAAGAAAGAAAAATCTTTGGGATGTTAGGGTAAAATGTGACAGAGGTAAAACAAGTAAGTACTGAATTCGCTCTAGGTAACAGAAAGCAAATGACTGGTAAGAATTCAGCATTCAGTAGCTGATATCAACATCAAGTTGGGAATTGTCTTCACAATGTTTTATCTCTGTCTGAAAAGTGGGTGCCTGTTATACTCAGATGAAAATCTAGAACAAAATCTCATGATCTGTAGTCAGTCAGTCAACTTCTCGTTTTTCATTTGTTAGGATTTCCCGGGTATACTAACTTGTTAAAATATATTTGAAGGAAAAGAGTTAATGCCTGATCTTTTCTCTTCTTACAGCCTTAACCTTTCTCCTTGCCCCAGGAACTTATCTTTGCCCAGAAAGCCAAATACGATCAAAAGTCCTATTGATGGAAAAACGCTGCATCCTCTGACCAGGAAACCCCACGGCAAGGAGAGTTCACAGATTACTCGGATCAAATGGGATTATACTGGTAAAATAAAATAGTTTTTATAGACTTGAGTGCCACACAATCAGAGGTATGGTTCATAAAATTAGGGACAATGATTTTCTCCTAGGATTGTTTGGGAGTAAGCAATAGACTAACATGTGGAAACACCTGCTTCGCTTACGTAAATCGAGCATTGTCGTGTCTGTGGAATTATTCATAAAGTCCTGTCAAGGAATGTAAGAGTGCATAATGATGGTAAATGACAGAGCTTTTTTCCACTACAAAGCTAGTTTAAAGTTTCATTTTTAGTTGTCTGGTGAATCTTTAGAGGAATTTCCAGTTCATCTGAATTAAATTAGATAATGTAATTCATGGGTTGTTTCTAGACCACTGCTCTTCTCACTATAATGGAAATCAATGAAAAAGTAAAAGGCTTACTTATAAAATAGGAAATAAAAAGTGCACAAAAAAATTTCAGAAAAGCAGTTCTTGATTATATGGGCAGTATACTAAATGGCTAGAAGTGATTAACAGTAGAATTTACTTCAATAATATTTGCAATATTTTTAAACTCTTTCCAGACTGAAAACCACTTTGCTTTGAGAAGATTTTCTTGTAACTCCTATAATCAAAGAGTGTCTCTATTAGAAAAGACAAAAGCTTGCTTTTTAGATGACCTAGGGTTGCTGCTAATCTGTTAGCCCTAAAAGGAAAAGGCAGCTTCTGCATATGGGGTTGTTTCATTTCTCTTTAAATGCACAGAACAAAAAACATCAATAATAACATCTCAGTGTAGAAAGGGATAACTTCATTCATGTTTTAACAAAGAGAAGAAAATCTATTTGAGGAGAACTTTCCTCTTTGTATGTATTTCACAAAAACAATTATTCAATTATATATCAAGCACCTATTATATGCTGGCCTCTGTTTTATTAGAGGTATACAGATTTAAAAAATATCAAAACAACCAATTCCTGCCTTTAAAGTATTTACAGTCTTGTATAGTTAGTCAAGAAAGCTAAAGTTCACATGTATAAAGAAATATTTAGATGACATCTAGGACAAGAAGGTAACCTACATGGAGTGAGTGGTCACAGGACTGAAAAATGAAGTAAATTGTGAAGAGCAAGTAGGACCTATAGAGACAGACAAAGGAATTCGCAGTGTGTATCCGGACAAAGAATGTCACCTGCCGTATCAGTAAACAAAAGATACTGCAGTCATCAAGCTATCAGCCACTGTGTGTGTATGTGAGGGGCGGGGAGGTGTCCCTGACTGTGTACCCTGAGGGAATTTAGGGTGGAGAAAAACAGGATACTGACCCTAGATAGTTAAGTTGCATATTAAAGGAATGATTTCAGTGAGCCAAGACCCTGGCATCTTCCCATACATAGAAAAGTACTAAATACATTAACCTGAGATGTCTTGTTTTCTTTGATTAACATTAATCTTTTGATGTTCTGACTACCTGGGTTTTTTGGGGGTTTTTGTTTTGTTTTGTTTTGCAAAAACTCCTATATACCCTGGCTCATCCCTTACATCTTTGGAACAGTCCCTCAGAGTTATCTGAGAAACTGTCTCCTAGGCTTAAGTCCTCAGTAAGTCCACCAAATAAAACATAATTTTCAACTTTTCGGTTGTGCATTTTTTTTCAGTCTACAGTATGATTAGATCATTATGGCTGCAGCATAACAGGTGTTTGCACATGGGTTTGATAGGGCTGTGGTATGGGAAAAAAAAAACAAACCAGCAACGGTAGATAATAATAATAGCTGAAGTGATATACTTTCTAATTTGTACCAGGCAATGTCCTTAGCATTTTACATAGATTCACTCGTTTAATCTTTGCAACAATAATACCTTCTCAATAGTAGTACTATTATTGCTTACATTTTGCAAATGAGAAGATAGAGGCCCATAGAGATTAAATGACTTACTAAAGGGGACCCAGCTAACTAATTAGTGAACTGGAATTCAAGCTCACTCTGATGCTTTGTTCAGAGTTCAAGATCAGAGTGGTAAACATGGCCTTGTCTATCACAGTCAAGTTTGGAATTAATTCTGAGGGTGATATGGAATCACTGAAAACATTTAAGCAAAAAAAAAAAAACCAAAAAAAAACTCATTCAAATTTGCATTTTAGAGAACTTTCTCAAGCAGAAGTGTTGAGGACAGTTTGGAAGGAAGCAAGGCACTGGCAGGGCAGTCATTAAAGAAGTTCGTACATCAATCCAAA
Organism: Phocoena phocoena; assembly: GCF_963924675.1. Taxonomy (NCBI): domain Eukaryota; kingdom Metazoa; phylum Chordata; class Mammalia; order Artiodactyla; family Phocoenidae; genus Phocoena; species Phocoena phocoena. Next base: position 50,623,808 of record NC_089225.1, on the reverse strand, counting down.
CAGGAAGTAATAAGGGGGCTTCCCTGGTGGCGCAATGGTTGACAATCTGCCTGCTAATGCTGGGGACACGGGTTCGAGCCCTGGTCTGGGAGGATCCCACATGCCACGGAGCAACTAGGCCCTTGAGCCACAACTACTGAGCCTGCGCGTCTGGAGCCTGTGCTCTGCAACAGGAGAGGTGGCGATAGTGAGCGGCCCCGTGCACCGAGATGAAGAGTGGCCCCCACTTGCCAAAACTAGAGAAAGCCCTCGCACAGAAACGAAGACCCAACACAGCAAAAATAAATAAAATAAATTAATAAACTCCTACGTGCAACATCCTCTAAAAAAAAAGAAGTAATAAGGGCCTGACAGAAGGTAGAAGGCAGATGACAAATGTCCCTTGGCAGAAAAAAATTCTGTTGAATTTTTCAGCATATTGAACAGAATCTTTTCGCTACGTGTAGTATCTCAAGTTGTTAAATAGGGGGGCCTAGAAAGGACATAAACTTGTCAAAAGGGAAAAACCACAAATGGGCAAATGTGATTAAAATTAATTGTAAATAGAAGGTAAAGTCCATTCGGCCTAATCTTTGCTTCAGAATAGGTATTGCTACAACACGTTGAATACATAGGCATGCCTGGAAAATTTATGCAGTTTGTTTTGTGACTTAAAAAAGCTGGTTTTTAAAAGTCAGTTGTTTGATTAGAATATTCTTTAACCATATAATATAAAGGTCACTTAATATTAAAAGTATCTTGATTGTTGAGTAACGTTGAAGAGATTCACTTGATAAATACAGCCTGAAGAAGGTTTTAAAACAAAATTTTTAGATGAACTTGCTTTATGATAGATTTAATTTTTCTAGGGGAGTAAAATAAATGAAAGTAGTAAGACCAAAACCAAAACCAACATAAATATTCCATCCTAATAAACAATAACGGGGGTGGCTTTATACTCAGTGTAAACACAAAACAATGAATATACATCATCCTTGAAAAAATAATCTATTCATAGAGGCACTTCTCAGCACTTTGACTTATGCCATTCTAATTGTATGGCGGCTCAGCTGATACTTAATCTCTATGACTACGTTAACTATCACTATTCAGTGGCACATCGTAAAAATTCTTTAGTAAACTCCAACATAAATATGAGGACAATTTGAAATGAGCACCTTCTCCATCTCAAGTGTGTTTCTTCAAGGATGATTGATTAGCCTTAAACATACTGAATGAAATAACATTTGCAGTAGATAGGTACATCAAATCTAGAGCCATCTAGCTGAATCAATGGATCTCCTTACTTCCAAAGGAAAATCTCTTATGCATTTCTGGATTTTCCAAGCTATATTAGGTTAGCTCAGGCTGAAGACATTAATTATTTTTGCTCCTCAGTATTATTTTGAATATTAAATGTAATACCCTTAAAGGTAATAACTTGTAAAATGAATGTATGAATGACAATATTAAAAATATTCAAAGTGGTTACTAAACTATCAAAAAATTCATATTATTTTTTTCACTAAATTTTTGATGTATTTTTAAGTTAAAAGTAGAAATCCCTATGATGACAATGACTGCAAAATAATGATTATGAAAGAATTACAGCAGTTTATATTAACCACATACGATGTGCCAGGCTACTCATTTTATCTTTTCTTCACAACAATTTTATGAAGTAGATATGATTATGAGCCCCATGTTATGGATGAAAAGACTATGGCTTGGAGAATTTCAGAACTTTACCCATATTTTCACAAGTAGGAACCAGGATTTAGCTACTTAAAAAAAAAAAAGTCTACTTTATTAGCCATTATTCTATACAGTTTACATTATCTGACTATAAACAAAAAACCAAAATACTAGACTTTAGTACTTAAAGTAACAGATATTCTGCTTGTCAGTTATTGTTATTATGTCTCAGCCCCAAATTTACTTATTTGTACTCAGCTCTGTGAAGCTGGGGCCAGGACTCTGTGAACTTTATTTCTCCTTTGCCACATGACTCCCAATTAGATTCTTTCAATAGGGGACATTAAAGAGAGATTGGAAGGCAAGAAGATGAGAGAAAAGACAATCCTTGTTCCTGTTTCCTGCAGGGAATTGTCGCTGGCTGACTATCATCGAATGTTCAAAAATAAATATGTTTAAAACTGCCATGATTTTCCTCGTTAAATTCTAAACATTTATTTTTTTCTTTTACAAAACTGGAATAATTGATATCCTGTTTAAAATAGGATTAAGATGTCTGTAAAAGGTAGCCAATAAAATATGTATCAATTTTGAAAATTTTCTCAACATTTAAAATAAACTCTGTACAACAGGGAAGAACAAGGTATATTAGTTTACAGCAGCGGTAGAAATTAGATTGAAGCAAGGATTGTACGTTTATAAGCTAACAATATCTTTTGTTCTTCTTTTAAAAACAATTAACTCTTTATGATAGAGTTTTGTGCACATTTTCAATATGCACAAAAGGAAAACAGAATAGTATAATTACCCTACACATTACACATAATCTAGTTTCAACAACTTTACTAATTTTGATTCATCTATTCCACTTCTACTTTTTATTTTACTTTATTTACTTTTTTCTGAAGTTTTTTTAATCGCAGAAATCATACAAGTTCACTTGCAATTGTTCAGTATGTGTCTCTAAAAGACAATCTTTTTTTAAAACTATAGTACCGGGCTTCCCTGGTGGTGCAGTGGTTAAGAATCCGCCTGCCAATGCAGGGGACACGGGTACAAGCCCTGGTCCAGGAAGATCCCACATGCCTCAGAGCAACTAAGCCCGTGCGCCACAACTACTGAGCCTGCGCTCTAGAGCCTGTAAGCCACAACTACTGAAGCCCACTTGCCTAGAGCGCGTGCTCTGCAACAAGAGAAGCTACTGCAATGAGAAGCCTACGCACCCCAATGAAGAGTAGCTCCGCTCACTGCAACTAGAGAAAGCCTGGGTGCAGCAACGAAGACCCAACGCAGCCAAAAATAAATAAATAAAATAAATTAAAGAAAAAACCCAAAAAACTATAGTACCTTTAAAAATACCTAATAAAGTTAATCATAATTTCTTAATGTCTTTTAATATCCAATTGATGTTCAAGCTTCTACATTGTCTTGAAATGGCTTCTGCTGTTGATTTGTTCAAATTAAAACCCACATAAGGTCTACACTTGCATTTGTAACTAACTATTCCTCCTTTCATTTTCCCTTTTTGTACCATGGGGTAGAAAGTAACAATTTGAAAAAGAAGCTGTGATACCAAGATTTCAATTTTGCACCATTAAATATGATGAAAAAAACAGGTCATTTATCCTGTAAAATTTCTGTTATTTTATACATGGCTAATTGCTTCTTCATGTGCCATTTAACCTGTCCTGGACTCCCTTAAATTTTCTGTGAACTGTGTGAACTGGTTGTTAGATTTAGAGATTTGAATAGATTCCATTTTAATTTTTTCTTTTCTTCTTTTTTTTTTTTTGCAAGACACTCCATACGTGGCACTGTGAATTCTTCCAAACATTTAAGGAAGAAATAATAGCAATTGTACTCAATTTTTTCATACTGAATATAAATATATTAAAAGTTAAAATATAAGTATGTATATTTGTATAATTATATATATTTGATATAAATATACATAAAATATTATATAAATTTATATAATAAATATAAACTAAAGCAGATTTATTCCATGAATGCCTTGTTGCTTTAACATTTAAAAGTCATTTAATGAGGGCTTCCCTGGTGGCACAGTGGTTGAGAGTCCGCCTGCCGATGCAGGGGACGTGGGTTCGTGCCCGGTCCGGGAAGATCCCACATGCTGCAGAGCGGCTGGCCCCGTGAGCCATGGCCGCTGAGCCTGCGCGCCCAGAGCCTGTGCTCCACAACGGGGGAGCATACCAAAAAAAAAAAAAATTATTTAATGCATTTTACCACACTGACAGACTAAAGATGAAAAATATGATTATCTCAAGAAATACATAAGAAGAATTGGATAAAATTCCAAATTTATTCATGATAACAATTCATAGAACACTAAGAATATCAAGGATACTCTATAACCAGTAAAAAGTTTCTACAAAAATATCTGTATCAAGCATCATACTTAATGACAGAATACTGAAATCTTTTCACCTAATATGGGGAAAGAAAAAAATGCTTGCTGTCACAGCTTCTATTTCAAATTGTACTTTTAGTTCAAAGTGAAACAGGAGGGAAGGAGGCAGGGCACAACCTCTGAAGGAATGACATAGCCTGAGGACATGACGTAAACTGATTAGAACCAAATGGGTCCAAGATGGCGGGCAAGTGGACTTCCACTAGACCTTGAGCCTCAGTAGATGTTCACAACAGCAAGCTAAATGACACACCCACAGGCCCCATGACAGTTCCAAGACCCAACCCCAAGGATCAAAAAAGTGGGCAGTGGCCCAATTCCTGGAAATCCCTGCCCCTTTTCCTAAAATAGCTGGAATACTCCTCCCACTCATTAGCCTATGAAATTACCCACTCCTATAAAAACTAACAACCCCATACCCTGGTGCCTTTCACACCTTCTGAGATGGCCCACACTCTGTCTGTGGACTGCATTTCTCTCTAAATAAATCCACTTCTTAACCACCACTTTGTCTCTCACTGAACTCTTTCTGTGATGAGACATCAAGAACCTGAGCTTCATTAAGTCCTGAAAACAGGTGTGTGATCTCAGTAGGAAGACTGTGGGTTTTGGCCAGGTTCGAGTCCCAGCCGCGTGGGTTCGAGTCCCAGTCTGGGTTTTGGCTGGGTCTGAGCCCCGGCCACGTGGGTTCAAGTCCCAATCTGAGGTGCACGGTTTCAAAAGCGTGTCATCAGTTTGACAACTTGCCCTGTATTCTGCTTCATTTGTCTCCATAGTGCCTATCAATTCCCAACAGATCCTATAGTTATTTTTATGTGTTTTTATTGTCAGAATGTGAGCTCCATGAGGAAAGGGACTCTGTCTTCTGTGTTCACTACCCTTTCCCTGCGCTGGCCCATGGTGGGTATGAAACCAAGTGGGACCCTGTGGGCTCCCAGGCACGGAGGCCTTTCTGTCGCCCGTTTCTTGTAGGCAAGACTCCAGCCTCTGTGACCTTCCCTGAGTTCCAAAAGGCGGATTCGAACAGTTGCTAATCAAGGGAGGAGCAACCAAGAGACCACCTGAGGCAGGATTAAAGGGACCAGAGAAGCCCATCACGATTAGGAGACTGCCCACCTGAGACCCTGCACACACCCTAATCTTGTCAGCAACCCCGCCCTTGAACTGTTGCCATAAAACTCCTCACCAAACTCCCCTGGGATGGGACACATAGTTTTCAAGGGCAGGAGCCTGCTGTGTCCCCCGGTGCCTGGCAAAGCAATAAAGCTATACTTTTCTACTTCACCCAAAACTCTGTCTCTGAGATTCGATTTGGCACCAGTGCATAGAGAAGCTGAGCATTTGGTATCAGGTACCCAATAATAAATGCATTTTGAGAAAGTGAAAGTAATAAGTTCAAATATGTTCTTTATGTTAAAATTCAAGTCCGTCTTACTAGGTGTCTTTATGTTTTTCATGTAATTTATTATTCCCTTCTTCACAGATGACTTATGTTTTCTGAATATATAAATTTATGTAGAAAATTTGGAAAATATGGAGAGGTAGAAAAAGGAAACCGACCATTCAGCAATAATTACTTCCTAACATTTGGAAGACTTTCCTGATTAAAAAAGTATATATGTGAAAATACATATTTCTGATCTATCTAAAATCAAGTATATTATTCATCTATTTTACTTGTTTTTATTTTCCATATTTTTGTCCATTATTTTTAATAAATGAATGAAGGCAATTAATTTAACTATTTTCTATCATTTGTTTTCAATGTTTCCTCATTAAAATAATAAAACAAACATTCTTCACCATTTTTATGATTATCCCACAGGGTGAATGACTTAAACTGAAATGTCTGAATAAAATGGTATATATATATTTTAAGACTCTTGATTAATATTTTGTCCCTCTCTTTTTTACTGATTCTAATGTTGCTACTTTAAGTTTTACTTTTCTAGCCATTCTCATCCTTCATATGATCACATCTTATTATCTCATGGCTTTAAACACTGTCTATATGCCAATGATTCCCAAATTTGTATGTACATTACAGACTTCGCCCTGAATCCCAGATGCATATAGCTAATTGACTAACTGACATTTCTACCTAAATGCCTAATTCACATCTTAAACTTAGAATGTGTGCAAAACCGAGCTACTATAGTTTTACTCCACAGTGACTGCTTTTCTCACCGTCTTCCTCATTACAGTTAACAACAACGCTGTCTGCTGTTCAGGAGAAACTCCTGAACACCATCTCTGTCTCTCTAGGAAAGCAAGGGTTAGTAGCAGGCTTGCAATCTGTAATGTCACCTTAATCAACCTAGGAAAGAAAGATATGACCCAGATGACCTTTGTAAACACATCGATGACAATGCCGGCAATTTACTCGAGGGAGAGTCCTTATCAATAGAATGGTTTTAGTCAATGAACTAAATGTATCTGGCATATCTAGGATTGTTTATGTTGAAAATATCACTACCACAACAGAACAAAAACGAACTTGGAATTTATAAATTTCTAAGGCATGGCTCCATGAAAAAATCACATTACGAAATTAAAGAGATATAAAAAGAAGATGCTTCATAACTGAAATAACTCCTTGTGCAAGCACTGTATCACATACATTATTTAAACCTCTCGTTAAATCTGAACCAGAGCAGGTCCTCAGGCATGAAAAGATCATTTTATGGAGAGCTGCACTGATGGCGCCACACCTTTCCAAGGGAAGGATGCTTGGCTTCTGCTTAGCTACTAGCTGTATCCATAGTAAACTTGATACTGGGTAAGATCTGTAATTCATCTTGAGTCTGCTTTGACAGTCTGCCCTTAATTTTATCTCATTCTCCATATCTGACAGTCAACACATTCTACTGGATCTGCCTTCAAAATGTATCTGCTGGGCTTCCCTGGTGGCGCAGTGGTTGAGAATCTGCCTGCCAATGCAGGGGACACGGGTTCAAGCCCTGGTCTGGGAAGATCCCACATGCTGCGGAGCAACTAGGCCTGTGAGCCACAACTGCTGAGCCTGCGTGCCTGGAGCCTGTGCTCCGCAACGAGAGAGGCCGCGACAGTGAGAGGCCCGCCTACCGCGATGAAGAGTGGCCCCCACTTGCCACAACTAGAGAAAGCCCTCGCACAGAAATGAAGACCCAACACAGCAAAAAATAAAAAATAAAAAAAAAAAATCCAAGCATTTGAAGCCCTGAAAAAAAAACTGTATCTGCTATTCTCCTGCTTCTCTCCACTTCCCAGTATACGTCCATCATCTGTCTCCTGGACTATTTCATTAATTTTCCCAGTGGCATTCTTACCTCTGCTCTCAACCTCTTTCATTCTGTTCTATACATAGTGGTCAGAGTCATAATCCTTAAAAAATGTAAACGGATCACGTCAATACTTTGTTCTAAACCTTCCAGATGCTGCTCATCTGTCTGAGTAAAAGCCAAGTTCCTTCCAAACAACTATAAAGCCCTCTGTGATTTGCACCTTTCCTCCCCATCACTTTTCAGACCTCATTTTCTGTTGCTCCTTCCCAGACTCACTCTGCTCCAGCCATGTTGGTTCACTGACCAAACCAGGTATGCTCTCATATCAAGGTCTTTCCAACTGCTAATGCTTTTAGCTGGATTTCTGCATGGCTTGCTTACTGTCTCATTTCCTTAAGGATTTTAAATAAATGTCTCCTTCTCAAAAAGGCCTTCTCTGGCCATCTTAACAAAATTGCAATTGCACCTTCAGTATATCCTATCCAACATTCCTTCTTTTTTTTTTTTCAGCCTTAGCAATCATCACTCTTTAATATATCATATACTTTCCTTATATATCATATGTATTATCTGCTCTCCCACAACACTGTAAGCTTCCTGAAAGCAGGGATTTTTGTTATTTGCTGTATTATTTGTTGTTATTTTTAGATTCCAGAAAAGTACCTGATACATAGAAGTGGTTCAACATACTTGGATCTAAAGTGCATTCTTGAGAGAGGGGGAAGACGGCGGAAGAGTAAGAGGCGGAGATCACCTTCCTCCCCAAAGATACATCAGAAATACATCTACACGTGGAACAACTCCTAGAGAACATGTACTGAACGCTGGCAGAAGACCTCAGACCTCCCAAAAGGCAAGAAACTCCCCACGTACTTGGGTAGGCAAAAGAAAAACGAAGAAACAGAGACAAAAGAATAGGGACGGGACCTGCACCAGTGGGAGGGAGCCGTGAAGGAGGAAAGGTTTCCACACACTAGAAGCCCTTTAGTGGGTGCAGACTGCGGGTGGCAGAGGGGGGGAGCTTCGGAGCCACGGAGGAGAGCACAGCAACAGGGGTGCGGAGGGCAAAGTGGAGAGATTCCAGCACACAGAATCAGGGCCGACCAGCACTCACCAGCCCGAGAGGCTTGTCTGCTCACCTGCCGGGGCAGGCGGGGCCTGGGAGCTGAGGCTCCGGCTTCGGAGGTTGGAGCACAGGGAGAGGACTGGGGTTGGCGGCATGTACACAGCCTGAACAAGGCTAGTGCACCACGGCTAGCCAGGAGGGACTCCGGGAAAAGTCTGGACCTGCCGAACAGGCAAGAGACTTTTTCTTCCCTTTTTGCTTCCTGGTGCGCGAGGAGAGGGGATTAAAAGCACTGCTTAAAGGAGCTCCAGAGACGGGCGCGAGCCGCAGCTAACAGCGTGGACCCCAGAGACGGGCATGAGATGCTAAGGCTGCTGCTGCCACCACCAAGAAGCCTCTGTGCGAGCACAGGTCACTCTCCACACCTCCCTTCCGGGGAGCCTGTGCAGCCCGCCACTGCCAGGGTCCCGGGATCCAGGGACAACTTCCCCGGAAGAACGCAGGGCGCACCTCAGGCTGCTGCAACGTCACGCTGGCCTCTGCCGCTGCAGGCTCGCCCCACACTCCGTGCCCCTCCCTTCTCCCCCCCCCCCCCCCCCCCCGGCCTGAGTGAGCCAGAGCCCGCGAATCAGCTGCTCCTTTAACCCCGTCCTCTCTGAGCGAAGAACAGACGCCCTCCGGCGACCTACACACAGAGGCGGGGCCAAATCCAAAGCTGAGCCCCGGGAAAAAAGAATAGGAAGGGAAATAGAAAAAAGAATAGAAAGGGAAATCTCTCCCAGCAGCCTCGGAAGCAGCGGATTAAATCTCCACAATCAACTTGATGTACCCTGCATCCGTGGAATACCTGAATAGACAACGAATCATCCCAAATTGAGGAGATGGACTTTGAGAGCAAAATTTATTCCCCTTTTCCTCTTTTTGTGAGCGTGTATGTGTATGCTTCTGTGTCAGATTTTGTCTTTATAGCTTTGCTTTCACCATTTGTCCTAAGGTTCTATGCGTCTGTTTGGTTTTTTTTACTTAAAAATTTTTTTCTCTTAATAATTATTTTTTTATTTTAATAAGTTTATTTTATTTTACCTTACTTTATTTTATTTTATTCTCTTTCTTTCTTTCTTTCTTTCTACATTTTCTCCATTTTATTCTGAGCCGTGTGGATGAAAGGCTCTTGGTGCTGCAGCCAGGAGTCAGTGCTGTGCCTCTGAGGTGGGAGAGCCAACTTCAGGACACTGGTCCACAACAGACCTCCCAGCTCCATGTAATATCAAACGGCAAAAATCTCCCAGAGGTCTCCATCTTAACACCAACACCCAGCTTCACTCAACGACCAGCAAGCTACAGTGCTGGACACCCTATGCCAAACAACTAGCAAGACAGGAACACAACACCACCCATTAGCAGAGAGGCTGCCTAAAATCATAATAAGTCCACAGACACCCCAAAACACACCACCGGACGTGAATCTGGCCACCAGAAAGACAAGATCCAGCCTCATTCACCAGAACACAGGCACTAGTCCCCTCCACCAGGAAGCCTACACAACCCACTGAACCAACCTTAGCTACTGGGGACAGACACCAAAAACAACGGGAACTATGAACCTGCAACCTGCAAAAAGGAGACCCCAAACACAGTAAGATAAGCAAAATGAGAAGACAGAAAACACACAACAGATGAAGGAACAAGATAAAAACCCACCACACCTAACAAATGAAGAGGAAATAGGCTGTCTACCTGAAAAAGAATTCAGAATAATGATAGTAAAGATGATCCAAAATCTTGGAAATAGAATAGACAAAATGCAAGAAACATTAAACAAGAACCTAGAAGAACTAAAGATGAAACAAGCAACGATGAACAACACAATAAATGAAATTAAAAATACTCTAGAAGGGATCAATAGCAGAATAACTGAGGCAGAGGAATGGATAAGTGACCTGGAAGATAGAATAGTGGAAATAACTACTGCACAGCAAATAAAGAAAAAAGAATGAAAAGAACTGAGGACAGTGTCAGAGACCTCTGGGACAACATTAAACGCACCAACAATCGAATAATAGGGGTTCCAGAAAAAGAACAGAAAAAGAAATGGACTGAGAAAATATTTGAGGAGATTAGAATTGAAAACTTCCCTGATATGGGAAAGGAAATATTTAATCAAGTCCAGGAAGCATAGAGAGTCCCATACAGGATAAATCCAAGGAGAAACATGCCAAGACACATATTAATCAAACTGACAAAAATTAAATACAAAGAAAACATATTAAAAGCAGCAAGGAAAAAACAACAAATAACACACAGGGGAATCCCCATAACGTTAACAGCTGATCTTTCAGCAGAAACTCTGCAAGTCAGAAAGGACTGGCAGGACATATTTAAAGTGATGAAGGAGAAAAACCTACAACCAAGATTACTCTATCCAGCAAGGAACTCATTCAGATTTGATGGAGAACTTAAAACCTTTACAGACAAGCAAAAGCTGAGAGAGTTCAGCACCACCAAACAAGCTTTACAACAAATGATACAGGATCTTCTCTAGGCAAGAAACACAAGACAAGGAAAAGACCTATAACAACAAACCCCAAACACTTAAGAAAATGGGAATAGGAACATACATATCGATAATTATCTTAAATGTAAATGCTTAAATGCTCCCACCAAAACACACACTGGCTGAATGGATACAAAAACAAGACCCGTATATATGCTGTCTACAAGGGACCCACTTCAGACCTTGAGACACATATAGACTGAAAGTGAGGGGATGGAAAAAGATATTCCATGCAACTGGAAACCAAAAGAAAGCTAGAGTAGCAATTATCATATCAGACAAAATAGACATTAAAGATTATTAGAAGAGAAAAAGAAGGACACTACATAATGATCAAGGGATTGATCCAAGAAGAAGATATAACAATGGTAAATATTTATGCACCTAACACAGGAGCACCTCAATACATAAGGCAAATACTAACAGCCATCAAAGGGGAAATCGAAGTAACATATTCATAGTACGGGACTTTAACACCCCACTTTTACCAATGGACAGATTATCCAAAATGAAAATAAATAAGGAAACACAAGCTTTAAATGATACATTAAACAAGATGAACTTAATTGATATTTATAGGACATTCCATCCAAAAACAACAGAATACACATTTCTCTCAAGTGCTCATGGAACATTCTCCAGTATAGATCATATCTTGGGTCACAAATCAAGCCTTGGTAAATTTAAGAAAATTGAAATTGTATCAAGTATCTTTTCCGACCACAACGCTATGAGACTAGATATCAATTACAGGAAAAGATCTGTAAAAAATACAAACACATGGAGGCTAAACAATACACTACTTAATAATGAAGTGATCACTGAAGAAATCAAAGAGGAAATAAAAAAATACCTAGAAACAAATCACAATGGAGACACGATGACCCAAAACCTATGGGATGCAGCAAAAGCAGTTCTAAGAGGGAAGTTTATACCAATACAATCCTACCTTAAGAAACAGGAAACATCTCAAATAAACAACCTAACCTTACACCTAAAGCAATTAGAGAAAGAAGAACAAAAAAACCCCAAAGTTAGCAGAAGGAAAGAGAGCATTAAGATCAGATCAGAAATAAATGAAAAAGAAATGAAGGAAACAATAGCAAAGATCAATAAAACTAAAAGCTGGTTCTTTGAGAAGATAAACAAAATTGATAAACCATTAGCCAGACTCATCAAGAAAAAAAGGGAGAAGACTGAAATCAATAGAATTAGAAATGAAAAAGGAGAAGTAACAACTGACATTGCAGAAATACGAACGATCATGAGCGATTACGACAAGCAACTCTATGTCAATAAAATGGACAACCGGGAAGAAATGGACAAATTCTTAGAAAGGCACAACCTGCCAATACTGAATCAGAAAGAAATAGAAAATATGAACAGACCAATCACAAGCACTGAAATAGAAACTGTGATTAAAAATCTTCCAACAAACAAAAGCCCAGGACCAGATGGCTTCATAGGCAAATTCTGTCAAACATTTAGAGAAGAGCTCACACCTATCCTTCTCAAACTCTTCCAAAATATAGCAGAGGGAGCAACACTCCCAAACTCATTCTACGAGGCCACCATCACCCTGATTCCAAAACTGACAGGATGTCACAACAAAAGAAAACTACAGGCCAATAACACTGCTGAACATAGATGCAAAAATCCTCAACAAAATACTAGCAAACAGAATCCAACAGCACATTGAAAGGATCATACACCATGATCAAGTGGGGTTTATTCCAGGAACGCAAGTATTCTTCAATATACACAAATCAATCAATGTGACACACCAAATTAACAAATTGAAGGAGAAAAACCATATGGTCATCTCAATAGATGCAGAGAAAGCTTTCGACAAAATTCAACAGCGTTGGGCTTCCCTGGTGGCGCAGTGGTTGAGAGTCCGCCTGCCGATGCAGGGGACGCGGGTTCGTGCCCCGGTCTGGGAAGATCCCACATGCCGCGGAGCGGCTGGGCCCGTGAGCCATGGCCGCTGAGCCTGCGCGTCCGGAGCCTGTGCTCCGCAACGGGAGAGGCCACAACAGTGAGAGGCCCGCGTACCGCAAAAAAAAAAAAAAAAAAAAAAAAAAAAATTCAACAGCGTTTTATGATAAAAACCCTGCAGAAAGTAGGCACAGAGGGAACTTTCCTCAACATAATAAAGGCCATATATGACAAACCCACAGCCAACATCATCCTCAATGGTGAAAAACTGAAAGCATTTCCACTAAGATCAGGAACAAGGCAAGGTTGCCCACTCCAACCACTTTTTTTTTTTTTTTTTTTTTTTTTTGCAGTACGCGGGCCTCTCACTGTTGTGGCCTCTCCCATTGCGGAGCACAGGCTCCGGACGCGCAGGCTCAATGGCCATGGCTCACGGGCCCAGCCGCTCTGCAACATGTGGGATCTTCCCGGACCGGGGCACGAACCCGTGTCCTCTGCATCAGCAGGCAGACTCTCAACCACTGCGCCACCAGGGAAGCCCTCCACCACTCTTATTCAACATAGTTTTGGAAGTTTTAGCCACAGCAATCAGAGAAGAAAAGGAAATAAAAGGAATCCAAATTGGAAAAGAAGTAAAGCTGTCACTGTTTGCAAATGACATGATACTATACATAGAGAATCCTAAGGATGCTACCAGAAAACTACTAGATCTAATCAATGAATTTGGTAAAGTAGCAGGATACAAAATTAATGCACAGAAATCTCTGGCATTCCTATACACTAATGATGAAAAATCTGAAAGTGAAATCAAGAAATCACTCCCATTTACCATTGCAACAAAAAGAATAAAATATCTAGGAATAAACCTACTTAAGGAGACAAAAGACCTGTATGCAGAAAATTATAAGACACTGATGAAAGGAATTAAAGATGATACAAATAGATGGAGAGATATACCATGTTCTTGGATTGGAAGAATCAACATTGTGAAAATGACTCTACTACCCAAAGCAATCTATAGATTCAATGCAATCCCTATCAAACTACCCTTGGCATTTTTCACAGAACTAGAACAAAAAATTTCACAGTTTGTATGGAAACACCAAGACTCCGAATAGCCAAAGCAATCTTGAGAACGAAAAATGGAGCTGGAGGAATCAGGCTCCCTGACTTCAGACTATACTACAAAGCTACAGTAATCAAGACAGTATGGTACTACCACAAAAACAGAAATATAGATCAGTGGAACAGGATAGAGAGCCCAGAGATAAACCCACAGTGACCCATGGTCACCTTATCTTTGATAAAGGAGGCAGGAATATACAGTGGAGACAGGACAGCCTTCTCCATAAGTGGTGCTGGGAAAACTGGACAGGTACATGTAAAAGTATGAGATTAGAGCACTCCCTAACACCATACACAAAAATAAGCTCAGAATGGATTAAAGACATAAATGTAAGGCCACACACTATCAAACTCTTCGAGGAAAACATAGGCAGAACACTCTTATCACATAAATCACAGCAAGATCCTTTTTGACCCACCTTCTAGAGAAATGGAAATAAAAACAAAAAGAAACAAATGGGACCTAATGAAACTTAAAAGCTTTTGCACAGCAAAGGAAACCATAAACAAGATGAAAAGACAACCCTCAGAATGGGAGAAAATATTTGCAAATGAAGCAACTGACAAAGGATTAATCTCCAAAATTTACAAGCAGCTCATGCAGCTCAATAACAAAAAAACAAACAACCCAATCCAAAAATGGGCAGAAGATCTAAATACACATTTCTCCAAAGAAGATATACAGACTGCCAACAAACACATGAAAGAATGCTCAACATCATTAATCATTAGGGAAATGCAAATCAAAACTACAATGAGATATTATCTCACACCAGTCAGAATGGCCATCATCAAAAAATCTAGAAACAATAAATGCTGGAGAAGGTGTGGAGAAAAGCGAACACTCTTGCACTGATGGTTTGAATGTAAATTGGTACAGCCACTATGGAGAACAGTATGGAGGTTCCTTAAAAAACTACAAATAGAACTACCATATGACCCAGCAATCCCACTACTGGGCATATACCCTGAGAAAACCATAATTCAAAAAGAGTCATGTACCAAAATGTTTATTGCAGCTCTATTTACAATAGCCAGGACATGGAAACAACCTTAGTGTCCATGATCAGATGAATGGATAAAGAACATGTCGCACATATATACAATGGAATATTATTCAACCTTAAAAAGAAACGAAATTGAGCTATTTGTAATGAGGTGGATGGACCTAGAATCTGTCATAGAGAGTGAAGTAAGTCAGAAAGAGAAAGACAAATACCGTATGCTAACACATATATATGGAATTTAAGGGTAAAAAATGTCATGAAGAACCTAGTGGTAAGACAGGAATAAAGACACAGACCTACTAGAGAATGGACTTGAGGATATGGGGAGGGGGAAGGGTAAGCTGTGACAAAGTGAGCGAGTGACGTGGACATATATACACTACCAAACGTAAAATAGATATCTAGTGGGAAGCAGCCGCATAGCACAGGGAGATCAGCTCGGTGCTTTGTGACCACATAGAGGGATGGGATAGGGAGTGTGGAAGGGAGGGAGATGCAAGAAGGAAGAGATATGGGAACATATGTATATGTATAACTGATTCACTTTGTTATAAAGCAGAAACTAACACACCATTGTAAAGCAATTATACTCTAATAAAAATGTTAAAATAAAATAAAATAAAAATAAAGTGTATTCTTGGGAAGGGGGGTGTTGATGAGTTCTGGGTAGCTCTGGATCAAGCACTGATTATATGCTCAAACTCCAAGAAAGATGACTGAACACCTCATGATCAAATACATCTGCTTTGTAGATGGCTATTTCCGTGCTCTTCCATAGGGAGTCCTGGGATTTTACTCCATTTTCCCTCTTGAAATCCCTAATCACATTTCTTGAGCCTGACATTGAACCATTTGTGAGTGTTAACAAAATCAAAAAGAGGAGCTTCAAAGGCGTTTCTCAGATGCTTACAGGCTTAATACAAATCTATAATTTTCAGATAACTTTCATCAGCTCCATCTCGCTTAAGAAAATTATTCCTTTCTTTTCTCCTCCTCTTGTGTTTCCATTTTAAAATTTAGAATATTTATTTTTTGATAGTTAATACAGTCACATGGTTCAAAATTTAGAAAATATAAAATGTGTTGAGTGAAAAGTTTCCCTCTCATTGCTTCATTTTAATCATCTCCCCTCTCCTCCAAAGTCATTAACATAATCAGCCCATCGTGTAATCTTCCTGATATATCCTTTACACATACATGTAGATCCACCCATGTTCCTTCTTATTTATATTTATACGAACGACCGCATATCATGCACACTGATCTTCACCTTGCTTTGTTCACTTCATATATTTTGGAGATGTCTCTATATTAGCAGAAAGAAACATATATTCCTTTTTTTAATGGCTGTATGTATTATGTTGTATAGATGTACCTTCATTTAATTAATTAGCCAGCTATCAATGGCTAATTGAAGGAAACTATTCCTTTCTGACAAGTCATCTTCTATTTCTTCTTTATGACTGGTTTAAGAGAAAAGAGGCATCTGCCTGTGGCAAATGGTCCTAAAAATTTGTCTTCCCATGAAAACCAATCACAATGAAAACAGAAAAAAGCAGTACCTTAAATCTGAGATGATTTGAGATCCTGAAGACTGACTAGTGCTTATTTCCATGGTTGATGTATAACTGGATATGCTATCTAGTCCTGAGCAATGTATAACAAACAGTAGGATAGGGACTCTAGGCTAGAATTGTATCCATTCCAATTCAACGTTCTGCAGTCTCAGGAAATGATTACCACTAAATAAATAAACCCAGCTAAATAACAGTAGACAATCTACAGGCTTGGCACAAAATTAAGAAACCTCATTATGATTCAAGTATAGCTTCTAAATTCTGAGAGTATTTTAACTTCTTCATGATTGGTAGCAATTAATCTGTTACGGAATTGTATCCACTGCATATTAATCCAGGGAGCCAGAAAGCTCCTGGTGATGATGCAGCAGTTCTTCTGCTTGGTGGTTATTGCTAAATCTCTGTTCTTTTTCATCAACCCAGCAGCATGCATTTATTGAACACTGAATATAGGCAAAGCACCCTGACTTTAAGGCTTTAAAGATAAGCTAGAAAGATGAATTTGAAACATAAAAAGGATGCCTAGAATTTGGGACAATATATAGATCTATTTTGTAAATAGAACCTACACATGAAATAAAGGAAACAAAGTGCACCTGACATTTTAACACAAGGACGGTAATCACAATTTCATAAGTGTTACCAAGCAGATGGGCATCCAGGAATATGGCCTTAGAGAGCCTATATGATTTTTAAAATTGGATATCAGATAAAAATGCACTCTGGAGCGATGTAGTCAGTTATGATATTATGAAGACTGAATAGGCTTTTGAAGAAGAGAAATTGGGGGCGAGGTGTTTTGGATGGGGGAATTTCTTGGAAGTGAGATAACTTAAGGTACATTAGGAGAAAAGTAAATGAACTGCTTTGGCCAAAGCTTAGAATTTGTGTCGGGAAGTAGTGGGTGACGATGCTGGAAATGTAGGTTGGGGATCACATTGACTGTAAGGAGTTTTTAGTGCCAAGCTACTATATTTTGACAATTATCACATAAAATGCATCAGCTATTGGAAGCTTTAAAGAGTCCTGCATGATAAAAACTTAATACTAAGCCTTTTCACTTTTTGCAAGTGTTCAGGAACCAGCAGTAGTCTAGGTGGTAATCAAGTAAAGAGAAACCTCGTGGCAGCCAGACACTCTGCAGATCTTGATTTGAAGTACGTGTGGCCCTGAATTTTCCACAAATAATCACTCATGAATAGTGATTATTCATGAATAGACATCAGGTCTATTCACTGTATGTAAACACTTCGGTAATAGTGGAGTCAATCCATAAGATTGGATAAAAAGAAAGACTATGCAGAGAAAGGTAAGAAGTTTAATGGGCAGTATGTCAATAACAACTTTAAAAGTATCCTGAAATAATCTATATGTTATAAAGTATTAATTAAAATCCTATACAGTTACATTTGTGTTGCTACAGTTTTGTCCAGGAAATATGCTGATGAATATATCACTGGAACATTCTGGTTGCTTTTTCTGAGATGTTCCCCTTCCCTTCACCTATCCTTCTCCTGGAGATTCCTGACTCCTCTGACTATGGTAAGGCATTCTGTTCATCCTGTTTTCTTTATGGCATTTCTCATAATTGTACCTATGGAAAGATAGGCCAAATATTTTGTTTAGTGTGTATCTCCACTACTAAAATGCACGCCTTCACCACCTTGTTCGCTACCTAACACAAAGGAGACTTTTAGTAAATGTTCCTTGAATAAATGAATGAATGAATGAGTGAACCATCCATGGTCCTTTGTCTTTTCCTTCTATTTTAAGAAAAATGGAATACAGAAGTGATACAGGACAAGTTCATTTCACTAGGGTGCTTACAACTTCAAAGGAATTAACACTAAGAATTCAGAGCAGAAATGAGCCTCTAGAGTCTTGCTATAAATGTCATGTGTAATTCATTCATGTATTCGTCTCAAACTTAACACTACTTTGAAGGCTAAATGCCAAGAAATAAGTAGGCACTTGAACGTAAAGTCCAAGGTATTTAATTACTGCAAGAGCGGCCCAGTGGTGGCTCAACCTCACTGACATTCTTTTGCTGTTGCAGATGAGTGAATTAACATTTCTGAGAGCTGTCTTCAGGGGCAAAAAGTTTTCCAAATCTGGAAAAGTTCTAATTGGTTTTATATTTATATTACAACTAAGAGGCAACTATAACCTGTTTCATAATGTTTGAAACATTGGTTTTGTTTTGTAAACAAAACATATTGATGTTTTTTATTTTGATTTATTGCTGTCCTTTAAGTTTGAAATTCAAGTTAAAATCAGGAAAAAAAAATTCTGACATACTTAAGTGGAAAAAACTGAAAATTTGAGATTTGAAAACTAGCAATACTTATTGGCTGTCTGATGTACTAGCTTTACTAAAATATTACAATACAATTATAATGTAATATTAATATAAAAATTTTTGAATTTTTAGTTAATAAACATTTTTCTGCTTGCTTTCATTTATTATTTAATAGATATGTTATCAGAAAGAAAAAACAAATTAGATCAAAATATCCACTTTAAGGTGTGTTCTAGTTTTGTAAATTCAAAGCCCTTTTCCATTTACCTCCATCATACAATATCTTACAAAGTTAGTTAAAAGGACAATAATTTTATAATCACTGTACTTTATTAAAATATATCACGACGTTTACACCACTGGCTCCTTACATGTCTATTTTTAAAGGGTATCCTATAACTCTAAGAATTTAGCAGCAAACCAATGAAATAACCTAACTGTTCAATTTATAGTTAATAGTTTCACAATCCTAGAGAGTATGACAGACCTACTATCAGCAAAGAATTGAAGTTCAATCAATCAACTATTATCAAAGAGCCTATAATTATCTCATTGGGATTATCTCTTCCTGTGAAGCATTCTTCAAAAGATTTTTCTATTCTCGCCCCAGGAATACGTTAGAATCAGCAAGTGAATTGAAAGCTCCAATAACATTAGCCAAGATGATCAGCCATATTCATTTTTAGATCTATGTACGAGCAATGTATTCAAGAATTATTGATGCTCACAAAAAAAAAAGGTAGCCATGGGCGGACACTCTTGCTTTTTTATAGGAAGCACAATATGGCATATTTTTTTCCTCCTAAGTCGAGGTCTGTCTGAGGTCTGAGTGTGGCACAGAACCTGTAGATGCTTGCAGTTACTCTAGTGATGGATATAGCCAGATCATCCAGATACAGTCAAATGGAGAGAAGATCCCACCACTCATAAAACAAATACAGGGGAAGAGAATTTTCTCCAAAGATCATAGCAAGGGCACCCCAGGGGAATTTTTCCTGATTTAGCTATCATTTAAAGTGGTAAAATAAAACTAAGGCATATTAAAGCCATGTTTTAGAAGTCCCACTGAAGAAGGTTAACTTGTCATTTTCTGCTCATCATTTAACTAGCATTTTAACAAGTTCTAAGACATTATTCTTGTCTTTTATTCTCTACAGTTGATGGTCTGGTAAATAAACCCATCAAGTTCTCAATTGGTTAAATTGAGATTGACAGAGGCTGAGAACACCTTGGCAAACCTGCATCTTCTATGCTGAGACTTAAAGGCTTTTAGCAGACACTATTAAATTGTTCCTGTGAGGCTATTGTGACATTAAGTGGATGTTTTTCTCAAAAAATTCAGACGCAAGAAGGTGAAATGATGTTTCCAAAGCAACAAAAGCCATTTTGAGTGTCAAACCAAAAACTTGAAAGATAATCAAATACTTCCTTCTGCTTGGATCTCACACTCTTCCCCCTGAGCTTCTGCTCTGTCCACCTCTTGTGCTGTCTCTCTTACATACACACGCTCACTCCTTCCCCCTCCCCACCATCCCCAAGACTTTACTTAAACTACACTAATAGTCAAACAGATAATCAAGTTAACTTAACTATGGTATCTCTAGGTTCTAGACGGCCACATATTCTCACTTGGTCCTCTCATGTCCTTCACCCAAATTGTTCTCTTGCTCTCTTTCTTTGGGAAAAGTAAACACAATTTCGTTTATCCTTTAATGCAGAGTTTTGAGATGCTTTGAAACATGTTATTTTCTCTCTACCTCTGTTTCTATAAAGCATATGTCTTACGTGTTTTTGAATATCGAAGGATTAAAAAAAGTGATGCATACTTCTGTGCTTATAAAAGTTAAGAATTGTTATTGATGCAATTACAATGACTAATTCAAACAAAAAGCTTTACAGAAGCTTTTATTTCTAAGTAATCATGTTGCCAGATTCACAGTCAGATATAACAATTCAACTCTCTTCCTCTTAACAAAATATGCTAATTTTTTCTTCTGTAAAGATTTCCTTTTACTGCTAAATCCTTGAGTCTCATAATACCAAATATAGTAGATTACTATCTTACTATTCTGACTGACATTTTCCCCCTTCCAAGAAATGAAACCAATAGGCTACCTTTTAAAAACTCATTTCTGAGGCAATGCCTTCAAGGGAAAAGTGGTGGTGTTTATCACAGAATATAAGATCTAGATTTCATTTTAAGATTGTTCTCATTTGAAGCATAATAATGGGAGTATCAAATAGTAAACAGTAAAAGCAACATGCAACTCACGCAGCTATAATTTTTTGTTTGCTAACATATTTAGCCAAATTGTGGAGTTGAGAAAGAAAAAGGCAGGTAAATTAAAAGCAATGAGAATCTCATTATGTTGCAATTATGGGAACTAAACAGTTCCTTTAATATAAAATGGAAGCAAAAATAAATATAAAAGTGCAACCATCAAGTCAAAATTCCCCAGGTCTTATACGCAGACTGAGCAGACCGATTTGTAATTATTTTAAATGGAGACACAACCTTACTTTCCTGTTTAAAATGTACACACACTTAGGAGAAGTGACACATTGATTCAAATTCACAAGAAGGTATAGAAGACTGACAGTGGATCCTTTCCTGAGAGCAGGTTTTAAAAGGGGCAAGATGATGGGACTCAAAAGAAAGAGGGAAAAAGAAAATAAGTGGCAGGAGACTGGACTTAAACAGGAATCTGAATCTCCTTCAGAAAGGAGTCAATCCTGAAATTCCATGTAACTGCCACCATCTATCACATCAATGTTAACACACTTTCCTTATTTGTTTTCCAGAATAACAAGCCCATCCCTTGTGTTAGATTAAGATGTTTTTCCATTCTTTGAATGTCTAATTTCCCATTGCTTTCAAAGCACTTTTTTCTGATAGCCTCACTACATAACATAAAAAGATATTTTAAAAAATGAATCCTAGGTCACAGCAGAGGGAGCAGGCACCAGAGCTGAAAGCACCAATTTTATAAATCCCTGACTTCCGTGTACCTTTTTATTAACATTTTTAACAGACATGTATTGAATCACTACTTAAGCTACGTTTTAATTCTTACAAACTTAAAAAAAAAAATCCATTAAGGGAGCTATCGAAGAGGCTATCAAATATTGACAGGCGGGCTTCCCTGGTGGCGCAGTGGTTGAGAGCCCGCCTGCCGATGCAGGGGACACGGGTTCGTGCCCCGGTCCGGGAAGATCCCACATGCCGCGGAGCGGCTGGGCCCGTGAGCCATGGCCGCTGAGCCTGCGCTTCCGGAGCCTGTGCTCCGCGACGGGAGAGGCCACAGCAGTGAGAGGCCCGCGTACCGCAAACAAACAAACAAAAATATTGTCAGGCTCCACTCTTCACCCTAGGATAACCATGTGTTTCTGCTGGCCTCTTGAAACCTGATTATCATTGTGCCCTAGAGAAAGGCTCGATGCATTACTAAAATACAAGCTTTGGTGATGACCTGAAGAAAACTCGGTTCTTCAACATGTCAACACTGGGTCTCGTTCTGAAATCAGAGCAGATGGAGGAGCAAAGAGGAAGGAGAAGTTGCACAGCCTCGGTGTGAAGCCTCACACACTGAATCTGAGTCTTTCAAGCTTGTCAACACTTCTTATCAAAGACATTTCAAAACATTATTCAAGTACCTGTAATGGACAGCTGAAAATCTCAACTTGTCTAGGACACCACTAATTCTTAACAGCACAGATTGTCACTGTACCTGGTGGAGGAAACAGGACCAGTTGGGCACTTTGTAATCCTGTGCTCTCTCTCAGTCAATCAAAACAGTTCTCTCTAGAGTCATCAATGACCTTGGTAACCCAATGTCCCTTCTCCCAACCCCATCGGGGTTTTGTTTCTGCAGTCTTTAGTCCCCTTAATTTTTTTTTTTTTTTCTCCTGCATTTGGCAGCAGGGAGCCTCCTCTTAGCTAAGCCCTCTTTATACAGCTTTAAGGACAGACGCCACCCTGGTTTTTCTCTGACTTCACTTTCTCTAACTGACTTTAACTAGAGGCATGGCCCAAGGCTGACTCCTTAATTCATGCTGCTTCTTTCCATCTCCTTTGTCCCTTAGAAATTTAATCCAATCTGGCCTGAAGCAGAACTGCAAAGGAGGAAGATCCTTTCCAGCAGCCAAATCCTCCATTTCAGCAGTTGGTGATGGGTACCATTCAGCACCTTGCCTTGAAATAGATTTTAAATTCAAAATGTGGCTGTTCTTGGAATACCCTAGGCACACTCCCACTTAGGGTCTTTGCTCTTTCTCTTCCTTCTGCCTGGGATGCTCTTTCCTCAGGGGACTGGCTCACTCTTTGACCTTCCTCAAATCTTTGCTCCTTCTCAGGGACGCCTCCCCTGACCATCCCTTGGAACATTGCGAACTGCTGCCCTTCTCCCTCTTGGTTCCCTTACTCTGCTCAAATTTTTATTTTTCTATAACAGTTCCAACTTCCAACATGTTATACATTTCACTTACTATATTTATGAGTTATTTTCCATTATGTTGTTTTTTAATCCTTATAGAATATATGGTCTATTTTGTTCACTGTTGTCTCAGTGGCCTAGAATGGTGACCTGCACTTAGTAGGTGATTAATCAATATTACTCTAATTGAGTTGAAAACTTCCCTATTTTATCCACTACCTTTTTCTTTTCTTTTCACTGCCAACAGCCTCATCCAGGTTTCCTCTCATGGTAATTAGCTAATTAGCATGTTAATTGCATTTCCTATTCCCCACTCTTCAATCCATCTCCTTTACTGTTGGCTGATTTTCTTCTTCAAAACTCACATTTATCTTCTCATTATCCTTCTCAGAAACCTTCACTGTAAGGCCAAGTCCAAATTCTTCTGGGACTTGAGGTCCTGTCCAATCTGAGTACCAACCCCACCCAACCTCACCTACACCCACACCTCAAGTGACTCTAGTTAAGCTAGTACTGGCTTTTTTCACTTAAGAAACATTTGTTGACCTCCTAGTCCTAGATCCTATGTGGTATGCAATGAAGTTACTGTTAGTTTAGGCAACTGAGGTAGAAGAATGTAAGTTTCAACAACAGCATTTGTATTAAAGAAGAAATTGAGTCCACAGAAGAAAGACACTTGGCCGACTTAGGTATATGTGGTCCCCATCACTGAAACGCCTCTCACCTCTGCCTTTCATGTTCCAGGAAAACAAATCACACCTATTTGCAAAGGTTTAAGTTCAACTTAGTCCATGATGGATTCTCTGCCTTTTAAATGCCATAATTTTCCTTTGGGGAAATGCCTTTGAATAAGTATACACAATAAATGTTTTGTCCTTCCACAAACATTTTGACGTGCCTTTCCTCAGCTTCCTTCCCCTCATCTCAAGAAACACTGATTTATAGACTACACAGGCCTTCCCATCCCAAAGTGCTGAGGAGCCTCTTCTCCCCCAAGAGCATCCCTTGGCCCAAAGCCCAGATCCAACATGGCAAGAAAAGCCTGGGAAGGGACCTGAACCTCTGGGGAAGGGGTGTAGGGCTTGCACTTTGGATTGGTGAGAAAGCTGCCATCCCCAAATGCTGCCATCTTTTTACTGCTATCTCTAAGTGCTTCAAGGTCTCACCACTTCTCCTCTTAACGTGAAGGTTGTTAAGATGATGATGAAGCTTGTGGTTTCTGTAGCATTACTCTACCTTGCCACTAAAGCCTATGAGGTTCTTGCTCCAGAAGGCCCTCCCAAATTATCCTCCTCTGAACTTCTACTCTATTTACTCTGCTATATACATTAAATATTGCAGGATTTGACATTATTTTGCCTTGGGTTTGGGGAGGTTTTTTTGTTTGGTTGGTTGGGGTTTTTTAGGGTCATATATTGATCATTGCAGAAATTCTTGAAGGCATAAATTGTCTTCCCCACGACAAGCCGTTGCCAACTTTTGCTAATCAATAAGGCCATCAGTAGAACCTTTTAAAAAATCAGATTCCAGGGCCCAGACTCAGATCTGCAAAAAATGAATCACTTGTCTAGATTCTAAGGAATCCATGTGTTCACAAAGCTCCCCAAATAATTCTGATAATCAGCCAGATATGAGTATCACTGCTTTAGATAGTTTCCCTGTGGCTCGATAGTAGCATAACATCAAAGCACCTTATGACTTGAAAACTATTTACTCTAAACTATTAAAAATTCATGACCAAAGCTTCTGATTCTGGATAGTATTGTTTCACCTTATCTAGGTTTTAGATTCTAGCACTGATTTTGTGAGCACCATATAATATCTATGAAAATTTTAGAATTAAAAACACCTGAAATTTCACCACATATACATACATATTTTATGTGGAAACAGCCGTATCAAGCATATAGTTGTGGATTCTAATTATTTTTTAACATAACATTATGTTAAATACTTCCTAAAAGTCATCATTCTTCAAAGCAGTGAAAATAATATGCCATTGGGATGAGGGTAATTAACTTAATAATTTCCCCAGTTTTGGACTTCTTAGGTATTTAACATTCCCCTATAATTTTAAATATCATAACTGATACCACTGAAATAAACAATTCATTGAATATTGATGTAACTATTATATTTTATCTATTTACAAATACTTATTCTAGTTAAAAAATATGCATATCATTCTTTTTTAAAATGTGCTAATACTGGACACAATTTTTGTGCTGATATCTCCATTTAGTTTGTTGTCTTGTTTTCAGGCTCTTAGGACAACATGACACCACTGAAAGGGGCCATGAAGTCACTCAAACTCATTTGTACTTTCTTGTGGTTCCTAGATTTCGGCCTGATTTCCCTATTTCTCAGGGGGTACTTTCTAACATCAACCACACTACAAGGAGGAAAACTGTAAATAGTACATATCAGTGTTTTTAAAAACAGGGCATATAGGTCTTTCTTTTTTTTTTTTTTATAGGTCCCTTATAATAGAGTAACCTGGGGTAACAGTTAAAAGTGAGGAATCCTGGACCCTTCAAATTACTCAGACATTTAGGTATGGAGTCTAAGAGAATGAAATTTAAACAAGAACTCCAGGTAATTTTTATGAATACTAATGTTTGAAAAACCAGTCTTCTACATACCACGATATCGATATCAATAACTCTGCAATCTAGATTTGAGGTATACCCAATGCCAACATACCACTTATTCTATTTCTCTAAAAAATTTGCACATATATTTAATCTGTGATCGCTAATACAACATAATTCTGTTTCTCTTCCCCGCCCCCGGTCCCTCCTGCACTAGACCGCACATCTTTTTTAGAAAGTAGAGAACACGTCAATTTTACCTTCGCATTTCTGTCACTGTTGAGATTCTGTTTTGCACGTAAAAATTGCTCATGTATATTAGTTGTTTAATTTTTTAACCAGATCTATGCTCCATCAAATAGGTTAGTTTTGAACATTACACAAAATTATTTACATGATTTAAAGTGATTTCCCTAATTTTTCCTTAAATTGTAATCGTTTGGTATCTGTAGGACTTTCTTAATAGATTTCTACAGTATTTGATGTAGGTCTATATAATAACATAATACAGGGTCACTGAAATGCTACCATGTGTCAGGTGACAAAGGCTCTCTCCTTGACCAGACCTGAGTGAGCATCCTCTGAGTCCTCTTCTCAACTAGGCTCTGACCTTGAATTCTCTCCTTAGCCTGCTTAGTTCAGTTTTAGCAAGAATTCTGCTGAGTCAGTTTAGTGACTCTTCCCTTGGTATCTGATTATCTTTGCTATTAGGTTAAATTCCTCACCCCCACCGTCCACTGGTCCTGCCTTCAGCAAGAACCCTGTCGAGTCAGTCTAGCAAGAATTCCCCTCAACTTGGTAATTTTCCATCCATCTACTGATCCCCACTTTGCTCCTTGGCTATAAATTTCCACTTGTCCTTGTCCTCTGCTGCAAAACGTCATTGCTGTAGTTCCTCTTGAATAACGTTTTCCTTGCTGTCTTTAACAAGTGTCATGGAAATTTTGTCTTTAACAAAGGCATTGTGCCACGTTTCAAAGAAAGAAATATGAAAGGAGTCATACTTACACTGGAGAAGATAACATTCTAGTATGTAAGTCTATCTCATCAGAAATATTTACAAAGTAGTACTATCAAATCTAAAGCAGAAACATGCACCAAGCACACAGAAAAAATTACTATAACTTGCAAGGACTATGAAGAATCTCTTCCTGTGGCTATAGCTGCATTGCTGAATTGAACAGGATACAAAAATTGAGTGCCTAATTTGATGTGGCCTATATAAACACTGTTATTCATGTCAGAAAACTAGCTATATATAACTTCAACCACGGCTTGTTTTAATACCAGGATTCATAGAAAACTCACATTTCATTTTTAGAAACAAACAAAAAATTTCTTTGATATAAACTGTATATTTTCATTTTGATGGTGTATTTTTAGAAAAGTCTTTGCCTACTATCACCTCTTTCTATAATGGAGAATAGAAGGTATGCACAGACACACGTACATAGACACTTAGGTGTATATACATCCTCATCTCATAAAAATGCACGACCACTGTGAGTATCGCCAGGGGAAAGTTCAGATTCTTAATCAATGTCATTACCAAGTAAGTGCTAAAGAAAGTTCTAAGTGTTCAGAGTCGTCTCAGTCATCGTCACAATCTCTTTAAAAATTAATTGTATTAAAAACCTAAGACAATGAGAAAACACTACACATCTATTAGGATGGCTAAAATTCAAAACACTGACAACACAAATACTGGTAAGGATGTGGGGCAACAGGAACCGTCATTCATAGTGAATGCAAACTGGTACAGCCACTTTGGAAGACAGTTAGGAAGTTTCTTATAAAGCTAAACATACTTGAACCATATGATCCAGTAATCACACTCCTTGGTATATATCCAAATGAACTGTGAACTTATGTCCACACAAAAGTTTGCAGAGAAATATTTATAGCAGCTTTTTTTTCATAACTTGGAAGTAATCAACATATCCTTTAATAAGCTTATGGAAAAACAAACTGTGGTACATCCATACAATGACTATTACTCAACAATATAAAGAAATGAGCTGTCCAGCTGCAAAAAGACATGGAGGAACCTTAAAAGCATACTGCTAAACGAAAGAAGCCAATCGGAAAAGGCTGTCTGCTGTATGACATTCCTGAAAAGGCAAAGCTATGGAAGCAGTAAAAAGATCAAAGGTCGCTAGGGTTTCAGTGAGGGGAGGGAAGGGCAAATAGGGGGAGCACACGGAATTTTTAGGGCGGTGAAGATATTCTGTATGATACAGTAACAATGAAAATATGTCATTACACATTTTTCAAACCCACAGAATGCAAAATACAAAGAGTGAAACTTTATGTAGTACACGTTAGTAAATAAAAATGTATCAATATTGGTTCATCAATTGTAGAAAATGTACCATACTAGTAAAAAAGATGTTAATAGGGCTTCCCTGGTGGCGCAGTGGTTGGGAGTCCACCTGCCGATGCGGGGGACGCAGGTTCGTGCCCCGGTCCGGGAGGATCCTGCGTGCCGCGAGCGGCTGGGCCCGTGGACCGTGGCTGCTGGGCCTGCGTGTCCGGAGCCTGTGCTCCGTGGCGAGAGAGGCCGCGGCAGTGAAAGGCCCGCGTACCGCAAATAAATAAATAAATAAATAAATAAATAAATAAATAAATAAAGATGTTAATAATAGGGGAAATCATGTGTCCTTTTCAGGAAGAGTATGTAGGAACTCAATTCTGGTTTTTTTTCCCTTTTAATGTTTATTTATTTATTTATGGCTGCGCTGGGTCTTTGTTGCTACGCGTGGGCTTTCTCTAGTTGGCATCAAGCAGGGGCTACTCTTCATTGTGGTGGCTTCTCCTGTTGCGGAGCACAGGCTCTAGATGCGCGGGCTTCAGTAGCTGTGGCTCGCGGGCTCTAGAGCGCAGGCTCAGTAGTTGTGGCTCATGGGCTTAGTTACCCTGCGGCATGTGGGATCTTCCCGGACCAGGGCTCAAACCCGTGTCCCCTGCATTGGCAGGCAATTCTTAACTACTGCGCCACCAGGGAAGTCCCTCCCTGCAGTTTTTAAATAATTTTTCTGTAAACCTAAAACTGCTCTGAAAAAAGTCTGTTTCTGAACATTTTTTTAAAAAGTAAAATCTAAGACACAGAGGTTATAAAACCAAAGCAAACCAAAACAAGACAAAAATCCTGGTTCGATAAGACAGCTTCTAGAATTGGGACCAAAGGGTATTTATGCCAGCCTTTCATGGTGACACCACTGGGCATGCCCGCTGTTTCCTCTTAACCTTGAGGTGGTAATTGTTGGGGGTACGTGTCATGATATTAGAATAAGGCACAGAAGAAACACCAGTGTATCCAAGTCCCATCAGCTTGCAGCCTACGATTCTGCAGGATTCAGTCTGGGTTTCAGTCAGGCCACAAATCTGCTGAACGCTTAATCATTTTTTTGAATGACTACTGAGATAACTAAATCTTACCCAGACTAGACCAAATAGTGAAGTGAGGCCTAAACTATACAATTACCTCACCCTACAGGGAGCCCTCCTAACCCTGTAGGTAGATTCTGTCTTATGTAAACTCGCCCAAAGCCCTAGGACCACAAGGAGTCCTGCCAGAATTGACACGCCTTCTGGGTCCTCTAGGAGAGGACTTCTTTATCACTGTACAGATCGAGAGGGGAAGGAAAATACTTTTAAGTTCAAGTTTCTTGATGTAAAATTACTGGTCAGTCTTCAGGGAAAATTAACTTCATGTGAAAAAAGTATCATTTTTTTTTTTCCTCTAAGAAAAGCTTCTCTAGACCCAGACTCCAATCCTAGGGATGCATAAAAAGCAGGGGATACTTCAGGGTTTTCAAAAAGGACAGCATCCGTTGCTCCCCAGAAGAGCTCTTCCAAACAATGGTTTACTGATGTACTAACATTTGATCCCTTCAGCTGCTCTGGAGCTGAGTACCAGTTGTCTCTGGGAACGAGCGGCCTCTGCAGTGGATCATAGGGATATTACCATTTTCTACATGCACACGACAAGAAAAAGACTGAGAAGCACCTCGAGAGAGAATCTTTGCTAACAATATTTTAATCCCAAATGGCTAGATTGGTGTTTTGCAATTCCCACTGTTTGAACATATTGTCCTACTTCAAATGTAAAGATAGCATCTGCTAAGGAATTATTTCTGCACCTACTCCACATGAAAGGTGTAGACATGAGTGACTACAAAGCTATAAACAAAATTCCGAGCATCCTTAATACTTCTGATAACATGGCCTAATTATACACCACAGTTTCATTAATTTCCAAAGACGGAGAAGACCGAAAGTAGGAATCAACTATTTACCTTACAATGAAAACTTCTGCACTCGCCTCAGGGTGAAGTGTCAGTGTCGTCACACAATCCCTCCTCCCCGGAACAGAGCAGTTCTTGAAGCGTCTCTACCGGGTCTAAGGGGAAAGAAAAATATATAAATAATCTGCTTGGTGGGCTTCAGCTGACACTCATACTGTGTTTCAAGTTGTTCAGATTCTCTTTTTGCCATTTCATGAAATTTCCACATAACTTGCATCAAACTATCTTGTACAAAATAACACCCTTTATTACAGAAGACTTAATCTGAAGGGGGAATTTTCTTCCTTTAAATCATTTATAATCTCCTCATCCATCTTGGAAAGAATGGCTTCTTTATCTGTTATTAACTCTTTGCCAACAATTCCTTCCTTACTTTCCCTAGATCACAATTCTATGTTTCTGCAAGAGAAGTTGAAAATTGTTAGACTTACACAAGTCCTGTCTGTGGCTTTGCTAAGGCTGTTTTATTGCTTTACTCTGCTGTGAAATAAACTAACACATTTTGCTCCCTAATCGCCTATGTCTAATTTTTTTTTTTTTCTGACCTAAAAATCCTTACCAGAGCCTTAAGTACCCCATCAAATTTATAACAATACTGGTCTGAACCAGTGAAGAAGTATGCTCCACCAGCATGTTCTATAAGATAGCCTTCCATCACCACAAAGTTTCAGGCATTCTTTTTTGGACCCAGCAAGAAAATAAGCTGGCGTTGGCAGTCAATCATGGACTGCTCTAATTCGATGAATCCATTTTCTACAGGTTTTACTTGGACAGCCTCTTCTCACTGTCTGCAAACTGACTAGTTCTTTGTAAACCTCCTTTACAATTCTATCCAAACACCACCCTCTATACCCCAAGAGTTATATGTTATTGAAAATATATTTTAAAGAAGACTTTCAGAGGAAATATCTAATTTTCGAGCTCTTTCTTTCTTCTTTTTACTTTTTAAAAAAGTTTTTAATTGAAAATATAGTTGCTTTACAGTGTTGTATTAATTTCTGCTGTACAGCAAAATGATTCATTTATACATATATATACATTCTTTTTCATATTCCTTTTCCTCTACAACCTGTCACGCACGTGGTGGTTACCCACAGAACTGTCTTGAGGATAAGTGAAACCAATGATGTGCTGCTGTGTAAAGCTCAGAGTTGTCAGGAAAAGGGGCTGTGATCCCAGCTCTGAAATGTTAGGATTAATTAGGGTATTTATTATAATGTAATAAATTCCATATTAGTTATTAATGTATATTATAATATTATATATTATTATACATTATCTTATTTAGATAATAGATTGTTAACATTAGAGCTATTTAGATTATTACTGATGGGTTTCATTTGTCAATCGGAGGCTCACAGTACAATGATATAAGTTGAGTGGTACTTCTGAACTCTACTTGTAAGAATCTTATTCTCTATATCTTTGGAATTCTTAAGAGCAATGGTTGCAGACTGGGGAAGGTGGGGTAATAAATCCTCCAAGGAGAGGCACACAGTAGTTTTTTAAATACCATGGTCTTTTCTTATTAATCTTATTATAGACACAAAAAGAGTACATACTTTATGGTTACATTTAAATGTAGTTATAGAAAGGACAAAAAAGAGGCTGTAGTAATAATCAGAACAGTGGTTGTGGGAGATTAACTGGAAAGTAGCAGGAGAGCATTTTCTAGAATAATGGAAAAATTCTATATTTGGTTGAGACAGTGGTTGTATGAGTAGACAGACTTGAAAAAAACTCTATGGAGCCATGCCCATAAAATCTACATTTTACTGTAAGTAAATTATACCTCCATTAAAAAAAAAAAAATGGGACTCAAAGAGATCTCTTAATTTTGGAGTGATTTTGAATCAGGGAGACTGTTAGAAGGAGCCATTACCTCCTTCCCGGTCAGCAAAAACAATTCTTTATGCTTTCATTCAAGCATCCACTTGACAAAGATTTATTAAGCACAAATACATCCAGAGCTAACAGAGTGGCATTGAGCTAGAGAAAATAGTGGTTAGCAAAATAGACACAGCTCCTATTATGGAGTTTAAGAGTCTGTCAAGGGAAAACAGACAATTAAAACACACAAAAACGAAGAGTTATGGCTGTAGCATTGAATTGAGGACAAGGCCCATGTTTTAACTAAGGACTTGCATCAAAACAGAATGAGCTATTTTACGCTAAACCCCAAGTTAATCAGAGCTGAAAATATTGGTGTTCTCTGAGTCATTAAAAGCTGTTAGAGTGATCAGACCAAAGCAAACCAAATAATGTTTTTCTATTAAACCAAGCCTATATTATAATATTATATATTATTATACATTATCTTATTTAGATAATAGATTGTTAACATTAGAGCTATTCTAAAGCTGCTGAATCAAAACATCAAAATACTTTTCATATCAAATTTCGTTTTGACATTGAAGTCTCTCTTTTTTTTTTTTACAAACAAAATTTAGGTCTTCTACACCCTAGGGCAGCTTATATATACAGCTGTCCATGAAGAGGAAAACATGGTGTTAAATGACCCTCTTTCCCATGAGCAAATCCCAGCTGGGGAGACAGGTGCATCTACTTCTGGTGACTCTATTGCCAATGAGGGATTTGCAAGCTCTCCCAACAACAAGTATCATGCATGCTGACGATAAATCCAAGCTTGTGACAGGTGCGGTATTTAATATACAAACAAAGTATAACCGTGAATAGATCAGCATTCCAATATAAACAATGCTTTCAGGTAAATACATTTCCCTAACCACACACCCCCCGCCCCCAATGCTTTTAAACAAAAGTCTCTCTGTGGGCAATCCAATTTTTAAAGCATATGAAAATTTTCCTTGGCTTTCTAACCTGTTTCTTATTTGTCCAAAATTCTTTCCAAAATGGGAGGAAAGATGAAAAAGATGAAAGGATATAACTAAAAAGTGAAAAGAGAAAAAAAACATGAACCACATAATTAAATTATTGAATTTCCAAGCTTCTAAGGAGGCTATACTACTTATTTTGTGAAACCATCTAGAAGAAAACCAACATGATTTTTAAAAAGACTGCTTTATGAGAAAACATGCTAGAAAGTGAGTAGTTCAAAAGTTTTCTTTGGAATAAGAAGCTTACTTTAAACCAAGGCCATAATGGATAATGAATGCTTTGTATTTAATCAACTAAACACCCAAACATTACCTCTTACTGGTCTCTACTGTCCTCCCCAGTCTCTGACCACACAACTTGGGGTTTGGGTTACATTCTACTGGTAGGACAGAAAATGACCACTAAAATCCTAAAGTAATTGGGACATGGATAACTATCTCAGTCATGACAGCCATTCCGTAAATCTTTAGAAAATACTGCCAGATTGCAATTGAAACTGTGGAATGACACTTTACTTTCTTACTCTGGTCAGTGATAAATTCAAAAGAAATGCTCTGTTGCTTAATAGAAATTATGGTTCCTATTTCTGTAGGTTTAACCTATTTAATATTTAAGAACTTATTTAATATTTAAGAATATTTAAGAACAAAATATATATATTTTGACCAAGCAATAAGTTTTTTTTAAATCCCATATTTTATCTTTATTCTTCAACCAAACTGTTGATAACACAATGAAGCTTTTTCCTAGCATTTTAGTGTAATGTTTCCTTCCACTTTTCCAATTTTCACTCTCCAATCTCACTTTAGTTTTGGTTTCTATTCTTTCTTTTTGCCAATGTGAATATCAGTTCTCTGTGTTCTCAGTTTCTTAGTCATTCTTTGATATTCACTGTTATTCTAAGAAATACTTTAAGGTAAAATGTGGTACTGAGCATGTGAGGTTTGAAGGAAACTTAGAAATACTGGCATTTAAGACTTTCTCAATCTCCATCCTTTGCATATATAATTGTGATGCAAAATTCTACATGATTTCTAATGGCTTTTGCATTGTCACAGCTTCCTTCCCCGCTAACTCACAAAGATGTCACGTAATGACATTCAGTCTGCAAGCTTGTATCCAGTAAGACAAGCCTTTCCTGTGTCCCTAGAGCAAATTTTAAGCAGCTCCAAGTTTTTTTTTCACATCTTTATTGGAGTATAATTGCTTTACAATGGTGTGTCAGTTTCTGCTTTACAACAAAATGAATCAGTTATATATATATACATATGTTCCCATATCTCTTCCCTCTTGCATCTCCCTCCCTCCCACCCTCCCTATCCCACCCCTCCAGGCGATCACAAAGCACCGAGCTGATCTCCCTGTGCTATGTGGCTGCTTCCCACTAAGCAGCTCCAAATTTAACAAATCTATTAAACCCTAAAATCTATCTAACAGTAGTGAAACATTTTAAGAGAGGAAATAAAATCTTTGGAACTAGTGAATTAGGACTGAATTTTTCCAGAGGTTCAATTTTAGGAATTAGCTTTACTGTGTATGTGTATTTCAGATAAGTTCAAAAGTATATAATTAGCTCCTGGATGTGCCTGTCACTGTGGAAGGCACCAAGCACACATGAATAAAACAAGGCCCTTTTGCTAAAGTAGCTCATAGCTTAGCCAAGGAAGGTAAGGGGACATAAGCACATAAAAAGATAATTTAGTGTTACTTGGCAAGCACTATGAAAAATGTATACATGGGCCTATGAAAAAAAAAATGTAGGTTGGACACTGAGTTTCCCAGATGAAGTGGGAAGGATTACGATGTGTTCCGTAAATATTGACTGAACATCTAACTTTGGGACAACACCATGTGTCATCTAAACCAGTCCTTAAGATACTGTTTTGATTGCTAGTTGGAGATTTAATTACATACTTTACACACTTGGGTTTGTCTTATTTTTCATTTAATTTTCTTTTATTTAATATTTGTGGCTAGTTCAGGCTGAATTTTCTCACAAAATGCACATACCGATAGGCTTATTTTATTTAATGAAATAATATATATTAAACAGTGCAGTATCTGATATGCAGCAATTGTGAAGGAAGGAAGGAAGGCAAGAAGGAAGAATAGAAGGGAGGGAAAAAAATGCTTAAACATTCCTATTGAGGATTTGGCTTGTAACTCTCTACCCTTGGGCAAATTTTCCATGTGTGAAAGGTCTGAGATTAGTTATCACAGTTCTTCATCCCTTAGAAGACATCCAACTCATCCAAACAGGTTGCTTGGGTATCTATATCTAAAGGGAGAGCTGTGTATTCCTCTAAGACTAATGCTCACATGGGGCCTCTATCTGCAGCTGGAGGTGGGTTTCAAGGGAGACAGCTGAGCTGAGGAGATCTTCAAGGTTTCCACAGAGGTCCATGGATAGGTTCTATGAGGTCTATATATTCCTCTTAAATATACTGGATGGACAAATCTTGTGAAAGACTGAAATGGATCAAAAGAAGACTGGGTATCTTTAATGCAAAGGCTACATTATCTGGCACATTCTTCTTGGTTATCTTATTCTTTGGAGGGCAATTTGAGCTATTTCACAAAGCTGTAAATTACAGATAACTGATAGAAGGAACAATGGTTTATCCAAAGATATGCAAGTTCCTTCTGTTGGAGGGAAAACTGATTTCTCTCCTCACTCCAACCCTATGTAAAAATGCCAGTTTTGCATCTATTTGTAGATTTGTTTCGACACTCCTGACCCAACTATGTACCTGTGGTATTTTGAATTCTCCACTGAGACAGTTGACAACATCTTATTAGTTTCCTCATTAATAATGGAGTTAAATAAAATTTTCGATAGTTTTTTCATATTTGTATAACAATCTTGAGCTTGCCCTTTAAAACATTACCTTTTAATAATATATTTATGATGTATGCATTTTGATTTCCTATAGTAATTAAAAAATAATCTAAGTGATTTCTGGGTCTTCTGGACCACTACCTTATAACCATGTATTCTCACATGAACCCAGTGTTCATGTTTGTAAATACAATCATTTTGGCACCAAGAAGTATTAATAGGAACAGAGATAGAAAAAGACCAATGATGACACTGTACAAAGAGAGTTCCACAAACAAAATAGGAGAACTGTCACTATACTGCATGCCATTGTATACAAGAATCTGTGTACAGCAAGTCAGTGCCTTTTTTACATGGTGAACAGATATTTCATTTCCACAAAACACCTCCTATTACATTAAAATCAATATTGTGAAGTGGAATTTCTCAGATTTGGAGATTTGTTTGTATTCACTTGTAACTATGTTTTGTATAAGCATAAGGCATTTATGCCTGGTTTTATGTTTGCATATTTTTAAGTAACATTGTAAGAAAAATGATTTAATACTGGGGTTCTAAAAGAAGATTTTTGTCCTTGTTTTTGTTTTTGCCTTAGAAAAGACTCTACATATTATATAAGTTTAAGAAACACTGGCCTAAAGGATTGTGGAAAATGTATATTTCAAATTTTGCATTTGTAGAAATTTAGTATCTAATAGATAAAGCTCTGGTACCCTGAGTTAATTTATTTCAATCTCGTGATCATCTTTAATTCATCCTGACTTCCCATATGTACCATAAGAATAATGAAGGCTCAAAATAAATGTCATTTTTTTTTAAACCTAGTCCTAATGGAGCTTTGAAAGCTCCCCTATGTAGGTGTAAAATATCATTGATCTCTTCAGATTTTGATATATTATTAATTTGAGTTTAGTAATATTAGAGTCAGACTATGAGATTATTTTATTATCAGAGGACTGTAAGGAGTGATGGATTTATGCTGTATCCATTTTAAACCCAAGAAGAAAGGAAACATACCAAATCTGTGTTGTTTAAACTGACGGAGTCATTTTCTACTCTTCTAAAAACCAGTTGCATCTTGGGAAATGGTAGATAGTAGGTGGGAAGTATGTTTTAATTATTTAAAAGACACATTTCTTTCTGTATATTATTCATATAAACGAGCCTTTTATAGAACTCAGCCTTAAAACTGTGTATCTTGAGTTCACTCTTTTGGGGATCTAACAGAGTGCTCTCTCTAGGGGTAGAGAAGGAAATGCCAAATACACAGTTACTCCTCCACCAGACAGAAAAGTGAAGATTCTAGGCGTGGCTTTGGACTTCTTGGAGAGGTGGGGTTTGGGAGTTCTACTACTTGGGGTATAAGCTGGAGGACTTTCTTTTGATATATACTTGGTGACCAAGAAATTCCCAGCATTTAGTAGATTAGGGACATGTCCATTGTTCATTTATTTATCCCTAGTTCCCAGCATACAGTAGACATTCAATAAATGAACCAATGGTGTTTATAGCTAAGAGGGTTCAACCAAGACAGCATGTTCACGTTAAAAGATTTTTAAAAATAGACTCAATGAGAGCATGTGCAGCTCTGTTATAATAAAAACTTTTTTTTTTAATTCTTCCTTCCTACTCACAGTCTCCAATTACTGGTCGCTGTGTTTACAGCTAAGGTGGTGCACTTTGTTTGTGCAAATGGCTTTAAAAATAGTCCAATCACTTTATTAACTCTGCCTTCCACACACTATAGCAAAAACTTTTGAACGTTAATTGTGCTTTAATTGGAGAACATTACTTAAGTTAATGTCTGGTTAAGACATATAACCAGCACATTTATTATTTTGTTTTTGTTTTAGCTTATGGAGATAGGTAAACATAGATAAATATACACTACACCTATCATTCTATTCTAAACTAAGTGCTGATTTTTTTCTATTTCTTTTAGTTAAACTTTTCTACTATATTTAAGTAGCAAAGAGAACTTTCTCGAGAAAAACAAATATCATATATTAATGCATATATGTGGAACCTAGAAAAATGGTACAGATGAACCGGTTTGCAGGGCAGAAACAGAGACACAGATGTAGAGAACAAACATATGGACGCCAACGGGGGAAAGTGGCGGGGGGGTGGGGGGGTGGTGTGATGAATTGGGCGATTGGGATGGACATGTATACGCTAATATGTATAAAACAGATAACTAATAAGAACCTGCTGTATAAAAAAATAAATAAAAACTTAAATGATAAAAAAATAAGTACTGTCTCGATGCCTCAGGGTATGGTTGATTCAGAGAGAACAAAGAATCACAATTTTGGCCTTTGAGCAACTAATTTGACCTTTGTAAGTCAACAGTACAGACAATAGTCTTTAAAACCATGGCTTTGAATTCCAAGTACCAGCAGCCTGAAGAGGAAAAAAATTCCAAAAACTTGGATTTAAGTGTCAAGAGCCAAATATTGAAGAACTTGAAGCAAGGGTATAGGTCATAGAGAGGGTAGAAAAAAACTACGAGATGCCATGGGACCAGTTTTCCTACAAAACAGAGAGGTGATAAAAATAAAGATCCTTTCTGGACTAGAAAAGGAGAGCAAAAAGAGTACAAAGAGTATGGGTGGCTCTATTCCCTGAACCTACTTTGGGGTTGAAACTGGAGAGTGGGTGACAGAAACTCCCCCAAATATTTAGTAACTCTTGTACTGGTGACTTACACCACATCTACTCTGGACCTTGAGAAGAAAATAACCTTGCTGGTTACCCTTCATCAAACTAGTCAGCTACAATAGGTAGAAAAGTCAGCCAGGTAGACCTAGGTAGACAGAGAGCCAGAGATGGACCCCTATCCTACCCAAGTTGTCTTCAGTTGTCATTACATATGGAGGAAATAGCAGAAATTCTCAAGACCATGACTGTAGAACTAAAAAGTTAACAGTGGAGAATCAGAGAGCCTAAAGGGTTTGACGCTAGGGGATTCCACAGCTGAACAAAATTTGCAGAAGGGGCGGCTCCAGTTAGAGGTCAGATGAAGGTTGCTGCTAAATCCCAGAAGACCACAAAATCAGTAAAAGCCAAACAGGGGGCTAGGTCTGCAGCGGTAGAACTTTATGGTCCTACAGGGCAACTTCTATGTTGTCAATGCCTACAGGACAGGCATCAAATACAACCAAGACTGCAGATGACAGAGATGCAACCATAGATGAGACAATCTTCATCCTAGGAAAATATCTCCAAGGTGTGCCTACAGTACTATAAACAATATCTAAGGCTGTGCTTTTAAAGAGCTTGTTACATCTGTCCATTGTAAAGGAATTTTATAATGGCATGAATACCATCATCTCAGATCTCTGAGCTATTTTATTCAAGGTGGATTTTCCTATTTTGAAGTTCTATTTTGTATACATTCTATTTAATGTTCTGGGCCAACTTGCACAATACCCAAAATGTGACAGAATATCAATTCTGTTTGAAACAGTAAAGAGACCTTCCAAATGCCATTCACAGTTGTTAGTGTTTACTATCCTGTCTTTCAAAGTTTTTTTTGTTGTTTACTTTTCAATCAGCTTACTGAAAAGGCATGGGTGGACAAACAGATGTACTCGAAACTGATGGTTCAATGGAATATGTATAAGGAGAAATGATATCTTTAAATGTTGAATAGTTTTCATAACTATCCATTCTTGAAAACTACTATTAGATACCAAGGTACATTGACAAATGGGTCTAATAGTTTCTCAGCAGTGGTCATCAGAGAAGAATTGGTAATGCACTCTATTATTTTGTTAGACATGCACTTCTAGTGCCATTATAGTGCCCATAAAATGGTCTGATAACTTACAATCAGGATACAACTAAAGTACAGACCTCATAAAAATGTTTCTTTGAAACTCACTTTCACATTATTATAGCATCTCGCTGCATCATCCTGCCTCTTTTGTCTAATCATCTTTCGTTCTTATAATCTTTAAACTG
Source organism: Phocoena phocoena (assembly GCF_963924675.1). Classification (NCBI taxonomy): domain Eukaryota; kingdom Metazoa; phylum Chordata; class Mammalia; order Artiodactyla; family Phocoenidae; genus Phocoena; species Phocoena phocoena. The sequence goes on along the minus strand of NC_089225.1, from coordinate 50,583,879 downwards.
CTCTTGCAGCTACTTTATGTTTGAAAACTCTGGTTCTATCACTGTATATGGTCAATCGCTACTTGGGCTGGGGCAACAAATGTGCAGCTGGGCCAATGATTTGGGCGCAGTGGGGATAGACTGAGAGTGGGTCACATAATGTCAAGGATGTCATTTCATCCTGCACCTCTAGCTCTACTTGCTCACATGACTTTTTAAGCACCTTTAATTTATGTCCTTCTTCCTCTTTTTCCAAAAGGCTAAACTATCAACCTCCTTCCCATGTACAGAGTTTAAATCAGCCCAACACTCAAAACCACATACGCTCATAAGTGGGCAAAACCTTAAACATAAAAAGCATTTGCCGATGTCTTAGTTTTTGCTCCTCCTATTGAGTTATGCATTAGGATTCTCTGATGACTCCTAAAGCTTGAATAATGAATGAAAACATGGATGTGACCAAACAGTTTGAAAGTAATTGGCCAATCTGCTCCTTTTATCTTCTGCAGACAGAATTATTTATGAAACTACAAAACTTACTTAAGAAAGGCTTTCTGAAAAGTCAGAAGAAAGTCTTTTCTCTTGTTTTCTTCACATTTAGTCATCCCCTTATTCCCTTTCCCTCTCTCTTTTTTTTTTCTTCTTCTTTGCCTCCTCTTCCTTAATTTTTTTCTTTTTGATGATTCCATTTTATCAATTAAAATTAAATATGAACTGTAGGTGATGAACTCAAATGCTCAACTTTGCTCAAAAATTTAAGGAAGCCATTATCTCAGTGAGAGGTGTAGAGGATAAAATTTCAAAATTTTATTTTGAATGGGGTACCTATATTTTTAAATGAGGGAGTACCATTTTGCATATTTTATTAAGATATTAAGACCCTAAACAGTCAAAAGAATTTCAAAACTATCAACAGTATTCCCCCTTAAAGGAAAAATCTGAAAGCTGTCAAGGTTTAACAGGATAAGAAGGATCATGTTTTGCATCTTTCAACATCAGTTGCTTTAAAGCTTCAGGCCCCAGAACTGAAATGCAACTTGAGGCCACAACCTAGTGGACAAGATATGATATTTTCTGAACTCCTGACCATAAAAATAATAAATACTTAGAACTATGTCCACTGACATTAGAAAAATGCTCAACAGTTTTAGTTATCCTGACTCTGGTTTTGCCTACTGAAGATAAATACTTAGATCTGCTAACCTTAATTCTAAGCACTGTCCATAAGAGAAGCAAGCCAATGCATGAACGTCATACTGTTCTTTCTGATCCATTTATATCACGTGTTGTTATGGCCTCCCCCCCACCCCCGAACTCATATGTTGAAGTCCTAACTCCCAGTACCTCAGAATGGGACCTTATTGGAAATAGGGCTGTTGTCCACGTGACTAATGAAGATGAGGTCAGACTGGAGTACGGTGGTCCCCTAATCCAGTATGACTGCTGTCCTTGTAAAATGGGGAAATTTGGACACAGACACACACAAGAAGAATGCCAGGTGAAGATGAAGGCAGAGATCAGGGTGGTGAAGCAGAAGCCAAGGAACAACAGCGACGGCCAGCAAAACCCCAGAAGCTAGGAGACAGGCATAGAACAGATTCTTCCTCACAGCCTTCAGAAGAAACCAACCCTGCCAACACCTTGATCTCATACTTCTAGCCCTTCATTTACTGTGAGACAATAAACTTCTGTTGTTTGAGCCACTCAATGTGCAGTAGTTTCTTATGGCAGCCCTAGCAAACCAATCCAGTTGTTTAGTAAGAAGATATATAAAATCTGATGTGATATTTACAATGCATAGCATGTATATTTCTTTGTTATTATGAGAAGATAACATTTTCAATCATCCAGTAATTGTATCTGAATTGGCAATTCAAAATTTTTAGAATCACATTTATGTACTCCCTTTGCAGAGCAAACCACATGATGAATAATTTACATTTTAACATCTGGGTCAGAATCACATCAAATTTTAGAAGTCTACTAAATACTGATCATAAGAACCTGCAATGTAGCTTCAGGAGCTGCTTAAAGTACTGTTGACAGCTCTTTCAACTTGTGCCATATCACCTGTATCTGAGATAACTGCAGGAGTAGACCCAGGTTTTATGGGGCCTGAATCTTATACAACTTTGGGATCCCTATTTAAGGAAAGAAGATAGGATTACAAGTCAAAAATTAGATTTGTATGTAACGGGCTTATGTAAGTGATAGGCCTTGAAGCTTAGCCTTGGTTAACTTCACTTTATATCCATCTCTGGAGATAAGACAGTGACAACACAGCCAAGAGACAGTACAACCAGTTTCACAGGGATGAAGTGATGCTTATATCGACACAATTTTGCTAGACTATAACTGTGAAATAAATAGAAGTGAAACACAAGGGAAAAGAAAGACGATGATGCCAAACGATACCGCAAGTGTTTTAGACAGATAAAGCCAGTCGAATCTCGTGTCAGCATTTCTCAACAAGCAACTGTACCAAACAGACAGTAAGTAAGACTGTCAATGAGAAGGCAAATTAGGTGGCCAGTTTGGCAACCTAATGCAAACACTAAGTCAAAGCAGCTACTGAAGTATGAACCAGTTGACTGATTAGAAATTTTTCATATTCCAGTGGTGTATCCCATAGACGAAGCCTCGTAAACTAACATACCCATTCTGTCACATTCCCTTTCCCTTTGCACAATATTAAGTACCAAGCGTTTTAAGAGCCACTCAAGAACCTTTGCTATTTCATGCGTTTATGTCTCTGTCTGTTCCAGTTTCTCTGATCTGATGTCATCCCTCTTTGTCTTCCCAGTAAGTATCTACTTACCTTTCTGTGTCCCATACAGTTTAGTCCCAGACTTTACAATAATGGGTTGAGCATCTGTTACTTTGCATTACTTTACATTATGCCAGGATAGTTACACTGTTTAACCCATAAATGTGATACATGGTCTAAGAAGAGCGACACTTGTTAAAGCCTCCATTTTTCTCCCCTGTTCATTTTCCTCATATACAACAGCAACCCCTACTCATCGTCCTTCTAAATTATCCCTAAACTCCTCGCCAGGTCCTGGTTCTCTCCTGTATTCCCCTTCTTCCTTCATTTGATTTGCATAATCAAAGTACTGATCAGTCAGAGAGAAAACCTTTCTATGAAGGCAGTAGAGGGAAAGAAACTAAGAAAACTACCTTTAGCTCCAGGTGGAAGGGAAAGGCTGGGAATACTCTATGTTGATAATACGTGCTTCTTCTCTTTCTGAAACTCAAACACTCTAGGATACTCCAGGAAAACCTCCCTATTGGCCCACTGCTGCCACCTCTCTCATCATTCATTGATGATTCCACCTTCTTTTCTTTTTCTATTTTTTTTTTTTTTTACTACCACTATACCTTTAACATGTTTATTGAAATTGTTGTTTGTTTTTTTTTTTTTCTTAAGTCTGTTTCTGCCAGAGTCCAAACTTCTTGAAATCAGGGATTTTATATTCTCGGTGCCAAACACAGTAATGGGCACATAATACATTCTCAGGTAATGTTCATAGGAAAATGAGTTGTCTTTACTGGTTATTTCCAATGTGTTTATTCCTTTGGTTCACGTTTCTTTAGAATCTACATGATAACTGAAAACACAGTATGCTAACTTTCAGAGTGACTGGCATATAATAGGTGCTCAATAAATATTTACTAAAAGAATGAATTTGTAAGATTTGAGCTTATGAATAATTAACTTCTGCAAATACACTTTAAAGCCCTAAGTAAAACCCCTTACAGACTTCTGAATACAGAATGTGCCTGATATAGATTCCTTAATTAATTATATAATTAAGGAGTCAAATTCAGGCTAAATTTACTTTTGGCAATTTTAATGTTCCACATAGAAAATGACTTAACATTCCTTCACTTCTTTCACAAATACATAGGAAGGACATTTCGATCACATGTATATGGCCATCTGTCATAAAGAATTCCGAAAATACTGAAATTTCAACAACACTACAGGTCGCTGCCATTTTTCACCATTTTACTTAACATTTGACAGCTCTGCTCTTTTGATGCTGCCAAATAAAAACTATATTTCATTTGTAAAAATGAAGAGTGAGGAAGAGCACAGCAAGCAGAGGTAAGAACAAGGCAAAGTCTTTGAAACAGGAGGAACTTGGAAAGTTCAAAGAAGAGAAAGGCTACCTGAGTGCTTCATAGACAACAGTGAGGGTTTGGTGGACAGGGTTAAATTTGTGTAGTATCCTTTAGATTATGATCAGAGGTTTAAATTTTACTCTAACATTTCATGCGAAGTCACCGAATGTTCAGCGTGGTGTGAATCACCAAGCTGGATCCATTGGACCCAAGGGGTAGAGCCTACAGTGAGACTGGATTTTATGTGGAACACTGAATCAGACTCATAGTTGGGAGGGTGATGAGATGATTTGGAGAGGTCCAGTACCCTTGGGGGCTACAATCTTTTGCAAAGAGATTCCTGTTTATTCTTGTTATCACCTCTCACCTCTACTTTTATTCCACACCCTTCCAAACACACACACTGAGACAGTAGGACTGAAACTGAAAAATGTATATGGATGAATTCTGACTTGAAGTCCCATGACGGCATCTTATCAGCAGCAACACATAAAGATTGCCTAACTTGTATGTTCTGTAAACCTACAGCCAGGTGTGCAGGAATTGCCTAGTCAAATATGCACTAATTACATTTGAAGCACTGCAAACATACTGAAACACACACTAAAACACTGAACACACTGAAATTAGTTAGTTTGTATACAGCCAATCACAGCAAGGAAGTGAACAGTAATACCACTAGGAGAACCAATTACAGAAAAGGAGCTCCTTATTACAGAGTAGAAGAACTCTGTGCTTTCATGGTCTGCTAGCACTTTCTCCCAATACAGTGGTTCATACTATCCCTCTGTTCTTCTAACATTTAGCTGAAGGCTCTGGGCCTCTCGCTGAGAGCCCTTGAACTAGAGAGAATCCACAGGCTTGGCCTAAATAGCCACTATGAAAGAAAGGCCATCCACAGCTTTATGGTGACTAATGGACCGTGTTAGGCACCCACCAAGAACTTAAAGTATGCACTATGAACTTGTACTTCTGCTTCAAAATGAGTATGTGTGGTGTATATATTAAGGGGAATGTAAATTCTAGATACATTGAATGATACTACACTAGGTAATTTTTTGTAATGGTGAATAATCCTATAAGGAATTTGGAAAGGCTACCTCTGGTCAGTTTCCAAGTGCCACCTTGAAGCTGGTTCACTGTAGGTGTTAGACATCCTATAGTTTTTATAGTAATCTACCCAAACTCTGTATCAGCTGGATTTCCCCAAAGCTCATTAGTTTCTGACAGAGACTGCCAAAATCTCAGTTTCTACATCTGCTCTTTTAAATCTTCAACTCCAAAACCCAGCTTTCATTTTCAATGGGAGTAATTTAGAAGATGGGGTTTGGTATATCGATTTCTTTTGTTCCTTCTTAGCTAACTTTGAAGGGATAAAACTATTCCATTTATGAAAGGATAATCTGTACATAGGAACATGTCTTCCCACTAAGTCTTTGTTCTATTTATGTGGTATAAATGTACCAAATGTCGATTTTTATTTTCAAAATGCACATATATTTAATATGTGCTAATTAATTAGCTAGTCCTGTTCAGAAATAACAATTCCCACAGGCTTCTTCAGGAAAGGAACCTAAACAAGAAAGGGTCTCTTCATTTTGTTTATCCAGCATTCTGCTTATCTATTTTTAGCAGAATCTTCTTCACTTTTCCCCACTGGACAGGATCAAGGAGCTGAAACTGCAGTATAATGAAGCTCTTCAGTCGGCCTGCTCTTTCCTACCTGTATAAAGGATAACAAAATATCAAGCTGCTAAAATCCACAAAGCCTATCCTCTAAGGTAGAATAAATGAATCCTTGGGACAGAGGCTCTGCATGCTCCCTTACAATAGCTATATGAAATCGATCAAGCTACATGGAAAAGTACATATTTTATTTTTAATTTTAGATTTCCTCAATGCTTTTCATAGTTCTTTAAATAGAAATTAGCTCCAAGAAACTGGCCTACTATCTCTCACAAAGTAAAACGAAAAGACTGGTGAATATAATCTTAAGTAACACTGTAACATCTTCGACATGGGTTGACTGGATCATGATAACGTACAGTCAGTAGAGTAGGAGTGGAACTTATCATAAAGATAAGTTCCAATCCCTCTCCAGCTCCTCCTGTTACCAACTGCAATTTAGATAACATTTTTTAAAAAGAAAGCAGAATATTTAATAGCTATTATAGCTTTCAAAATAACCTCACATCACTCTAGGAAGTATTACTTAAAATCCAAAGCTTTACAACATTCCAACGAATTGCACTGGATTACAAATTTAGCGATGTATCTATATATATTGGATTACAAATCTATCTATATATCTGTATCTCTATATAACTAAAGTTAAGATGCTGAGACTAAAATCTATCTCTTGATAAAAGAAAAAGAAGACAGAACATGTTCAGACTGCTATTTCTATTTATTTCTGATTGCTGTAACTGAAAATTGAGTTAACCAATTTTTAGTATTTTCTGGATTGATCTGACAGCAGAAAATGATTAATGGGTCCATTCTCAGGGATGATTATACCAGTGAACTTAGTGGACCTTCTTGGTATTGTGAAATTAAGGACATCAAATAAACTCCCTTTGGGATAGAGCAGGAATCAAGCAGAGAGACACTGGGTTTGAAGCTGGTGAGATGTACTGCTGAGCCCTTGGTCCGAGAACTCATAAATATACATCAGAATTATAGTTCAGAGGAAAGCTACTGTGATGGGAGTTTAGTTTTGAAAGTGGACAAAATGAGTGTTCAAAAAAAAATAACAATTCTATTCTTGAGAATCAACACTGTGGACAGTCTTTTCTAGCAAGTCCTACAGAAATAATTTTCCACAATTTGCTATTAATAAGGAAACAGAGAATACTTGACAATTTGCAAAGGTATTGGAGATATAAAAGGCTAGTAGTGGGCTTCCCTGGTGGCGCAGTGGTTGAGAGTCCGCCTGCCGATGCAGGGGACACGGGTTTGTGCCCCGGTCCGGGAAGATCCCACATGCCGCAGAGTGGCTGGGCCCGTGAGCCATGGCCGCTGAGCCTGCGCGTCTGGAGCCTGTGCTCCGCAGCGGGAGAGGCCACAGCAGTGAGAGGCCCGTGTAAAGCAAAAAAAAAAAAAAAAAAAAAAGTCTAGTAACTATTAAATGCTAGAAATAGTTTTTTCTTACTTGTTTTGATTTTTTTTTTTTATGAAGAGGTATATAAGGTGACATCTAGAAGAGTCCCAACCACAGGAGCTTCTGTCCTCATAGAGTTGGGTGTGCCACCCTCCCAGCACGTGGATGTGTTTGCCAATTCTAAAGTTCACCAGATCTCCATGTTTTTCTTTTAATTTTATTTTTTTATACAGTACATTCTTATTAGTCATCCATTTTATACACATCAGTGTATACATGTCAATCCTAATCGCCCAATTCATCACACCACCACTCCCAACCCCCGCCATTTTCCCCCCTTGTTGTCCATACGTTTGTTCTCTACATCTCTGTCTCAATTTCTACCCTGTACATCGGTTCATCTGTACCATTTTTCTAGGCTCCACATATATGCGTTAATATACAATATTTGTCTTTCTCTTTCTGACTTACTTCACTCTGCATGACAGCCTCTAGATTCATCCACGTCTCTACAAATGACCCAATTTTGTTGCTTTTTCTGGCTGAGTAATATTCCATTGTATATATGTACCACATCTTCTTTATCCATTCGTCTGTCAATGGGCATTTAGGTTGCTTCCATGACCTGGCTATTGTAAATAGCCCCACAATGAACACTGGGGTGCATGTGTCTTTTTGAATTACGGTTTTCTCTGGGTATATGGCCAGTAGTGGGATTGCTGGGTCATATAATTCTATTTTTAGTTTTTTATGGAACCTCCAGACTGTTCTCCATAGTGGCTGTTTCAATTAACATTCCCACGAACAGTGCAAGAGGGTTCCCTTTTCTCCACACCCTCTCCAGCATTTGTTGTTTGTAGATTGTCTGATGATGCCCATTCTAACTGGTGTGAGGTGATACCTCATGGTAGTTTTGATTTGCATTTCTCTAATAATTAGTGATGTTGAGCAGCTTTTCATGTGCTTCTTGGCCATCTCTATGTCTTCTTTGGAGAAATGTCTATTTAGGTCTTCTGCCCATTTTTGGATTGGGTTGTATGTTTTTTTAATATTGAGCTGCATGAGCTGTTTATATATTTGGGAGATTAATCCTTTGTTGATTCGTTTGCAAATATTTTTTCCCTTTCTGAGGGTTGCCTTTTTGCCTTGTTTGTAGATTCCTTTGCTTTGCAAAAGCTTTTAAGTTTCATTAGGTCCCATTTGTTTGTTTTTGTTTTTATTTCCATTACTCTAGGAGGTGGATCAAAACAGATCTTCCTGTGATTTATGTCAAAGAGTGTTCTTCCTATGTTTTCCTCTAAGAGTTTTACAGTGTCTGGTCTTACATTTAGGTCTGTAATCCATTTTGAGTTTCTTTTTGTGTATGGTGTTAGGGAGTGTTCTAATTTCATTCTTTTACATGTAGCTGTCCAGTTTTCCCAGCACAACTTGTTGAAGAGACCGTCTTTTCTCCATTGTATATCCTTGCCTACTTTGTCATAGATTAGTTGACCATAGGTGTGTGGGCTTATCTCTGAGCTTTTTATCCTGTTCCATTGATCTATATTTCTATTTTTGTGCCAGTACCATATTGTCTTAATGACTGTAGCTTTGCAGTATAGTGTGAAGTCAGGGAGTCTGATTACTCCAGCTCCGTGTTTTTCCCTCAAGAATGCTTTGGCTACTCGGGGTCTTTTGTGTCTCCATAGAACTTTTAAGATTTTTTTGTTCTAGTTCTGTAAAAAATGCCATTGGCAATTTGATAGCGATTGTATTGAATCTGTAGATTGGGTACTACAGTCATTTTCACAATATTGATTCTTCCAATCCAAGAATATGGTATATCTCTCCATCTGTTGGTATCACCTTTAGTTTCTTTCAACAGTGTCTTAACAGTTTTCTCCATACAGGTCTTTTGTCTCCCTAGGTAGGTTTATTCCTAGGTATTTTATTCTTTTCGTTGCAATGGTAAATGGGAGTGTTTCCTTAATTTTGCTTTCAGATCTTTCATCATTAGTGTATAGGAATGCAAGAGATTTCTGTGCATTAATTATGTATCCTGCAACTTTACCAAATTCATTAATTAGCTCTAGTAGTTTTCTGGTGGAATATTTAGGATTCTCTATGTATAGTATCATGTCATCTGCAAACAGTGACAGTTTTACTTCTTTTTTTCCAATTTGTATTCCTTTTATTTCTTTTTCTTCTCTGATTGCCGTGGCTAGGACTTCCAAAACTATGTTGAATGATAGTGGCGAGAGTGGACATCTTTGTCTTGTTCCTGATCTTAGAGGAAATGCTTTCGGTTTTTCACCATTGAGAATGATGTTTGCTGTGGGTTTGTTGTATATGGCCTTTATTATTTTGAGGTAGGTTCCCTCTATGCCCACTTTCTGGAGAGTTTTTATCAGAAATGGGTGTTGAATTTTGTCAAAAGCTTTTTCTGCATCTATTGAGATGATCATATGGTTTTTCTTCTTCAATTTGTTAATATGGTGCATCACATTGATTGATTTGCATATATTGCAGAATCCTTGCATCTCTGGGATCACTCCCACTTGATCATGGTGCATGATCCTTTTAAAGTGTTGCTGGATTCCGTTTGCTAGTATTTTGTTGAGGATTTTTGCATCTATATTCATCAGTGATATTGGTCTGTAATTTTCTTTTTTTGTTAGTATCTTTGTCTGGTTTTGGTATCAGGGTGACGGTGGCTTCATAGAAGGAGTTTGGGAGTGTTCCTTCCTCTGCAATTTTTTGGAAGAGTTTGAAATGGATGGATGTTAGCTCTTCTCTAAATGTTTGATATAATTCACCTGTGAAGCCATCTGGTCCTGGACTTTTGTTTGTTGGAAGACTTTTCATCACAGTTTCAATTTCATTCCTTGTGACTGATCTGTTCATATTTTCTATTTCTTCCTAGTTTAGTCTTGGAAGGTTATACCTTTCTAAGAATTTGTCCATTTCTTCCAGGTTGTCCATTTTATTGGCATAGAGTTGCTTGTAGTAATCTCTTATAACGCTTTGTATTTCTGCAGTGTCAGTTGTGATTTCTCCTTTTTCATTTCTATTTTTATTGATTTGAGTCCTCTCCCTCTTTTTCTTGATGAGTCTGGCTAATGGTTTATCAATTTTGTTTATCTTCTGAAAGAACCAGCTTTTAGTTTTATTGATCTTTGCTATTGTTTTCTTTGTTTCTATTTCATTTATTTCTGCTCTGATATTTATGATTTCTTTCCTTCTGCTAACATTGGGTTTTGTTTGATCTTCTTTCTGTAGTTCCTTTAGGTGTAATGTTAGATTGTTTATTTGAGATTTTTCTTGTTTCTTGAGGTAGGCTTTTATAGCTAGAAACCTCCTTCTTAGAACTGCTTTTGCTGCATCCCATAGGTTTTGGATTGCCCTGTTTTCATTATCATTTGTCTCTAGGTAATTTATGATTTCCTGTTTGATTTCTTCAGTGATCTCTTGGTTATTTAGTAACGTATTGTTTAGCCTCCATGTCTTTGTGTTTTTTACTTTTTTCCCCCTGTAATTGATTTCTAATCTCATAGTGTTGTGGTCAGAAAAGATGCTTGATATGATTCCAATTTTCTTAAACTTATTGAGGCTTGATTTGTGACCCAAGAGGTGATCTATCCTGGAGAATGTTCTGTGTGCACTTGAGAAAAGAGTATAATCTGTGGTTTTTGGATGGAATGTCCAATAAATATCAACTAAATCTATCTGGTCTATTGTGTCATTTAGAGCTTGTGTTTCCTTATTAATTTTGTGTTTGGATGATCTGTCAATTGGTGGAAGTGAGGGGTTAAAGTCTCCCATTATTATTGTGTTACTGTCGATTTCCTCTTTTATAGCTGTTAGCAGTTGCCTTATGTATTGAGGTGTTCCTATGTTGGGTGCATATACATTTATAATTGTCATGTATTCCCCTTGGATTAATCCCTTGACTATTATTTAGTGTCCTTCCTTTTCTCTTGTAATGTTCTTTATTTTAAAGTCTATTTTATCTGATATGAGTAATGCTACTCCAGCTTTCTTTTGATTTCCATTTGCATGGAATATCTTTTTCTATCCCCTCACTTTCAGTCTGTATGTATCCCTAGGTCTCTAGTGGGTCTCTTGTAGACAGCATATATATGGGTCTTGTTTTTGTATCCATTCAGAAAGCCTGTGTCTATCATTGGAGCATTTAATCCACTCACGTTTAAGGTAATTATGAATGTGTATGTTCCTATGACCATTTTCTTAACTGTTTTGGGTTTGTTTTTGTAGGTCATTTTCTTCTTTTGTGTTTCCCACTTAGAGAAGTTCCTTTAGCATTTCTTGTAGAGCTGGTTTGGTGGTGCTGAATTCTCTTAGCTTTTGCTTGTCTGTAAAGGTTTTGATTTCTCCATCAAATCTGAATGAGATACTTGCCGGGTAGAGTAACCTTGGTTGTAAGTTCTTCCCTTTCATCACTTTAAGTATATCATGCCACTGCCTTCCGGCTTGTAGCGTTTCTGCCGAGAAAGCAGCTGTTAACCTTATGGGACTTCCCTTGTACGTTATTGGTCATTTTTCCCTTGCTGCTTTCAATAATTTTTCTTTGTCTTTAATTTTTGCCAATTTGATTACTATGTGTCTTGGTGTGTTTCTCCTTGGGTTTATCCTGTATGGGACTCGCTGCGCTTCCTGGACTTGGGTAGCTATTTCCTTTCCCATGTTAGGGAAGTTTTCGACTATAATCTCTTCATATATTTTCTTGGGTCGTTTCTCTCTCCCTTCCCTTTATGGGACCCTATAATGCGAATGTTGCTGCATTTAATATTGTCCCAGTGGCCTCTTAGGCTGTCTTCATTTCTTTTCATTTTTTTTTTCTTTATTCTGTTCCTCAGCAGTGAATTCCACCATTCTGTCTTCCAGGTCACTTATCCATTCTTCTGCCTCAGTTATTCTGCTATTGATTCCTTCTAGTGTATTTTTCATTTCAGTTATTGTGTTGTTCATCTCTGTTTGTTTGTTCTATAATTCTTCTAGATCTTTGTTAAACATTTTTTGCATCTTCTTGATGTTTGCCTCCATTCTTTTTCCAAGGTTCTGGATCATTTTCACTCTCATTATTCTGAATTATTTTTCTGGAACGTTGCCTATCTGCAGTTCATTTAGTTGTTTTTCTGGGGTTTTATCTTGTTCCTTTATCTGTTCCATAGCCCTCTGCCTTTTCATCCTTTCTTTCTTTCTGTGAATGTGGTTTTTGTTCCACAGCCTGCAGGATTGTAGTTCTTCTTGTTTCTGCTCTGTTTTGAATTTTTAATGATTATTCATATCAATTAAAAACATGTGTTGATATCTAAACCATGAATGATAATTAGAAACTGCTTTTCAATACAGTTTTCTCTTTTTAGAGAGATAACTATAGTTTGGCAGTATGTTGTCAAAGTCTCTTAACTCCATATAGATAATATTGTTAACTACTTTATTTTATAATTATTGCAAGTATCTATTAGATCTCATTTTCAGTACTGTTGATAGTGATTTAAGTTGCATTTTATTTAGAATGTGCTCTTATCATGAATGTATCTGCTCACATGTACTGCTTAATGCTTAAGTGTACGCACGCACTACTTACTAGTTTGTACAGACTTGGTATAAATGGAGAAAAACAATTTAATTGTAAACGTGAGATTTCAAAATTCTGTAGTTCAAATTTTGTTTTTCCGTGATATTATTTAATAAATGTATACGAAACATGCAATAAACACATAATACATACTAAGTGTAAATACATAGAAAATATTTAATAAATATATACTAAATGAATACATATTAAATAAATATTTAGGCACTATTCTAAATGTCTTAGAAGACTTAATTTATTTAAGCCTCAAAACAAGCCCCTAAGGTAGATAATGTTAACCTCATTTCACAAATGAGAAACTGAAGCACAGAGAAGGAAGTTACCCAGAGTTGCTTAGTTAGCAAGTAGTAGATTTGGCTTTTACACTTCGGTAGGCTTCAGAGTCCACCATTTTAACAACAACACTATGCTGCTTCTCAGGATACCACTATGTTGCTTATCTTACAGATTTGGCTTCTACAGTTCTCTGGGTTGTAGAATGAGTGTTTCAGGACACTTCAGGTATAGCAGCACCGCAGAAGACCTCTTTATATCTCCTCAAATCATGCTTTATCTTTTTCTTCTAGACAGGTAATCATTATTGTGATTTAACACCAGGGAGTAATTTAACTGTTTTTTAGTTTATACATGGATCAATCATATCTATCTACCTATCATCTCTCTGTATCTGCAGTTGTAGCCATATTCTCTTCATTTTTATTCCCTCTCAAACACATGAATACATCTATTCCAATATGTCAACATACCACCTTCAAAAAAAGTCCATGCTACTGTTGATGGATATTTGGGTTGTTTCCAAATACTTTAGATATAACAAATAATGTGGACATGAACTCTTTCCTAGGGCTACTGTAACAAAGTACCCAAAACTGGGTGGCTTGAAACAGCAATTTATTATCTCTCAGTTCTGAAGGCCATCATGCCCCTTTGGAAACCTGTAAGGAAATTCTTCCTTGCCAGGACTTCCTTCTGGTGGTTTGCTGGCAATCTTTGACGTTCCTTGGCTTGTAGCTGCATCCCTCCAGCCACACGGCCATCTTCTCCCTGTTTGTATTCATACCATTTTCCTTCTGTGTGTGTGTCTCTCTATGTCCAAATTTCCCCCTTTTACAAGGACAGTAGCCATATTGGATTGGGCCCACCATACTGACCTCACTTCAACTTGATTACTGTGCAAAGCTTATTTTCAAATAAAGTCACATTCTGAGGGCCTGGGGTTAGGAGTTCAACATTCCTTTTTTCATGAGATATAGTCCAATCCATAACAACGTTTTTGTATATGTCACATATATGTATATTTGGTGAGCATCTTTTCAAATCCACTACAATATTATATAAAAATATATTTTAAAATGTTGACTTCAGGTCTAGAGGGCTTGCTAAACTCACTTATTACTCTAATAATTTCTTTGTAGATTCTTTTGTCCTGTCTTCATATACAACCATGTCATCTTTTCTTCTAATTCCTTGACGTTTGTTTCTTTTCACTTTATTCACTAGATAGGTCCTCCAGTGCAGTGCTGGATAGAAGTGGCTATAGTGGTATCCTTGCCTTATTTCTGGTCTTATAGGGTAAGTAGTAAGCACTCCATCATTAAGTATAAAATCAGCAATACTCTGTCAGATTGGGAGAATCTTTCCCATTACTAATTTAAGAGTTTTATTTTTTAATTATGAAGAAATGTTGAATATTATTAAACTACTTTTCTGTATTTATTTAGATGAACACCTCCTTTCTTCTTTTATTTTGTAAATGTGGTAAGTTATATTGATTTAATTTCTGAATCTTGCATCACTGGAATAGACCCAACTTGATTGTTATGCATGATCATTTTTATGTATCATGGAATTTGGCTTGCTAATATTTGGGGTAAAATCTTTGCATTTATGTTATGAGAAAGAGTAGTTTGTAATTACCTTTTCTTATAATGCCCCTGTCAGATTTTGGGTAGAGTTGATTAAAAAAACATTTTGTAGTCTACTCTCAGAAGTAACTTATTCTGAAAATTGTTTATCATAGACCTAAAGTCATAAAATATCTGTCTAGAACATTACTGCCCTTTATATTATGAAAATCAGTAGTCTATAGAATTTTCCCAAGATTGTCATCATTCTAGAAAGCTATGCCCTTGAGTGTCCCACTGAACAATAAATGGCATCACTATTTGTCCCTTTCTACCCCCCCCCTTACTCAAACCAAGCAGAACCCTGCAGGCCTCCCCTTCCCAACCCGAAGTACAAAGGCCTCTCCATGTCCCCTGCCTCTTGTTTGTAGAAAAGCTAAAGTTTCCCAAGCCTTCCTGAGTCACAAAAGAGCAGGCTCAAGCAGTTAATTATTAGGACAATAGAATCACAGGATCTTTCAGTGTCTGATGCACATTCTTGAGTTGTTTAATAGATACTATAACTGCCACTAGAGGGAAAAAGCTAACTGCATGATGACCAGACTGTAGCCATGACATCAGCTGTTCCATCTTGAGCAGTACTGAATGTATTCTTAGCTAGCATAATTCCGAGAACTGGCCTCAAGAGAATGGGATTAACACTATTGCTCATAATAATCTATACCTTCGTGGGCATCAAAAGAGTTGTAGCTTTCTCTGCCCATATATGTAAGCAGGCAACTAAAATTGTTAGCAAAGAGATGTTACAGACCCATGTCAACATCTTCCACTCTAAGAAAATGGCTACAGAAGACAGACCCAATCCCATAGAAATGGAATGATGTCTGGCAAGTGGGGATTTGTAAGCAGCTCTTTTGCCCTTTTCCTGTTTGCCTACTTCTGTTCCCCTTAAATCTTAATTATAAAAATAAGATCACTAGGTAAACATTTAACATAACTCCTGACTTATGCTCTACTGAATGCACGCAACGCCTTGTCTAACCTGTTGATTGTTTTCCTAGATTAAAAGAAGTAGGAATGAAGAATTAAGTAGTTAAAGAATGACCAGCTCTCTACCTCCAGCAGCCCCCTTAGCAATGCTGCAGGCAGACCACAAAGAGATGAGATAATATCAGAAGAAAGATCATGAGGAGTCAGTCAGCTTGCACTCAATGGAAAATGACACAGAGCTTGACCTCCTGCCTTGATGATTCACTGAGATTCTTTCCCCTTTTCCTCTTTAAAAACTATCCTGGCTGAACAGAATCTTGTGAGTTGGTTTTGGACATGAGTCCACCTTCTCCCCGGATTGCCATCTTTCTGATTAAAGCAACTTTCCTTTCTACCAACACTTGCCTCTTGACTACTGGCTTCTGAGTGGCAAACAGCTGAACCTGAGTTCAGTAACATTACTGTGCTTTAGGTATCTTCCAAGTACATGTCACGAACTAACAATGTGTATTTCTTTGGGTGTTTATTGTCTATTTTGCTCCACCAGAATATAACCTGCATGAAGCAGGGTCTTTGCTTTACCCCAGTGCCTTAAACAGGGTCAGGCAAATACTAAACAATGTATATTTGCTGAATGAATGAAAATATTAATCTCATACTATATACTCTACGTTATACCTATATGTATTGTACCAAGTTTATAAAGTGTATGCTTAATTAATATACTTAATTGATTGCTTTTTTCCAGTTGTGGAAAACAAATATTTTTAACAAAATACAAATGACACACACAATGGCACTGGAGTTAAAAGCCAATTTATTTATCTCCTCTTTATCTGTACCACAGAATGGCCTTCTGATCCCATCCTCTATAAGGAACACAGCCCTACCAGTCATATGTCATCATGCCAAAACTCTGGCTGACAGGACAAAACAAAGAATAACTAGCCAACCATTTATAATATAGGGTTTATAAACATGTGGGAATAATCATTCAAAGAAATAAGACAGTCTTCTCTCAAGAATCTTAACATGACATTTTTGTTCTTTACTGTTTGTACTACTAAGTAATACTATATAGCTCAACATGGTTGCTGAGGACTATTTGTGTGTTATCAAAAGCAATGCCTGGGGGAGACCTTGCATTTAGTAATAAGCCAAGGGAATACTTGGATTTCTGTACTTTTCTTTTTACTTTTTATTCCCAGGAGAACAAAGAATAGTTATAGATTAGCTCAGATAAAGATGCATGATATTAATGTGGCCCTGAGTGGGCCAGTCAGCTTTGTTCTTTTTCTTGCTAAGCATGCCTCCCTTCTCTTCAGCTCTGCTTTCCCATCTGCAGAATGTGAAGGTCTCCTATCTCTGTTGGTCATTAGATTGACTAAAGGGAACAGTGGATGAATTTGCATCCACCCAAAAGTCTACTGCTACAGCACAGTGGTATCTTGTTTTAATATAAAGAAACATTATAGCAGTTAATGATTATACAAATAAGGTACACAGCTTACTGAGGCCAAGTTAATAGCCTTTTTTCCCAAGACCATACTGCTTAAAATATTCATAAATAACATGCTAATTTTTTCTTAATATATGCTGAATATATCCATATTTGATTCTCAAATTTATTGCTTCCTTTTTTGATAACTTAGCATCTTGTTTCTCTTCTTAAACAAACAAACAGCTCCCTGGACATATCAATGAAACTGGGCCATAGGTAACATTTCCTTTGAGGAATTCACTGAAATATTTCCATCTGACTGTAAGAGATGGGTTTGCATTTATAGGAGGGTGAAGCTTTCTGAAGACGACACACTGAGGTATGACTGGGAACAATGTGTTTTCTTGCCTTAAAGCAAAACCTGTGACTGACTTAGAAGCAGCAGATGATTTCTGCAGGCAATGTCACTGAGCTTTTCTTTCACAAAGGTCATTGTGAGAAAGGCCCTTGGAGATAGAAAGAAATAACCTTACTGAGGGGAAGAGAAAAAAAGTCCAGTCACATCTTCATTAAATTGCCACTTTCCCTTTACGCAATATGAAGTTTTTTTTTTTTATCATTTGGCACTATTCCTTTGCACAGTTCAATCTCAGTTACTGAACAATGTTTTAAATAATTAAAAATAATGTATATTTGCTTTTTGGAATTCTTTTGAAAATACATTTGAATACACACATCTTTGATCTTGTCATGAACAAAGACTTGAAGCCATATTAAAAACACATACACCCAAACAAGTTCAATGGAATGATTTTTTTCTCTTAAATACTTTACTTTTTCTTAATACTGAAATATTTCTTAAATACTTTCCTCTTCATATTCCAGAATGGAATGAAAATCTTAGATTCATACAAAAGACTGAAATAGAGCAGTTATCAGGTACCTCCAAAATAACTGTAGGAATGCCTTGTCTTGAAAAATGAGGTATGTATGTATATCTCTATCTATCTATCTACTTATTTATTTCTGCTTAAAAGATCCTCCCTCTCAAGAACCATTTGGATTTTCCTTTTTTTTTTTTTTCTTTTTTTCGTGGTACGCGGGTCTCTCACTGTTGCGGCCTCTCCCTTTGCGGAGCACAGGCTCCGGATGCGCAGGCTCAGCGGCCATGGCTCATGGGCCCAGCCGCTCCGCAGCATGTGGGATCTTCCCGGACCGGGGCACGAACCCGTGTCCCCTGCATCGGCAGGCGGACTCTCAACCACTGCACCACCAGGGAAGCCCCCATTTGGATTTTTAAAGTAGTAACTTATTTATGTTAGCACGTAAAGAACTGAGCAGAATAGACCACAATGCCTATACAAATTTGAAAAACGTTCCTGTGATCATTAATGCTGTGAATAATACATGAGTGAAAAGCAGAGTGTTGAGTTTATATTATAACATTGTAACTTCCATTTATCGCACTTGGCACCTCATATCTATTAGATCATCTATTTCCCGAATGATCCTTTGAGTCAATATTTCCATTCATACCCATGTCAGAGATTTGGAAGTGGAAGTTAGGGAAAATTAGGTAACTTAAAGTCAATCAACTAATATTCAGAAAAGCTGAGTTTCTAATTTAAGATTATCCAACTTCAACCCGCCCCCCCTACTCATAGCCACTATCCTGTGTTGCCTTACTTGTGTTTATATGGGATGAATTCTGATTCTGCTCAACAGATAAGGACTGGCCACCACCAGCACTCATGAAATTTTTTTTTTTTCTAGAGAGAGGGTAGATTATATTTTTCCTCTTAATTGGAATGTCATGGAACTTTCAGATGGCCAAATAAAATCTGCTGCAGGAAACAACAATTTTATCTTCTTACGAGGAAAAAATAGCCCATTTTAAATAGTATAAATTTTATTCTTGTCTGAAAAGAAGAATGATTATTTCATTGAGGCCAAGAATTTGCATTTCAATTGTCCTTATTTTCAGGTTATCTCCTTTAAGAAACAGCTGTAGAAGTGCAATAAAGGCATTATATGATTATTCACCTGTTACTTTGCGTTTTTCAAATCATTATTTTAAATGAAAAGAGATCCTTTAAGAAAAAAATTACACAGGACCCTTGGCTTCTAGTAATGAATTCCTCAAATAAATCATTTAAGGTAACTATGTTTCAGAAAGCCCATCTCTTTCAGTTTGACTTTTCTTAGAAATTATATTAAAGATTAAAGATGGAATAATTACATTTCTCAGACCCGAGTAAGGCAGAGCTTTGAAAAGAGGGCCCAGTCCAAAGCTCAGCTTGTCTTAGCTCTTGCTCGGGTCCCCTGGGTTAGACAGAGCTTGCCAAAGACACGAACTATAGTTCTAAAGTGTCAGGTCTGATCTTATAAATGCTGTCTTTATAGTACATTTTCAATGGATTACCATATCTATCTTGTTTCTCACTCAAATCAAATGTCTATATTACTCAGAGTTTATTCTTATGTCATCTCTTATATTTGCTATTATATTTGCCATTTTCATGTCTTTCGCTGCATTAGCCTTAGAGAACTTCCCAAAGCCTTAAGTCCATTTTTTTATATAATCTTAAAAGCACTGAAATCCATCAATTTTGGAATTTTTGTTGGCAGACATTTGAGACATGCAGCTACTGTTTAATCATATCTGGATGTAAACTATGTGATGGCGGAATAATTATTTTCTTTTACTTAGATTGTGGTAAGAATTATATGAATAATTCATGTAAAATAATTGGAATAGCGCTAAGAATTGTTAAGCACTAAATATTATTAATAATAATAATATTAAGGAGATATAACTGTATGGACTCATGAGCAGAACCTCACACTTCTTTCTAATAAGTTTTAAAAGGTATTTGCTTACTACTATGTTGCTGATGCTAGTAGGGGACAAAAAATAAGTAAAAGGTTCTGCTCTTATAAACATAAAATTTAGTGAGGTAAGATTGTAATGAGAAAACAATGGAGTTCTAATTTTGCCACACAGAAAGTAATTGTATATTAGAAAAAATAAATAAACAAACAAACAAATAAACTAGGGCAAATCATTAGGAAAGATTTTGCAAAGAAGGTAGAACTTAAGTTGAGGGAAAGGCTTATGATGTTTTCCCAGAAGCTCATGTGGAAATAAAATTTCATTTACAAATAAATTCACATTTGTTTTATTATTAACATACTTTAAAAATTCTGAGGAAAAGTGACACAGAAAAAACTTACATGGCACTCATCCTATTGTCATAGTTGAAATTTTGTTCCCTGAATAAGGTCCTTCCTTTGATATCCTTTACGTGAAAATTAGAGACAATATGTAGGCAGAAGGTGTTTAGTTAGTATTTGTTCATTTTCATAATATATTATCATGAGCTAAAGATTATCATGAGAAAAGTTTAGATTGAAGGAATCCTTAGAATGGTGAACGTGATCCAGCCAACAGAAGCTAGCTGCATTTAAATTCTTATTATTCCTGTCTCCTCACTGAAGTTAATGACACAGAATTATACCAACCTTTGGATATCAAATGGTTTTCAACTCCTCTCTTCCCTTCAGTGCCCAAATCCAATTCATCAGTGTATGGACAAAGATGGATATAGTTGCCAATTTTTAGGGAGAAAATAATTTGATTGTGGAAAAGAGGAGTGGACAGAAATCAGATTTTCTTCTTTTAAAAGAGAAGCTTAGGTAGTCCAGAGAAAGTATGACGGTCTTGATATGGCTTATTACATTTGTCATTTTGTCTCATAAATTTTGAGTCAGCAGTAAGCATGGGGAATTGGCCTAAACCAGTGGCTTTCAACCTTTCCAGCACAGTCCAATTGTGTGCTTGAGCTGGTGCATGAGAAGTGATTGTTAAGTTTTCAGGAATGTTGTGAAACAGTTGTTAAAGAGGGCCATTATTAAACATTAAATTATATAATTTAAAATCAAATACATTATATTAAATTAAGTTAATAAATACTCAAAACATATCAATTTCTAATTATTTTACTATATTTCACTGTAGGCTCATAAGGTTATTTACATACATTATATCTTTAGGATTAGAATACTATATAACCGTGTGCAGTGTGCATCTTGCCCAGCTCCACCTTCAACAGAGTCACAATGGTAGCTTGACATCTGCTATGGGCAGGAGGGGTTGTAATACTTACACCATGGAAACCGACAAACTATAAACCAGAGCATCTTGCCCCCAGACAGCTAGTTGTTAAGCATGTTATGTTACAACCTAGTAGCACATACATATTTATACATGTAGACATACACTTGAATCAAAATGTCACATTACTTCACTCTATTTTCTATTCTAATCTCTTCTATATATTAAATCTAATAACATTAAAAAAATCTGGTCACAATTCAATAAAGTAACTTCTATAATCACCCAAAAGCATCCCAATCCAAAGTATGAAAAATAAAACACTCCAAATAAATAAGAGTTTATCTCATTTAAAATTCCAAAAAAGGACATTTTATGACTTTAATTAACTAAACATAATGCTTTTGAACATTTTTCAATATAAAATAAGACATGCTTCATATGCTTTGTGTGTGGTCAGCTTTATGGCTATATCTATAATATATTTCACACCTTTCCAATTAATTAGTACCTCTTTGAGGGTTTGACTCCAGCTCTAGATGTAGCATCTGATTAGTCAAAAAGTGGTTCTCAAATTTAAGCTGGCAGAGGACCTCCCAGAGGGCTTGATAAAATATAGATTGCTGGGGCTCTCCCTCAGAGTTTCTAATTCAGTTGGTCTAGAAGGAGGCCCAGGAGCCACTGATGCTGCCATTTCAAAGATCACACTTTGAGAAATGTTGGGCTAAGTTATGAAGGGTAACTCCAGGCCACTTGCCCCAGTGATTCATTCAAGATGGGCAGCTTAAGTCAGGGCCATTCCCCTGGTAACAAAGATTTGCTCAAGAAATGGGTGTATGATAGATTTCAGACCAAAGACAGGTAAGGGTAGGTTTGATTATGGGTCCGGGGAAAGCAGTTCCAATTACAGGCCAAATGTTGAAAGTTACGCTCTCTGCCTTTGATCTACTTACAAATGTGAAACTAGGAGTACAGTTACCACACCTTGTAAAGAGCCTGATGATGACACTGATACACACAGGAGGCAGAGCCACAGAACAGAGAAATGAACTTGATTCCTGAACCACCCCTGAATTTATTCAGTTAAGAATAGAGACCCCAGGACTTCCCTGGTGGCGCAGTGGTTAAGAATCTGCCTGCCAATGCAGGGGACACGGGTTCGAGCCCTGGTCCAGGAAGATCCCACACACCATGAAGCAACTAAGCCCGTGCGCCACAACCACTGAGCCCGCACTCTAGAGCCCACGAGCCACAACTACTGAGCCTGCGTGCTACAACTATTGAAGCCTGCACGCCTATAGTCCATGCTCCGCAACAAGAGAAGCCACCATGATGAGAAGCCCGCGCACCACAATGAAGAGTAGCCCCCTTTCGCCGCAACTAGAGAAAGGCTGTGTGCAGCAACAAAGACCCAATGTAGCCAAAAATAAATAAATAAATAAATTTATTAAAAAAAAAAAAAAAAAAGAATAGAGACTCCTAGAATTCTCAACATTGTTTAAGCTGGTTTGAGTTGAATTTTCATTTCCTTAGAGCAAAAACGCATTTTAACATATCCTTGATGAAGCAAAGTATTTAAAAATCCCTAGAAATATATTTTAAATCTTCATGCTTTTTACGACAATGTCTCTGAACTGAGATATTGCTGTGGGAAACCTTCATAAGTGGATGCAAAACTGACATTTTATCCTGTTGCCATTAAGGAGAAGGGTACACGTCACATTCCAATCAGGAGTCTGCACTTTGCATTCCAAGAAAAAGAAAAAGCAAGGTCCCCCTGAATAACTGAAGTCCCCCAAATAAATAAAAACTTAAGTATTATATACCCTAACAAAACAACTTAACCCCTGACTTTTGCAGTGCTGATTTAAGATATATCTTGATCTTTGCAGATATAATATTAATTTAAGGGGAAAAGAATGCTACTTTCCCACCATGAACAGACCGATTATAAATTTGGTAACCTTGGCTGTTGGTGGGAATGTAAATTGATACAGCCACTATGGAGAACAATATGGAGGTTCCTTAAAAAACTAAAAATAGAATTACCATATGACCCAGCAATCCCACTACTGGGCATATACCCAGAGAAAACCATAATTCAAAAAGACATGCACCCCAATGTTCATTGCTGCACTATTTACAATAGCCAGGTCATGGAAGCAACCTAAATGCCCATCAACAGACGAATGGATAAAGAAGATGTGGTACATATATACAATGGAATATTACTCAGCCATAAAAAGGAATGAAATTGGGTCATTTGTAGAGACGTGGATGCATCTAGAGACTGTCATACAGAGTGAAGTCAGTCAGAAAGAGAAAAACAAATATCGTATGTTAATGCATATATGTGGAACCTAGAAAATGGTACAGATGAGCCGGTTTGCAGGGCAGAAGTTGACACACAGAAGTAGAGAACAAATGTATGGACACCAAGGGGGTAAAGTGGCAGGGGGCGGGTGGTGGTGGTGTGATGAATTGGGAGATTGGGATTGACATGTATACACTGATGTGTATAAAATGGATGACTAATAAGAACCTGCTATGTAAAAAATAAATAAAATTTTAAAATATAAATAAATAAATCTGGTAACCTTGGAAATTTTGTGATCTTTTTTTTTTTCTATTGTGATACCTGATGGGCTTATATTTGATGAGCCAGTCCTTCTGAAGTGTGACTCTACTCCAATGGCTTATTAAGGAAGTGTCTTCTTTCTTTGACAAGATGCCTTTGTCTCTCAGTCTTCCATTCACTTACCTCTTTTTTTTTAAGACCTAGGAAACTATAGCCCACAGACCAAATTTTATATTTACATATTTTTCTCCCAGTCTATGCCTTGCCTTTTCATTCTCTTTAGTGGTATACTTTGATGAACTGATGTTTTTAGTCTTAATATGTGATCCTATTTATCTTTTTTTTTAAATCCCTTTATTACTGGCATTTTGTTTTGTTTTGTTTTCCTATTTAAGAAATCCTTGCCTATTCCATGGTCAGGGAGATTTTTTTGTATGTTTTCTTCTTAGAGTATTATTGTTTTGATTATCACATACAGATCTGAAATTAACTGCAATTGAGTTATATGTATGTTTTTTTTTAGTGGTCGAATTCACTTCTCATATATCCAATTGACAATTTATTGAAAAGATCACCTTCCTCCATTGCACTGTATGGTCTCTTTGCCTTAAATCAGGTGGTTATATATGTGTTGGTTGGACCTCATTTTTTTTTGGGTACGTGGGCCTCTCACTGTTGTGGCCTCTCCTCTCCGGAGCAACAGGCTCCGGACGCACAGGCTCAGCGTCCGTGGCTCACGGGCCTAGCCACTCCGCGGCATGTGGGATCTTCCCGGACGGGGGCACGAACTCGTATGCCCTGCATCGGCAGGCGGACTCCCAACCACTGCGCCACCAGGGAAGCCCTGGACCTCATTTTTAAGAGAATGAGACATGCTGTGTGTACTCTATGATTTTATAGATATTTATTAAGAGTATAGCATTTAAAGTGATCTATTACAAGTAAAGAACTGAATTCTTCAATATGATGGAGCAATGGCATTTTTATTTTGCTCCTCTATCTTGAAGTCCACCAAAATCAACAAAACTAAAAATTACATAAATATTATATATATGAAATATATACTACATATTCATATATATATGAAATAAGGAACTTGCCTGTTCCCCCAAATGATATTAGTATATTTTTCCAAATCTGGTGAAACTTGGATTTAAATCTGGATAAACACTCATAAATAACCTTGATCCAGTTAGAATTTTCCCTAAAAGTAAATGTCAGCATTCTGACAAGTCCATTGTATGAGCATAGCTTTTAGAAGTTCTCAATCAATCTAGGGCAATCATGGGACATAGGAAAGTATGGAATGTCCCATACTTCCAAGCATGGAAACACCTGAGTGGATAAGTTTTGATTTGGAAATGCTGAACTCAGAGGGATGTGCTTAGTAGCAAATGAGATAACAGATAGGACTTTTATTACTATAAAATCCTATTCAAAGTGGTTATCATTTCTAGCATTGCTTTCCTCTCTTAGCATATTCAGTTTTCCAAGAAAACAAGGTTGACAAATAAGCAGATGATATTTACATTAGGCATAAGTCTGAACTACATCTCTCCTTCTGTAACAATTGTATTTGAGAAATTGGCCTCTGAAATTTTAAAGCAGTTTTCCTTCCATATAGCTCTCCAGATTCCTTTTTTTTTTTTTTCCTCTGAAATGATGAGGTTGATTTTTGCTGTTCCAGTGCCACCAGGTAATGGACACTGGGGAGGGCCGGGGTGGAAGTGGCTATGATGGTTAATGTCACGTGTCAACCTGACTGGGTCAGAGGGTGTCTAGATGTTTGGGTAAACATGATTTTGGGGTGTGTCTGTGAGGGTATTTCCAGATGAGATTAGCATTTGAGTCAGACTGAGTAAAGCAGATTGCCCTCCCTGACATGCGTGGGCATCATTCAATCCTCTGAGAGCCTGAACAGAACAAAAACGTGGAGGAAGGGAAAGTTTGTTCCCTCAACTTACTTGAGCTGTACCATGAGTCTTCTCCTGCCCTTTGACTGGGACTTAACGCCATCTGTTCCCCTGGTTCTCAGGTCTTCAGATTTGGACTGGACTATATACCACTGGCTCTCCTGGATCTCCAGCTTGCAGACAGCAGATCATGGAACTTTTCAGCCTCTGCAACCATTGCCCGAGCCAATTCCTTAATATATATATCTTTACTGTGCTAAAAACAATTAATTTAACATACCTATATTGAATGCCTACTGCATTCCAGGCAGTGTCCAGGCCTCCCCCACCCCCAAGGAGCCATCTATTTTAGTTTTGTTGATTGTGGTGCGCTTCAAGATAGCAGAGCAAAATAACAATAGCACTGCTCCATCATCTGTATATGCTATTGGTTGTGTTCTCTGGAGAAATCTGATTTCCAACCCAGGCTCTAGGGCTATATGGTATGGCTTATCCAGAATGTCAGTCCTGATATTCCAAGCCAAGCTAACACTCCACTTGCAGATCACTGACTTTGTTGGTGGTTTACACACACACACACACACACACACACACACACACACACACACACACAAATATTCCTGTTATTACTGTATGTGATTACTGTGGTTTATCGGCAGTTGCAGGTTCAGAATATACAAATATAACATAGACATGGTTACGACTTAATAAAAATGCAGTGCACATACACAAAAACCTTAGATAATTTTGGATAAGCCTCTGTTGTAAATACAACTCTAACCATGCAAGATTCTAGTCTAGATTACTTAAAAAAATTTTGTAATTTGTATGCCAAATAAGTAGCAGCTGAAGCTCATTTAAAGTCAAGGTAAATTACAGCTGTTACTTCAACTGATGTATCAGTCCTATCATTCTGACAGAGAGGAAAATTCAATTAGTCTGACAGAACTTCACAAAGAATTCCTGATTACTACCTCCTTCCTTTCACATGTTTTCAAAATGATCTGCTGTTAAAATTTCCATTAAGTTTCATGACAGTAAAAGTTTACCTCCCCCCCAAAAAAAGAATAATTCTAGGTGAACCATTTTCCTGCTTAAAATAGAAAGTCAGTTAAACACTCCATTGGCACTTGTCCAGTTTGCAGGTTGGAGTGCCTTATGTGGAACAGTATTTCCTAAGTGACAGAAAAACGTAGTCTTGTTCTATGAAACTAAACTACCTTCTACTCACTTTCATTTCATCTTTGTCTTCAACTATTGTAATCCTTGCATTAACTTTGTGAAAAGTAGAATATATACATTGCATTTCATATATTCATATAATTGATACTGAACAAATAATTTAGGAATTATAAAGTTGGTGGGGCTGTTTAACATGTGGCAATAAAGCTTACACTCTAAGGACGAAACTAAAAAGCAGAAAATATTAGACCTTATATAAAGAAAATTCACCCTATGGCACGAATAATGAAGTGAACCATGGAGGAGATGTTGGGACATCCACTGGCAATGAAGGGGACTAAGAATTTTAGGGAGCTGGAAAGAGATGATTAAAGTTAACAGGAATAAATGAATAAAGCGAAAGTCTATGTATTATATAAACATAAAATGTATTGAAAATATGTTTTAAAGAATGAAGGAAAATAACAGAGGTAGGATAGTCTGCCTTAGTATAGAAAATGGGAGCTTAGAATGCAAGATTATATCAATTAAAGAAGGGCACTGAAGGGTCTACTGCACACCCACATCCTTGGCAAGCATATCCTATGGTGAAGGTGTACCTATCAGGCGTGATGAAGCTCAAGTTATTAAACTTCTTCCCTTGTGACTCTACATTCCCCAGGCAAGCTACCAACTTCACCCTGGCTCCCTATGTTGACATTCTTCAGGGAAGAGGACGTGCTGATCAACTAACATTGGTAGCTGATCTACTGGTATTACACATCTCAACGTAAATCAGTGATCCTCACTGTGGCTGCAGATCAGAATCAGCTGGAAAGTTTTAACTATATTTCAGGACCATTCCAGACCAATTAAATCAGAACTGTGTCTAAGCATTAGCATTCTATATGTTACTCTCATGGCACTCAGGGTTAAGAAGCGGTGCCATAATTAAACTGGCAATTTGGCTTAAACATCAGCCTCCTTTCTCTTTGGTTATTGTATGTTGTCTTTCCATGATCAAATTCGATATGAACTGGCAAAACTGAGATTGTGGATTTGCAAAGTTGAAGACCGGTCTCAACTGGTCTCAACTTGCTACATTAAGTGTGGTCTTTCTGAATTAGCAGCACTGGCACTACCTGGGACCTTTTTAGAAATTCAGAATCTTAGGGCAGCCCCAAGACCTACTGAATCAGAATGTGTATTTTAACAAGATTATTTAGATGATTCTTTCTCCTATTAAAGTTTGAGAAGCACTGTGCATTAATGTTTCTCAAAGTACAATTCTTACGCCTGTGTATATGAATGATGCTACAAATGCACATTCCTAAACCTCACCTAGACTGTACATACAGTGAGCCCCTGACTCTGCAGCCAGGCAGCTTTCCGCCGTGACTACTCTGTCACCTCTTTCTCTTTCATCATCAATAAATACTTCAAATATTCCTGAAAGACACAGATAACTATAATCATTTACAAAATATGAACTTTTTTTTTTTTTCCTGCGGTACGCAGGCCTCTCACTGTTGTGGTCTCTCCCGTCGCGGAGCACAGGCTCCGGACGCGCAGGCTCAGCGGCTATGGCCCACGGGCCCAGCCGCTCCGCGGCATGTGGGATCTTCCTGGACCGGGGCACGAACCCGCGTCCCCTGCATCGGCAGGCGGACTCTAAACCACTGTGCCACCAGGGAAGCCCATGAACTTTTTTATAATGAATCAAACTAGTAAAAAAATACTAGAAGAGTGGTAATTCTCTCTTTGATGAATCCGTGACACTTAGAAACCAGAATAACAATAAAAGTAGCTACTAAAAAGGAATTTTAAAAATATGTAAAAAAATATATTTTCCATTAAAAATTTTGTCATTGAGTTATGGTTATTCATGCAGCTGTCAGAGGCTCTATTTAGAAGAAAATAAACTACCTAGCATTCTTATGAAATTGGTCAATCTACCACAGAATTCTGAATAATGTATGAGGGATCCAGGGAAGATTAATTTGAACAAAAGAATATTCTGAATAACTTTCACTTTTTAACTCACATCAAAATTGAAAACAATATTACTGCTAAATCATTCATCCATTTTTGTTTATATTCTGAAGGTTGCATGGCTGGGAGTCTCTCCCAGGAATAGGATGACATACATTAGAAATTATCCAGTGCACATTCATTTTTCTTTCTTCTTTGGTAGATACAATTCCCTAAATACTCATTTTTTGTAGAGGAAGGCAATAAAAGATTCTTCCATCATTTAAGGGAAAGTTAAAGGTGAAAAATACCTGGTCATTAATAAGAGTCCATGATTCTGACCCATGAAGTGCCTCAGAAAAAAAGAGCTACCATTGGAGAATGATTTAAAAACAAGCTTTGCAGATATGATTCTCCCAGACACAACTGCTTGATAACAGAATAATTGTGTTTAGGATGTCATACCGTGACCGTTTTCCAGTAGAGTTTCCGCCTTAGATCATATCTTTAATGTCTGTTTGTTTTAATGAATTGCAAGATGCAGCTATGAGGAGTCGTCACTGCCATTATTTGCTAGAAGTATCAAAAGAAGGATGATTCTCTCCACCTTACACACCCTGACAACTTCCCTTGTTTGAGTAGGATGAAAGCATCTGACTGATATTTTGATCTGAATTCAGGAAGCAAAGGCAATGCAGCTGATATTCTTCCTGAGATTCTCTGCTTCTGAATGTGTTTTCTTGGCAGATTTTCAATGCCTCTCTCCAATGAAAGTTAACAAATGTAAGAAAGAGAAGCCATAAATAGCAAAGTATCCTACTTCAACTATTTATAAGTAAAATAATTCAGAGAACTGGATATCAGAATCACAACTGTCCCAAATGGTCATTTTGTAAATATTACAAGACACCTTACATTAAAAAAACAGATGTATCTGTTTTTTTAATAATCAGACATCTAAATCCAATAATCTGGGTCATCAAAACCAGAAAGGCATCTGACTATTTTTGTTTGTCCCAAACCACAATGAGATGTCAAAATATAAGTAAGAATAAATCCAGTATACTAATAATTAACAAGAAAGGGTGCCATCAAATCAAATCTTGAAGATTTTCTGGAAGATAACATATGTATGATATAAGATTGGTAGAAAAAACATGCAAAATCTAAGAACTCACAATACTATATGAGCAGAACTGCCAAAAAGTGACTTTCTCAGGAGACCCTATTAACAAACCAGGACTCGCGGAAGCAAGAACTGGGAGCAAGACTGAAGGGTGGGCAATAAGTGGGCCCATTAACAAAAAGGATGTACAAACATGTTTAATTCCCTTGCTTTCAGAACTGCTGGCTCCAGAGTGTGACTGAGCTAAAAATGAAAGAACAGCTCTTTAAAGCAAACCTGCCCCCAGAGATTCAGACTGTGGGTGTTAGGACCGAAGCCAAAAGTAGAGTCATGGTCCAGGGAAGTTCTCAATCTCTTTATGAACCTTGAAATTCAATTACTACTCAAAGCATATAATACTAGAGCCCATTTGACCAATCATATGCACAATCAAACTCATGACAGCCAGGGATCCTGTAATCAGAATCTAGATTCACTGTCTTTGAGGGCCATTAGAGATAAATAAACCCAGTGTAGCAACCAGTACAGATCAATCTAGACTGCATCCTTTGTATCAGTGACCAATTATGTTTAATCAGAATTCTCAAAAATTAATCATGATCATTATTTTTAAAGGCTCAATTAGAAGGTTGAATAAAATAATGCCTATGACTGGAAGAAAAAAATAGAGAAAAAAGAAAAAAAGCAAAACAAAAAGATCAAGTAAAGGATCTGAAAAGTTGAAACAGGAAGGTATCTCAGAACACAATGCAAAGGGAAAGAAAAGAAAGAAAATTCTGAAAGAAAAGCTATGAGATATGGAGGATCAATTAAAAGTATCTAATAACTAGCAAAACAGTGATTCCAGAACAGAGCTATGAAGAAGAAGAAATAATCAAAGACAAAATAAAGGCCAATATTTAAAAAAATAAAATACCTGGACATAACTAAGTTAAATTAAGAACCAAATAAAAATATTGCAAAACCATATAGGAACAAAAAAAGTGATTTCCATAGACAAAAGATTCACACATCAAACTTTTAACCTAAAACATGAAATTTCAGGGAAATCATAGTGTAAATTTATAAGGCACAGGAGTGACAAATGCAAACTTCAATGCTTACGCCCAGTTAAACCAGTATTTTGAATTCATAGTCATAGTGTATTCAAAACCTCAAAATGTTATGATTTAGAGGCCTTTAAAATTTTTTCTTGCTGATGTCTGAGAAAATAAGAAAACAAAAATCCAAGATACAAGAATATAAAAGATAAAAGAAAGGTAAGCCAAGAGCTCAGGAAAATGTGTATTTAACTCCAAATAATTACTTACATTGTAGCTGTGAAATATACTGCTTTTATTACATTAGGATTCATGAAAGAGGCATAATGGAAAAACATAATATAACAATTTCAATTTTGGAACTAAAATTGTAAACAATTACCCCAAAATCTGAAAGGTAAATAGGAGGGGAGAAGAAATAGGTAAAAATTTTGCTAAGCGTCTTCTCTCACTCACAGGTGAGGTTATAGATATAGATTGGATGTTTCCATTGATAGCAAAATAAATGTTTAAAAATCATCTATTAAAGATTGGGGTAATTTTTCCTAGTACAGAAATAAACTAGAATCTGATGATATCAATAAGATTGAAATATAGCTGTAATTTTAAATATTAATTCTAAGATTGGAGGAAGTATATACATATACACCCAAATCCAGCAACCTAAAACAAAATAACATATAAACTTGAAAACAAGAAAATTTAAAATAACATATTAGGAAAATATTAGTAGAAAGAAAGCACAGTTCATAATATTGATATGGAAATTAGGATTCAAAGGAATTAAAATTGAGAAGATATAATCACAAACCTTCATGCATCAAACAATATAGCTTTAAAGTACAGAAGCAAAATCTGAGTATAAGAAAGCTGACAAAACAACAATCATATAGGCTACTATTAGTGTTATTCATTAACACTACTATCTCAGGTACCCAAATGTGAAGGCAAAACCCCATTTAAGATGTAAAGTGTTTGAATAACAAAATGAACAAATGTTGTTATACGCATCATTATATACACATATATTATACATACTATATGCACACTATATATAATACACAATATACATGTATATGTAATATATAGTATATATGTATATGAGATATCATGTGATATCATGATATCAAAGGGCAGAAGAAAGGGGCAAAATAAGGCAGTTTAGTTTTTTTTTCATGACTGCCTTTGAAAATTCACTCTGTGGGTCTCGGTCTTCCCTTGTCCTTAGATAAAATCTCAGGTAGATCTCATCTCTCCTTTGGTCACTTTATGATAATACAAAGTCCTTCTGAGTGCTATAGATGGAAACACTTCAACGGGAAAGGGTGACATAGTTACTTCTCTACTGACTCCACCTGAAGCAACTGTCTCTCTTCCCTATTCCAATACATTAGACTGCCAATGCTCTTTGAAGTTTGAAAGGCTGTGGGGAGAAGAAAGGAGCAGAGAATAGCTTCCTAAAGTGAAAGATTTATAAGCTGGAATCAGTACTGTCTTAGCTTGGTTTATGTTAAATCCTAAATTTCACTCCTCAGTGTGCCTTGTGGATTCCATAAAGAGTACTCATTGCTTAGAATCTCTCACTGAAATTCTTTGGTGCACTTTCCAGCTGGCTGCTTATGACCTTCCCCTGCCCCGCAATTCAGATTTTGATTCTCAACAGTCTAAGTCCATCCAAGAAACTCTCAGAATTCCACCAAATCTCCAGGTGGCACTCTTAGAAATAATCCCAATGAGACAACCCCAGGGAACTCTCTCGTGCATATATTCATAGGAAACATGCATTTTAAATCAATCTTTGAGAAAGCAGTTATTCTCCAAATTACATGCTTCTACTGGGCTGCCACAAGCAACTTCCATTTCTTGCACTTTGGCTCTCTCAGGCACATCAGGCACTAATTGACATGTATTGTTCAAACCTTCACAGAAAACATCACACTTTCTCAATGGTTTCTTTGAAACCTTCCTCAGTCTGCTTGAGGTTAGAGGAGGAGAACCTCCCTTCCTCCGTAATGTTGTATGTGGGGATCTGTCACAGCATTCCAACAACTTTTTACAAAGAAATTCTTTCTCCAATCTCCAATTCCCTTTTGCCCTTTCTATCCTCTTTCATTGATGGTTAATCAGCTAGAAGTTGAAAATCTCCGTTGTAAGGCATGTGTAGGTTGTCTAACACCTTACTTTAGAACACAGGAGAAGTTGTCACCTACTGTTTTCTACTCTGTTGTTTTGATTCACCAGAAACTAAGACTCACATCCCATTTAAACATCTTGTTACACAAGGGGTTGGTATTGGGGTAACAGGTCTACCCTTGCAGACTATAATTTTTCAGTATCTATCACAGATCAGACATCGGCAACGAAGATGTGAATTTCTCCAGCTCAGGACATGGAAACTGTTTTCCATGAGAGTCAAAGAAATCTGGGGCAATGGTGGCGTACGATACTCTTCAATAAGGAATGGCTGAGCATTTGGGGATTTAACTGTGGTTGAGAAATATGTGACACTGGGAAAATCTCCATTGCTTCCATTACTTCAGGTGATAAAGAAAAAAGCAAAAATTCTTTGAACAGAAGCCTTAAAATGTAAGCAGGGCAGTGAATTCATAAATAAGATATGGTTTTCTCAGTTCAAGGTCAGAGGATACAATTGGCCTTACTCCATGAGTATCTCCTTGATAAACACGGAATGCTGATCCTGGATATCTGAACGGGCACACAAATTTTAAAACTAATCTAGGTAGTGATTTTCCCCCCCAAACTGTAGAGGTTATCAAATCCAAATGGAAAACTTGTGCCTGCTGCTTCTAGCAGAATGCTCTGTGCACACAGGCAGCTTAACTTGAAGACTATTCAAACAGGAAGCACTGGAATTAGTGTGCAGAGATCTTTGTGTTTAACCAGGGACATATCTGCAGTGGCTAAACCCTTCACCTTTTAGGCTCAACTTATCCCACCCAAGATCAGAAGGCACAAACAGATGTGCATTTATCCTAGTAGACTATAAGAGAACTTCTGACTCAATTAAGGGAGGATTTCCAGAACCCCTTGCTGTGGAAAGTGCTCCACCTAGTGGGAGTTCAGAAATCTAGAACCTTCCCTCCCTCAACAAGAGAGACCCTCAAGAAGAGGGAATTAATGAAAATCTACTAACTATATTAGGGATACAATATAGAGTGCTCTTCCATAATGCTACCAGGACAACACCATTGTTTTTCTTTTTTTCATATTGGGGAACATACCTCAGCTGCCATTTATCTCTGTATACAGTGTGAGTGATGGAGATTATATATCCAGAAACCAGTAAACAGCTAAGCTCAGGGACAAATTTCAGGTATAGTTCCTCTAAGTATCAAGGTAAAGGTTAGGCTACTTAACGATGGTACCCAACTAGAGTGAATGCTCCTGAATCACGGACTGCAGGGTAAAAGCAAAATGGATGACTCTCAGAAGCCCACACCATGCCTGATACTAGGGTGGTGCAGATTTTACCTGTATGCAAGGTGAGAGATGAAAGCGGGTCACGTTCATTAACCAAATTATTTATTGAGTAAATGTACTGTTCTCGGACCTTGAGACACAGCAATGTAGTTTATATTCCAGTGGAGGGAGATAGATAATGAGAAAAATATATTAAATAAATAATAAATACGTAGATTAGAAATAAATACACAGTGTTCGGAGTGGTGATTAAGAGCAATGAAGGAAATTAAATCCAGGTAAGGGAATGGATAGGGGTTATTTTTATTTCGTTGGTCAAAGAAGGACGCCTGAATAAGAACGCAGATTAGTAGAGACCGGGGAAGTAAAGACAGAACAAGTCATACACGTGTCTGAGGAAGAGGGTAGCAGAGAGGGGAGGGCACATGCAAAACACTTGAGGTGAGACTATACTTGGCACGTTGAAGGAAGGGCAAGGAGGCCAACCTGAATTGGACAGTTAGCAAAAAGAGAAAAGTAGTAGGAGAGGTCAGAGAAGTCACCAGAGGCCAGATGGTGTAAGGAATTTTATTTTGAGTGAGATGAAGGTTTTGAGGAGAGAAGTGACATAAAATGAGTTATTTTCTAAAGGATTATTCTAACTATGTAGAATACAGAGGGTCAAGTGTTGGGTACAGAGATTGGTTTAAGTGTTATTGTCGTAGTCAAGATGGGACATAGTGGTCACTTGGACTGAGTGTGTGTGTGTGTGTGTGTGTGTGTGTGTGCAGAGATGGAGAAAAACACAGACCAAGACAGAAAGACAGAGCAATTCATACCCATCAAACAGAGACTACATATTCTTTTTCAAGGAATTTTGAGACATTTATAAAAATGAACCATTTACTAGGATATCAATTAAAACTCAAACAATTCTAACAAGTAGAATAGAAATAGGCAACATCCTTCAATCACAACGAATATTAAGAGTGACTGAATAGACAACAAATCTAACCCACTGGAAAACTTTTAAAGTCCTGTGTATAACTTTTAGCTTATTGCCTGACAGTCCTTATTAAACTAGGATTCGTGTGGCCAGTCCTCTTTTTTACCCAGGTGTAGGGGAAAACTGGTAGGCATACATTTCTCAGATATACAGCTCAGAATAATTTTTTTCCAAGTCCAGGACTTCTTGTGATTTATCCCCACACCCTATTTCCAAGTATTTTTTAAATTATACATTTCCTTTTTTTGTAAGTATATATATATTTAAATGTTTCTCTCTTGGTAAAGCCTCTCATGCTTCTTTCCTTTTGTAAGTGTTACTCCAATTCTGAGTTTTCCTGTGCATACCAAGGCTCGAGTTCTACTGAAAGCCCCTCCACAGTGCCTACAGAACTGGGGTTACTCTCCACTGTGAATCTGCTGATAATTTTTAAAGGATAAATTATCAGTGAAGGCCTTTCCACAATGACTACAGACATAGTTTTTTGATCATGTGTTCTCTGTGTGAATAAAGCTTAGTTCTCTGGCTGATGTCTTCCCCATATTCATTATATTTAGTTTTTCCCCCTTGTATGAATTTTCTGGTGTCTGTGTAGGTACACACTCTGGAAGAAGGCTCTTCCACATTCATTTATAAGGTTTCTCTCCAGTGTAAAGTTTGTGATGTTGATAAGAACAGAGCATGCATTAAAGGCTTTCCCCTATAGAGACTTGTATGGTTTCCCTCGGTATGAATTCACTTGTGCTTGAAGGATGAATTACTGAAGGCTCTACTATATTGATTACAGACATAAGCTTTCTCTCCTATGTGAGTTTTCTTTACCAGAGGGAATCGTCTTGGGGAAAACCATATAATTCATGCTGGAGAAGCAATTCATGGAAGTAAAGGCTAGAAATCAAGTACTCATAGAGCAACACTTATAGAACATGTGAGGATTCACACGTTATAAAACGCTGTGTCATGAATGAAGGGATGTCTTTAACGATTACTCAATCCTTAGTCAACATTAAAGATATCACACTGAGGATATATCAGTTCTACAGGAAAAGGAGAAAAAGTGCAGTTAGAGTTCACATCAGAATATTCATCCTAGGAAGATACTCAATAAAGAACTCTTTAGTACCCAAGTGAGCAAAAAATTTAGACTTTTGCTATATAGGATAAAGATGTAGTACTCTTAAAAAAGTTGAGTCCAAGGCTTCCCTGGTGGCGCAGTGGTTAAGAATCTGCCTGCCAATGCAAGGGACACGGGTTTGAGCCCTGGTCCGGGAAGATCCCACATGCCGCGGAACAACTAAGCCCCTGTACCACAACTACTGAGCCTGTGCTCTAGAGCCCGTGAGCCTCAACTACTGAAGCCTGCACACCTAGAGTCCGTGTTCCACAACAAGAGAAGCCACCAAGATGAGAAGCCCGTGCACCACAATGAAGACTCAAAGTAGCCAAAAATAAATAAATATATTTTAAAAAAAAGAAGTTGAGTCCAGAATCTGGCAAATCTGGCAATTCTGTAATAACAATTAGATAAATCCTCTTCAATACATTTATACTTGCAATTAAAATTAAGCAAAAGTTGTTGAAAAACCTTAAAAAAAGTATCTATCTCTACAAATTTGCTTTCAGATTCTTAAATTTTGCTTTTCTAATAATCCACTTAAAGCATAAAGAAGAAATGTAAGAAGAAATGTGTTGACCATCCTCTATGAAAAAAATTAATTTAAAGTGGTTTTATTGAAATCATCTGTGATTACAGACTCATACATTATGTACCTTTGCTTTTAAGAACCAGTCACAATATTTTCATTCTACTTTATATGGTAGACTTGTAATTTTGAGACTTAATTCTATTTTCATTGCCAGTTCTATATCACAACGTTTTATTTTCATAGATTTTGTTGTTTGCTTACATTTCAGGAAAGGTACATGGATGATACACTTTCTAATCTCATGGACAAATAAGTGACTAGACGAAGAAATTCAGAATTTAATTGGAATTTAGAATCACAGTGTTTTCCCTCAAACTCTGTAGAATGGAAAAATAAGTATTTCTTCAATGAATAAACTGTAAGGAAAAAAGAACGGGAGGAGACATTTACAGATTAAATTACACTTTAAAGATTTATCAACCAAACAATTTGTAAATGTATTTGGGATCCTGATTTGAATAAATCAAAAGTGAATGTATAAAGCTGGGGATGATTTATACACTGACTGGCTACTGAGTGATATTACATAAGTGTATTTTTTAAGGTAGAGTAATGGTTTGTAGTTATGTTTTCAAAAAAAGAGTCCTTATATTTTAGAGACATGTACTGAAGTATTTATGAAAGCAAGTGATACAATGCTTCCAAGATTAGGGGGAGGGTGGGTGGAGATACAGATGAAGCCATGTTGGGAATGAGTTGATAACTATTGGGCTGGGGAATGCATACATATGGGTTTATTATACAAGTTTTCCCCACTTTTGTATGTATTTGAAATTTTCCATAATAGAACAAGAAGGGGAAAAAAGGGCTAATTATTATTTATTCTTTTCTATAACTTTGTAAGAAAGATCTAAAAATACAGTTTTCTTGGCAAGAAAGGTTATTATTTATTCCATTCTACTTCCAGCCAGAATGCTTATTGAATTTCTTTTGCTTACATTTTAATATCTTTACTATATCCATGTCTTTGTCTTTTAAAATTAATTCTATAAATTTTGTTAAATATCAAATTATATCTTTAGCTATGAAATGGTTTCTTCTATTATGTGTTTTAATACCATTTTTAACATGTGCTGATTTCTCTAGCAATTCTATGTTGTTTTCCACATCATTTATCTTTTTTCTGCTCAGTTAAATGTTTGTTGTTACAATTATTATCTGCATTCTAAGATCTATAACAGTTGTTCAGTTTTTTGTTGTATTGTTTCTGCCCTTAATTGGTTTCAAAACATTTAAAAATTCTTCCACAACTTTATACTTTACTATCATTTATTACTGATCTCTCTTCAAACTTCCTTTTGCCACTCAGCTCCATTTTAATAATCTCTTTTCTTTTACCTTTTAACTCTCTTCTTATACAGTTTATGATTTCAAAGTAGAAGCCTCTTTCAACTTCTTGGCTTTTTTTTTTTAATTAATTAGTTAATTAATTTTGGCTGCATTTGCGTCTTGGTTGCTGCATGCGGGCTTTCTCTAGTTGTGGTGAGTGGGGA
Organism: Phocoena phocoena; assembly: GCF_963924675.1. Classification (NCBI taxonomy): domain Eukaryota; kingdom Metazoa; phylum Chordata; class Mammalia; order Artiodactyla; family Phocoenidae; genus Phocoena; species Phocoena phocoena. The sequence continues at coordinate 50,545,270 of NC_089225.1, read as the reverse complement.
CTACTCTTCATTGTGGTGCTCAGGCTTCTCATTGCAGTGGCTTCTCTTGTTGCGGAGCATGGGCTCTAGGCATGCGGGCTTCAGTAGCTGCGTCTCTCGGGCTCAGTAGCTATGGCTCGCGGGGTCTAGAGCAAAGGCTCAGCAGTTGTGGCACACGGGCTTCGTTGCTCCGTGTCACATGGGATCTTCCCTGACCAGGGCTCGAACCCATGTCCCCTGCATTGGCAGGCAGATTCTTAGCCACTGCGCCACCAGGGAAGTCCCCAGTCTATGTTTTCTTCCTTTGTCAAAGGGACAAAGCAAATAGAATCTGAAATTTCTTGCTGCATATATAAAATATTTTTCAAAAAAATGTTTTTGTACAGACGGCCTACAGGCACATGAAAAGATGCTCATCATCACTAATTATTAGAAAAATGCAAACCAAAACTACGAGGTACCACTTCACACCAGTCAGAATAGCCGTCATTAAAATATCTACAAACAATAAATGGTGGGGAGTGTGTGAAGAAAAGGGATCCCTCTTATACTGTTGGTGGGAATATAAACTGGTGTAGCCACTATGGAAAATAGTATGGAGTTTCTTAAAAAAACTAAAAATAGAGTTACCATATGATCCAGCAATCCTACTCCTAGGCATATATCCAGACAAAACTATAATTCAAAAAGATACATGCACCCCTATGTTCATAGCAGCACTATTTACAATAGCCAAGACACAGAAACAACCTAAATGTCCATCAACAGATGAATGAATAAAGAAGATGTGGTGCATATATAGACACATACACACACACACACACACACACACACACACACACACACACACAATGGAATATTACTCAGCCATTAAAAAATGAAATAATGCCATTTGCAGCAACATAGATGGACCCAGAGATTACCCTACTAACTGAAGTCAGAAAGAGAAAGACAAACACCATATAATATCACTTATATGTGGAATCTAAAATATGACACAAATGAACATATCTATGAAACAGAAACCGACTCACAGTCATAGAGAATGGACTTGTGGTTGCCAAAGGGTGGGGGGTGGTGGGAGAAGGATGGATTGGGAGTTTGGCATTAGCAGACGCCAACTATTATATATAGGATGGATAAACAACAAGGCTCTACTGTATAGCACAGGGAAGTATATTCAATATTCTGTGATAAACCATAATGGAAAAGAATATGAAAAAGAAAATATATGTATAATTGAATCACATTACTGTAGAGCAGAAATTAACACTGTAAATCAACTACACTTCAATAAAACTGAAAACATAAAGTCAGTTGATCAACAACAACAAAAAGAATATGTTTTTGAAGAAAGAAAACTACAGGCCAATATCACTGATGAACATAGATGCAAAAATCCTCAACAAAATACTAGCAAACAGAATCCAACAGCACATTAAAAGGATCATACACCATGATCAAGTGGGATTTACCCCAGGAATGCAAGGATTCTTCAATATACGCAAATCTATCAATGTGATAAACCATATTAACAAATTGAAGGAGAAAAACCATATGATCAACTCAATAGATGCAGAGAAAGCTTTTGATAAAATTCAACACCCATTTATGATAAAAATCCTGCAGAAAGTAGGCATAGAGGGAAATTTCCTCAACATAATAAAGGCCATATATGACAAGCCCACAGCCAACATCATCCTCAATGGTGAAAAACTGAAAGCATTTCCACTAAGATCAGGAACAAGACAAGGTTGCCCACTCCCACCACTCTTATTCAACATAGTTTTGGAAGTTTTAGCCACAGCAATCAGAGAAGAAAAGGAAATAAAAGGAATCCAAATCGGAAAAGAAGAACTACAGCTGTCACTGTTTGCAGATGACATGATACTATACATAGAGAATCCTAAAGATGCTACCAGAAAACTACTAGAGCTAATCAATGAATTTGGTAAAGTAGCAGGAATCAAAATTAATGCATAGAAATCTCTGGCATTCCTATACACTAATGATGAAAAATCTGAAAGTGAAATCAAGAAAACACTCCCATTTACCATTGCAACAAAAAGAATAAAATATCTAGGAATAAATCTACCTAAAGAGACAAAAGACCTGTATGCAGAAAATTATAAGACACTGATGAAAGGAATTAAAGATGATACAAATAGATGGAGAGATATACCATGTTCGTGGATTAGAAGAATCAACATTGTGAAAATGACTCTACTACCCAAAGCAATCTACAGATTCAATGCAATCCCTATCAAACCACCACTGGCATTTTTCACAGAACTAGAACAAAAAATTTCACAACTTGTATGGAAACACAAAAGACCCCGAATAGCCTAAGCAATCTTAAGAACGAAAAACGGAGCTGGAGGAATCAGGCTCCCTGACTTCAGACTATACTACAAAGCTACAGTCATCAAGACAGTATGGTACTGGCACAAAAACAGAAAGATAGATCAATGGAACAGGATAGAAAGCCCAGAGGTAAACCCACGCACATATGGACACCTTATCCTTGATAAAGGTGGCAGGAACGTACAGTGGAGAAAGGACAGCCTCTTCAATAAGTGGTGCTTGGAAAACTGGACAGCTACATGTAAAAGTATGAGATTAGATCACTCCCTAACACCATACACAAAAATAAGCCCCAAATGGATTAAAGACCTAAATGTAAGGCCAGAAACTATCAAACTCTTAGAGAAAAACATAGGCAGAACACTCTATGACATAAATCACAGCAAGATCCTTTTTGACCCACCTCCTAGAGAAATGGAAATAAAAACAAAAAGAAACAAATGGGACCTAATGAAACTTCAAAGCTTTTGCACGGTAAAGGAAACCATAAACAAGACCAAAAGGCAATCCTCAGAATGGGAGAAAATATTTGCAAATAAAGCAACTGACAAAGGATTAATCTCCAAAATTTACAAGCAGCTCATGCAGCTCAATAACAAAAAAACAAACAACCCAATCCAAAAATGGGCAGAAGACCTAAATAGATATTTCTCCAAAGAAGATATACAGAATGCCAACAAACACATGAAAGAATGCTCAACATCATTAATCATTAGAGAAATGCAAATCAAAACTACCATGAGATATCATCTCACACCAGTCAGAATGGCCATCATCAAAAAGTCTAGAAACAATAAATGCTGGAGAGGGTGTGGAGAAAAGGGAACACTCTTGCACTGCTGGTGGGAATGTGAATTGGTTCAGCCACTATGGAGAACAGTATGGAGGTTCCTTAAAAAACTACAAATAGAACTACCATATGACCCAGCAATCCCACTACTGGGCATATACCCTGAGAAAAACAAAATTCAAAAAGAATCATGTACCAAAATGTTCATTGCAGCTCTATTTACAATAGCCTGGAGATGGAAACAACCTAAGTGCCCATCATCGGATGAATGGATAAAGAAGATGTGGCACATATATACAATGGAATATTACTCAGCCATAAAAAGAAACGAAATTGAGCTATTTGTAATGAGGTGGATAGACCTAGAGTCTGTCATACAGAGTGAAGTAAGTCAGAAAGAGAAAGACAAATACCATATGCTAACACATATATATGGAATTTAAGGGAGAAAATGTCATGAAGAACCTAGGGGTAAGACAGGAATAAAGACACAGACCTACTGGAGAATGAACTTGAGGATATTGGGAGGGGGAAGGGTGAGCTGTGACAGGGTGAGAGAGAGGCATGGACATATATACACTAACAAACGTAAGGTAGATAGCTAGTGGGAAGCAGCCACATGGCACAGGGATATTGGCTCAGTGCTTTGTGACCACCTGGATGGTTGGTATAGGGAGGGTGGGAGGGAGGGAGATGCAACAGGGAAGTGATATGGGAACATATGTATATGTATAACTGATTCACTTTGTTATCAAGCAGAAACTAACACACCATTGTAAAGCAATTATACCACAATAAAGATGTTAAAAAAAATTTTTTTAATTAAAAAGTAAAACTCTAAAAAAAAGAGTATGTTTTTGGATGCTTATGGGAGCTTTATTTATAATTGCCAAAACTTGGAAGCAACCAAGATGTCCTTCAGTAGGTGAATGGATAAACTGTGGTACATCCATATCATGGAATATTATTCAGCACTAAAAGAAAATAGGCTATCAAGCCACTAAAAGGGAGGAAATTAAATGCATATTACTAAGTGGAAGAAACGAATCTAAAAAGGCTACATACTTTGTGATTCAAACTTTATGACATTTTGGAAAAGGCAAAACTATCGAAATAGTAAAAATAAGATCAGTGATTGACAGAGGTTGAAGAAGAGAGGGAAGGATGAATAGGCAGGGAGTGGAGGATGTTTAGGGCAATGAAAATACTCTGATACATGTCATACATTTCTCCAAACCCATAGAATGTACGACACCAAGAGTGAACTGGAATGTAAACTACAGACTTTGGGTGACAATAATGTATAAATGTAGGTTCATCGATTGTGACCAACGTATCACTCTGGTGGGGGGGTGCTCATAATAGAAGAGATTATACATGTGTAGGGACAGGGGCTATATGGGAAATCTCTGGATCTTCTGGTCAATTTTGCTGCTCTAAAAATAAAGTCTATTTCTTAAAAAATGATTTCCCTCTGCCTCTTGAATGCTTTATGCTTCATTTTACAGTCATTTCATAAGCCCCCTTTGAATTTCTTTTTTAATTTTTCAAAAGTAACAAGGCTCTCTATGCCTGGCATTTCCCCACAAAAAAACACGGCAAGGGGATTCTTCTTGGGCTTTCTCATTTTCCACTTGCCTACTGTTAGAGAAATTCTTTTAAAGCTCAATCCGCAGGGCTTACTGCTCATGTGTTGACATCGTGTGTAAGAGGAGTGGGGCCACTAAGGCTGTGAATGATCCCAGCAGGCCAACTTCATCTCTGCATGCTTTCTCCTCTGCGTTTGCAGAAGCCTCTGGGTCAGGAACTAGATTTGGTGAGACCCAGCTTTCTTCCAAGTGTACCAACAGTCGCATTTCTTTGGACCAATCTTACTAACTTCCCAATCAACAGAACCTCCCACTCCGTATCAGGATATCATTATTCCAGTTCCACAGTTCCTGGCATCCCAGTTCAATTTCATCACGGAGGCCACTGAAGTGTGGAGCCAACTCACTGCTGTCATCATTACTGCAGATTTTCTGTTCCCTTTACTTTTCTGAGTTCCAGCTCTACTGCCACTAAAACTTATGGGATTTCTGCTGACCCATATGACTCATTAAGGCCCTACAGGGGGTTTGCCTGGTCAGTCTCTCAGTTCATTCCTCCAAGGCCAGGAAGGCTTATGTCCTCCAGGATATTGATTGCATACTTCCTATATGACAATCCATCTCTTCTGGCCCAGTGACTTATGAGTAATTTCTTCTTTATTCATGCCCCATCTGCAGTGATTCTAACAGAAAGCATTTCCAGTTAGTGGCAGATTTACAGCGTATTCCCTAGTTTCCAGTGTTGCAGATTTCCCCTAGAAAATCTGCACTGTATTTCCTAGAGAGTTTTGAATTTCCTAGAGATTTTTCTTAGCATAGGAGTTACCCCTCCCCTAAAAATTCTCAAGCAATCATCTCTTCTGGAGAGACTGACCAAATTTCAGATAATGATTTTAAAGGGTTTGAAAGAGCAGTGTGCTCTGCCCATCTTTTCTTAACAGGTATCCTATGGTTGATTGGGGTGCACTTATCCCTACCACAGTAAACAGAAAGTTGCCAATGGTGTATTTTTATTATCTCAGAGTAAGAGACATCTCAATCAACAATGGAACATGAGGTCCAACTAGTGTCAAGACACATGATTTAAAGACTAATATTCTAAAAGCAAAAAAACCCTATATGAGGGAGATATCCTCTAACAACTGTCCTGCAAGCATAACAGGTTAACCCACTTAGCTACTCAGAGATGCATTTTTGCAACCTAATTAGCCCTGTGGAATTCATCAAAAAGTTATATTACTTTAAAATAAAAACTATCACGGGTCCATTAATGAAATTTTTCTATGGAGGTGATAGGTAAAATCGCTTTGAAATTTTACCAGGCTACAGTTATTACAGAAATGCTCCATGGAAAAGAATCTGGGGGGGGCCTTTATTTTCCCACTTGTCTAAGCATTATTTTCTGAGGAAAGTATTTATCTCTGGCCCTTTTCTCCCTCACCTTCTTCTATGTGAAGGTGGAAAGATTATCTCTTCAACCATAACTCTTCCTATTTTCATTGTAGATAATGAATTATACTATCCACTCAATTGACTTTCAGAGCACATGGATTTTCCCTAGGCAGTAGCATAACGAACATGACAGTTTCATGCCAAAGAATTCTCTGTTGTCTAAATATTATCAACATTTCAGTTGTAAGAAATAACGTGGCAGGGTGCCTGAAGGATACGCGGTCCATTAATTCCTCTAACATCCTAAATTTTACCCTTGCTTTAGTTAGACCACCAAAACGCTGCACACCTACACTACCTTCCCTCAGATCCGCACTGAAGTGCTTTCTCTCTGAATTGTATTTTGGTGGCATGTCATCCCTCTGCTCTGAGGAAAAGAGTAATACTATTATTAAAAGTAACAGTGATGATGCTGGTATTATTCTTCCTGAAACTGGCTATTCCTATAATTTTCTCCCAATACCTTTCTGACTTTATCCAGTTGGTATCAATTCCATCCTTTCATTTGCTCAGACCAAAAGCTTTGAAGACATCACTGCCTCCATTTTTCCTCTGATATCCCACATGTAATCCTTCACATCTTATTACCTCTAACTTCAAAAAACGTTAAGATGCTTACTAGTTTTCACCACCTCCACTGCTCCCATCCTGATGCAAGCTTCTATTGTTATTCCCTCACCTGGATAAGTCCAAAAGCCTCCTGACGGAGGAATCAGATGACTCTGTTCAAATATAAGGCAGATCGTATCATTCCACTGCTTTAATTCTCCAGTAGTCCCATCACATTCAGAAGGCAGTTACAGGTCCCAATGGCACTGGTCCTCATAAGCTCCCTAACTATATCCCTGTCACTCTCCTCCTCATTACCTTGCTTCCCCCAAACTGTTTTCCTTGTTCCTCAAACACTCATGAATAGCCACTCTCCTTTCTCTGCCTGACATGGTTTCTTCCAGATACACTCATGCTTTCTCTCCAACTCTTCAGGAGAGGCCGCCCCAGCTACGCTGTTTAGAACTGAGACCACCTGCACTCACCCTTCGTATTATTTGACCTCATTTCTAGTTTTTTCACAGAATTTATGATTTCCTATCATACTATTCATTCTACTTAAATATTTTGATCATTGTCTGCCTCCTCCTAGTGTAATTCAAGCTCTCAGCAGGCAGGGATTTTGACCTGTTTTATTGTTGCATCTC